>NC_051154.1:433162243-433494743 GCF_013339745.2 Dermacentor silvarum
CCCACTGGAATGCCATGCATTTCTTAAATATCCTACTGACGGATATCTTGCAATTGGTACCAGAAATAGCCGAACTCCGGTGTGCGCACGATACATATTTAAAAGTTGTTATCTTATAACTAACGGTATGTATGTATGTAGTATGTATGTATGTATGTATGTATGTATGTATGTATGTATGTATGTATGTATGTATGTATGTATGTATGTATGCATGCAAACTAAATTATGGGGGTTTACGTGCCACACCACTCATATGATTATCAGGACAACACCAAGTGGAGGACTACGGAACAAACTTGGGCTAACCTGCGGGTCTTAATGTGGCAACCTAATCTAGGTACACGGGTGGTTCGGCATGTCGCCCCCACCTATATATGATATATATTATTAAATAGATAGGGTGTCCAACGATCCATGCACCAAGATTTAAAATTGTTAACAAATGCCACATAGCTGGACAGAAAAGGTAATTGTTTGTTTGCCTGTTGCTTGTGGATACGCAGATTATTAGTCCATTCCACCTGATTACGTCATTCGTCCTGTAATTACGTAATCCACTTCTCAAATCATGCAAATTGAATGAAAAAGTGTCAAGGGAGGAATTGTAGAGCAACATTGAAAAACTCCCGATACAGCTTTGCGTTGCTAATGACGCTTCACATAAACGGATTTTTCCGAGCATTGAGAGGAGCCCGCGACTACACACGAAGTGCCTCGGACGGCCAGTTGCGCGGCAATTTTAGCGTGTATTTCGCAGGGATTTTTTCACGCTCGGGAAAACATTTTCATGCGATCTGAGGCCTTGTAACGCATGTTGTACAAAAAACAAGGCGTCAGAAACGACGCCTACCAAGCTAGCCTATAGTTACGTGCAGCGCAGTAATATTAGGTATTTAGCGTAGAAATCCCGAAGCCAAGATATGCTCGTTTAAACTTCGCGCACCTAACACCGGAACCGGAAGCTTGGCTTTACTCAACAAAACATAAGTGCCATTCCCGAAGGTTGTACGATATAAACATCAAACCGTAAGGTAAACTAATGCGCCCAAAAAAAGCTTGTTTTTCTACGAGGTGAAGCGCTGTTGGATTCCCTTTTTACATAGAATAAAATAGTCTAGGAATAAAAGACGTTGTTTGTGTGTGTGTGTGCTTGCGGGTGCAGCAACAATCGCATGAATCCAAAGAAAGCACAGGGTAAATTTAATTTCCTTTTAAATGGTGTAATAATCATAAAATCATGATCAATCAATAAATAAATAATTTATTCTGCGTGCTCAGGGACAACGTTGATGTCTGAGTGCTGGTGCACAGAGAAAGAGAAACAAGAATGGTCGATATGTAAAACAACTACAACCAGCAGTCAGGGCATTAAAATTTAAAAAGACAATTCAAACGTGATGAGCATCTACATATTCAGTAACAATACAGCAATAACACGCGATTAAAAGACGGAGAACATGCATGGAGGGAGAGAGAAACTATGTCAAGACAGTAGAGGAGTGCAGCTATCAAAAAGGCTCAAGAAACTGTGCAGGTCGGAACAGAAAGGAGACAACACGTTTCGAAATATAGCAACATGAAGAAAATGACAGGTACAGTATAGGCGTTCGTTCTCTGGAGAGGAACGTGTTTTCTGGAAGACGCAGAAACGTGGAAGGGTCTGTGTTCCCTGATAGTCTTGTACGGAACCTGCAGTGAAACGGAAGCTGGTGCATCCGAATATGTATGAATTCCATGAATGACTTTGTATAAAAAGACTACGTCGGTACGACTACGCCTGTAGGTAAATGATGGAAGTGAAGGATAATTATTAAAGCTTGAAACGTTGTTGGTGTGCTAGGTAAGAAACGATATATATATATGCTCCTGAACGTTTTCTGTACACGCTCAATTAGTATGTCATTTGAATCGCTTGTACCATTCCATACCACTGAGGCGTATTAGAGTAACGGGAGGCATATGGCATAAACAGTTTGAGGAAGGGAAGTGGCGTACGGAATTCTCTTATAAGTCTGCAAACGGAACCGAGCGTTGCTACGCGCTTATGGTGGGCGGAGAAGCTCAACGTACAGTGAAAAAGCACACACAGATCGTTCATTTTAACGACCCTCGTCTACACTGCATGATTATTAGAATAGGGTAAAACAATAATAGGGGTTTTACTATAATAAGACACAATGCTCGTTTTCGATTAATTTAGATGAGCCCGTTTACCTGCCACAATTCAAAGAATGAGTATGGGTGAGACTGCAGAGCCGCCCTCAGTACTCCATAGATCCTTACATAATTTGATATCGTCAGCACAACTAAGAAATGAAGATTTCTGGATTGCTGGCGAAACGTCGTTGATGAGAATTAGGAAGAAATGCCACCTTACATGGAATCTTGAGGCACAGCTCTAGATACCGTATAGACGTAAGAATATTGATCATAGACGCTCGCGAAGCAGGACCTATCGAGGAGATGGCTGCGTAGTAGGGCTACGATTATTATTACTTGATTAACTCAATCAGGCTAGGTGACTCTGTCGTTGCCCCGTTTCGAAGGGGATGTCAAGAAATCATCATCAGCATAATAGAGCTCAGTTTGCTCACCTAGACAAATGCATGAGAAAGTGGACCATGGGACAGAGGCCGGTGCGACCTAATAAGTGATTGTTTCGGTTTCGCATCCTACCATGGGCAAGTTGTCTTCTCTAATTTTTTTTCTTTAAAACGAAACGGCCAAACAAACATATAGTATTGCGTAAATATATACTGCAGAAATATAGTACTGCATGATGAAAAGACCATCGACACAGGTCACAGGTGTTATGTGTCTATGTGTCTTCCATCAATTGTTGTGTCACTGCGAAGTGTTAAGTCATGATGCAAACCTAAGTTAGCCCGGGAGAACGCCGTCCTGCAATTTATTCCACTTCTCTTTTTCATTCATATACGAAGAATTAAAATTGCGTTAAACAGGGCGTGCATCAGCAGAATAGTAGTTCAGGGCTCTCACGCAAACTAAACATTTGAGTGTAGATTTGAAGCGTATGTAACAAGAAATCGATTCTTTCATCTCTTCTCTCCTATTCTCTCAATTCGTTGCGTTTCGTATATTTCTCGTGGTTACTTCATGTAATGACATGGTGTGGCCTTTCTTTATTTATTCTTGAATATGCAAACGAATGCCTGAATACGAATACGATGCGAATACGAATACGATTTGGGTGGATGTCTCATTTTCCTTTTAATCACTTCTCTGCACCTAGCGGGTTTCCGCGGAACTATTACGTCAGACACTTGCCTTAAATTTGCTTCGAGTTGCTGAAAAATTCGACTTCGCCCTGCCATCTGCTAGTCGCCTGGTTAGCTGACATACTAGAGCGGCTGCCCTGGAACCCGGAAAGGCGATGGTCGAGGGCTCGAGACCCGGACCAGGACGAATTTTTCTTCAACTTCGAGGCTTTTCTTTCGAGGAACCCGAGTGGGTTTCCTTTGTAGCAATTGCTACGTTTGGGTGGATGTCTCATTTTCAATTTAGAGGCTGGTTGTCGTGGAGTGGCCTGGCAGAAATTCATGCTAATTTGGGAAAACATTATTTTTTACACTAAGCAACAATACAGTGTGAAAAGATAATTCCAGACGCTTGGACATTTTAGAGAGAAAAAAAAGTGGCCGATGGTTTGCGTCTGGATTTAAAGACAGGAAAAATTTGAGCAGTTTTACAAACATGGAGAAAAGTGTAATATTTCAGGAAGTTATTAAAGGTTGTGTAAGCACAAGTACAAAGATACCACTGTTGCCATTGACAACGGCCGCTGGGATGCCATCTTAGCCACAGGACAAAGATGGCCTCAGACACCTAAGGCAATCCCCGATGAGGTTCTTGCCAAAGAATACAGAGCTGTAAAATCCACTATGGGACCGTGGCTCGCGCACAGCGCTCACAGGTGACAGTTTATATGTAGAGGAGAAATAAACGGCAACAAATTCGGGGACTGCTTCCATTTCTCCACCACAGAGGTCTATCGATGAGACGTATACGATCTCCACGTTTCCTGGAGCGCGTACGAAAGTGCCTCTAAAAGTCCCAGATATTAATATTAATGCGATAGAACGCATGCCCGAACCTATACGTGAAGAGAAGCTTTCGTGAAGCTCGCGTATGACAAAAGTAGGTGCGATGACTGCAACTCTGTTTGTTGTCATATGCTATGCAACGTGTAATCACACAGGTCACCACTTTAATGTCATGCAATGTATAATTTATAGACTTCGCCGCTCACTATCTACGCCTAATGCAAGTTCCCGCGATGCACATCGATGATACGTCGACGCAGTGACGTCATGAAAATGAATGCGATTATCGGTGTTTGTCGTGGGAAGGTTTGCGAGGGCAGTTTGCAGGAGAGAAGTCACTATGCGATAGACAGTGATGAGGTTATGCATTGGCCTGTTTCATTAACTGTATCATGCCTGCGTCAGATGCTTAAAGGAAACTGGAGCGCGTTCACGTGCTCTGTCACGTGTTACGCTTCGTGACCCACATGCCAGTCGTCCCAGAAGTACTTGGCGTTTCCGCGAGAGAAGGACCCGTTCGATTGTCGCGTAGTGCTGAGATCATCAGACTTTCTTGCTGGGAAAGTTAAGTTTCATCCCACCATCGGACACGCAATTCGTTTAGATATTTTTCTGCGTATGCCGTCTTCGGCAAGAACGCGGCAACTTCAAAGAACGCTTTGAGTTCAATGTTATATTGTGGAAAACTGGTACCCGCAAATGTGCTGCGACACATAAGGTTATATTGAGACCGACAGATATTACGTAATACACACCATCGTATACGTATTAAGGAATTCGTTTGCATATTCAAGAATAAATGAAAGGCCACACCGTGTCATTACATGAATAACCATGAGAAACATGTGAAGTGCAATGAATTGAGAGGATTTTAGAGAATAGATGAGAGAATATTCTCTACTGAAAGGCGAGAATAGATTTCTTCGCTACATATGCTTCAAATCTACACTCAGCTGTTTAGTTTGCGTGACAGCCCTTAAGTACTATTCTACCGATGCACGCCCCTTTTAATGCAATACTAATTCTTCGTATATGAATAAAAAGAACAGTGGAATAAATTGCAGGACGGCGTTCTGCTGGGCTAATTTGGGTTTTTATCATGACATAATACTTCGCAGTGACACAACAATTGATACAAGACACATCGACACATAATACCTGTGACGTGTGTCGATGGTCTTTTCATCATGCACAACTATATTTCTGCAGTACTTTTTCACGCAGTACTATATTTTTTGCTATTTCTTTGTAAAGAAAAGAAAAATTAAAGAGAAGACAACTTGCCAATGGTAGGATGCGAAACAGAAACATTCACTTATTAAGTCACACTGGCCTGTGTCCCATCGTCCACTTTCTCATTTCTCTTTTCTTTTCATTTGTCTAGGTGAGGAAACTGAGCTCTATTACGATGATGATGATTTCTTGGCATCCCCTTCGAAACTGGGCAATGACAGAGTCGCCTAGCCTGCTTGAGCTAATGAAGTAATCTAGAGATATTTATCAGTGTAGCATTTTGTCTGTTTCCTCAATCTTTCCCCTCTCCTGTAAAACATGTATATCTACCTTTTATATTTACCCATGCCTGCGACGGATCCATAAAATTTCTTGCCTGCTTTTTTTTCCCACCAATATTCTAAACGACTCTTGCTTATGTCGATTAGCATTAGCAACGCCCCTCCAGGTCATGGGGGTGCATGTTGAACGTCCTTTACCGAAGACGCTAGAATATTTGACAGGAATTTCCCGGCTGCCATTCCTTACTACTTAGGTTTTCCTGACGACGCCAAATGCATCTCCTTTCGCCCAGCGATTCGGTTTGTTTCATGAAAAATGTGCCATGGGTGCATTAAATAAGTATTCCGTTAGTCTGTAATTGGGAGGACTCATTAGAATTGGCTCACATTTATTTCGCTTTCATACTTTATTAAATCAACATTTTCCCCTCTCAAAATTATTTCTTACTGCCTATGCGCGGCTCTGTCATAAAATATGCAAACGACACAATTTCTGAGGCTCCATCGTGACTCAAATGATCAAGTGCAATCGTCCCTTTAGTAACATACGCTGTCGACTTTTCAGGTGCACATGTTTTGTCTGAAGCGCCACCTGGATTCTTCCGAGTCCCGCAACGCGCTGTGCCCGGACCGCGGAGCCCAGAAGCGTCTCTTGGAGCTGAGCTGGCCGCCGAGCGAGCGCTGCCCCAAGCGGACGGTGCGTTGCAGCGGCGGCTTCAGCCTGGGCGCCGACCAACTGCGCGACCACGACTGCGTGCAGGAATTGCGCTGCTTCATCACATCGTGGTAGCGCACAATCAACCAATTAACATGCTGCGCCAACAGCTAAAATAGGCTCAACAGGACGTGGAGTGTCTTCGTCACCCGGTCACATTACTTAATGCTGGTATTGATGCGTGTCTTCGGCCATGAACCAGTTGCAACCGTAGGCACAACATGTAATAAACAAGAGCGTCTATTTAACGCTTCCAATTGCATCCTTGTTTCTTTGTCTTGTTTAGAGGGGCTGTTTGGTAAGTAAATGGGACACGTTAGTGACAAGGTGGAATATAAAGCAGAATGCGTCAACTTGAGAAATCCTTGAGGGGTTGTGCAATTGGGCATGCCAGCATGTCGGCGGAGATTCACGGCTCGTATTCAAAAAACAATTATTATGCTAGAACTGTTTTGATGAGCCAGCCAATCACACTGTTGCATATATTACCGACGGCTGCCGACCAATGGCCAAGACTAATTAGGAATAAAAAGCTTTGTCAATTCACCAGCGGAAGTATTCACGTATGACGTTGAAACTCGTATACATCGTGTAAGAAGTGTGAGTGAAACTGTGAACCGAAATTGATTAAGAGCCAAGTATCAACGCGGAAGAGATCGATGACAGGCGTGTGAGCTTTTGTTTTTACTACAAAAAGCTAGGTCCGACGGCAATTATCATATATATATATATATATATATATATATATATATATACATACATACATATTGCAGTGAAGACGAGACGAATGCCCGGCGCTGCAGCCGCATCGCCAGTAATCAGGGAAGCGCGAGCTAGAGATTGCCTGGGCTGCTCTGGTTGAGACACGCTCCGAACGCTGCCCGCTGCTCTCTTGTCCAGTGTTCGCATTCGATTCTGGTGGAGGTGTTGCGGTTTCCCCCAACCTGGAATTACGCAGCTGAACTCTGCCGTCCGTCATGCCTGACGACCCCAGCCTGACATCTCCACCGGTTACATGACGAGCTCTGCAGGCAGCGTCTTCTCACACGGCGCCCACCTGTGTCCTGATGAAAGCCTCGCGAGCGTGGCCGCGGCTCCTGACATGGACTCCCTGCTTTGCCAGATTAAAGAGTTCGTCCGTGCTGAGGTCGCTCGCCAGCTTTCGCTGCTGTCCTCAGCCACGTCACCACCCTCGCCTTTGCCGGCCAACCTTCGCCACGTCATCCAAGAGCAAGTTTGCGCGGCTCTCCCTTCTGGCCGCGAGACTCCACCGGTGCCGACTCCCGTTGCTTCCCGAGGTGACTGTGTGAGGACTGGGCGTGATGGCTGAGGCGTGAAGGCTGAGGCGAGCATAACAGGGTAACGAACTATTTATTAAACAGCATAGTGGAGCGCGCCAAAGACCGTGACCGTCCGTTGCGGCTGTCGTAGCGAACGAGAGTGACCCCTCCCTCGCTTGGGCTTGGTGTTGAGTCGGCGTAACAGCGCTGTAGGTGGCGCTAGAGATGAGATAGGCGGCACATGCGGGCGCTCACATCCCACCCCAGTCTGACTGACCACGTCTCGTAGTCAATTGCTTCTGCACACTGTCACACGCACGATACCACACCCACACACATGCGCGGAAACGCTGTAACTTCACTCGAGCACAAAGTCGTCGAGGTGGCTCGGTAGACATCGAGTGCGTTAGGGCCGTTGAGGCTGTTGCTGCTCTGTAGAGGCGACAACATTTGCTGCTGAGGCAGGCGTGGTCTCTGCATTGACGACGGGCTGTTGCTCGATCACTGGGGAAACTGGTGGTACATAAGGCTTAAGCTGGGACACGTGCACCGTTCGTGGTTGATTAACCAAACGAGATGTCAAACATGACACACGTAAAGCCCTAAATGTGGATGGTGTAAGCTGCTCGATGAGGCGGTAAACACCATTGAAGCGAGGTGCCATTTTCTCATTGGCAACCGGAGCCTGTCGTCTCACCCAGACCATATCACCGACGGTAAAGGTGTGAGAATGATGGCTGCGGTCGTAGCGCTGTTTGCGTGCACCTTGGGCTGCTTCCGAATTGGCGGCTGCTTCGGAGAGCTGTATTGTTTTGTCGCGGATGCGCTCGGCAAGGGCGGATTGCTGGTTGATCAAGGCTGGTTGTTCATCATTTCCGAGGGAGTGGCCGTTGACGCAATAGGCGTCTGCTTTCTGCGTCGTTGTCGTCGTGGTCGTTTTCTTTGTGGCTCCTACCGGCGTCGCCGAAGTGTTGGGTGACAACACCCTGATGTCAACGTCACCACTTCGAAAAATGACCTTGGGTTCCGCGGTGTCCGTCGTCTCAGTCACATAAGTAGAACCGTAGCCCATGGCGAAGAGCGTGATCAGTGCGTTGACCAGTATCAAGAAGATGATGGTGGCACACGCCACACTTGCGAACGTGGCGAAGCTCCCTTTTTGAGCATAATCGTCTCTGTGCTGGGCTTCGTCAACCCGTACGCCGTCTGGACATATGCCAGGGTGCCGTATGACGTGGGGCCGTAGGCCAAGTTTCCGTAGGGGTTTTGGTGAGCCACCGGGTCGTAGTAAGCCATGCTCACTGATTGAACCTTGGCAGAGCAACTTCTTGACCTCAGTTTGCAGGAACTGCCTGTCTTCTGCAGCGTACTGGTAGGGGCTTCGACTGTATGGTAATGTGTCATGTGGTAGGTCAATGCGGTGCTGCATGCCAGTGAAATGGCCAGGATCATCATCGTGGCGAGCAAAAATAGCGTTGTGTACAGCCAATCTATCTTTTATAACTGACCGCTGGCTGAGAGAGAGCTGGCTGCCAATTTGGGCTGGTGCAATATCGGAATAAATGCGTATGGGCACCGTGTCAAAAGGGAGGGCATCTGATGTGATAGACGTACTCGAGGGCCATGTCTGGGCTGCTAAGGCTTGCCATGGTGGCTGTTCTGACGAAGGCAAGGTATCTCGTTGCAGGCAGTCTTTGAAATTGGGTCTGGCTTGTGGAAAGAGGCTCGACCGAGCTGAGATTACAGCGTTTGCCATTCTTGGGACTAGTTTTTGGCTAGCGGTAATGGTGACGTTCGTGGCTCGATGCTGCAGCTGGGTTGGTTCTGGCGGCTCGAAGATGAGACGTGCCTGCGCTGCCGAGAACCAATCCTCACCAAGAATGAGGGGAAGTACATTATCTTCTAAAACAGCAGCTTCAACAACTCCTGTGGCTGGTCCGGTGGATATCTTCAAAAATGCAGCACCAACCGGTAGTACAGTGCCTTCCTCCTACCACCACGAGTGGAGGCTCGGTCCATGGGATGATCATGCTTGCAGGCACACGAGCTTTAGAGATTAATGTCACCTTGGACCCAGAGTCAGGAAACGCTTCACACTCACCGACTCCACTGAGAGTTGCGTTGAAGAAGGGGCATTGCTGTTGTGAGCCGTCAAGTGGAACGGGTGCACTGTGCAGTGCTGGGGGCTGCTGTGTCTTGGGCATGGTTGAAGGCGCTAGTGATGATAAGCGGCTGGTGCGTGTAGGGCACTTGGATGACAGATGACCCAAGGCATGGCATTGGTAGCAGACAGCTTGAGACAGGTCTTGACCGCTACGAAAAGCTGGAGCGCCATACTGTGCCGAAATAGCTGCATAAGTAGCTTCTTGTTGCTCGGCGGGCAGCTCTGAAATGCGCGTTTTTGGTGTGGCCCCTCGGGAGGACTGTGGTGTCGATTGTTCTGAGCGAGGCTGCTGGCGCTCTGCGGGCTTAGCGGCACGAAAGGGTTGCGACGGCGGCAAAACAGAACCGGCAAATGGCGACGGGCTTGCTTTGGCGTGCAGATGTTGCGCACTCTTGTCGAGGCTGGTGCAAGTAGAAATAAACTCAGCTACCGTGGGCGGCCGGTTGGCTGCTATGGCGGCGAGGATGTGTTGTTCCTGTAAACCATGCAGCAGGTAGTCAATCTTTTGGGCCTCAGAGAGGTTAACGGGGCAACGCTCAATGATCTTCAACTTGGCAAAGGCATATTGGTGCAAGCTTTCGGATGGGGCCTGGGTTACCCTCATGACCTGCTCTTGCCACTCAATGAGGGATAATTCTGTACCAAATGTGTCCTTCAGGCCGGCACTCCACGTGGCCCAGGTGCTGTACTGGTTGCCGAACGCGAGATGCCAGTCTCGCGCCGTGCCTTTCAGCTTGCTAGCTGCGATCAGGCGTGCGGTGGCGTCGTCCCACGAGGCGAGCTGCTGTACTCGTCGTACGTCGTCAAGCCATGTATTGACACTGTGGCTGTGCAAACCAGCGAATTGCGGGATGGACGATGACAGGTCTGGCAGTGTCATCACCGTTGTTGCAGGACGAGGTAGCTGCTGGAACAGCATGGCGAGGCTCTGTAGAGTGGCTGGGTCCAGCGTCAAAGGCGCCGCAGCGGTCGAGGCGGATTCATTCGTTTCAACCGAGGGGGTAGCTTCACGCTGCTGCTGAATGTCGGCTTGCAAACGCTGAAAGAGCTCCTCTTTCGAACCTGTGATGTCCAGCTGTCAACGGGCCAATTCTTCGCGTATAAGGTCGACGCCGAGGCGCGACATGGTCACCGGGTCGAGATTCTGCCACACAATTCCGGGCATGATGCACCGCGAAACGAGGCTGGGCGCACGGGAGACTAGGCGAGTGAGCGTTCTGGCCGGCGTTCGACGCTGGCGTTGACCAAAAGGCGTTCTTGCGCTGCCGTGGCTAAGTGGCTTGGCAGAGGTTCGGGGTCGACTGCGCCAGATGTGAGGGCTGGGCGTGATGGCTGAGGCATGAAGGCTGAGGCGAGAATAACAGGGTAACGAACTATTTATTAAAGAGCATAGTGGAGCGCGCCAAAAACCGTGACAGTCGGTTGCGGCGGTCGTAGCGAACGAGAGTGATCCCTCCCTCGCTTGGGCTTGGTGTTGAGTCGGCGTAACAGCGCTGTAGGTGGCGCTAGTGATGAGATAGGCGGCACATGCGGGCGCTCACAACTGCACCTCATAGCTATGCCGAGGCTCTCACACGGCCACCACCTCAGACCTTTGCGCCATTCCCATCAGCCGTGCCACTGCGTCCAGCCCCTCACTTCGTTCAGCCGCGGTACCCACACAGCAGTGACAATGACGCACTCCTGACAACCGCCCAATATGTTTTGCGTGTGGTCTACCTGGCCACATTGCACGATTTTGCCGTCGCCGCATAACATCCTACCACCGTAGCTTGGACACCGAACCATATTGTTCACCATACACGTCGTCCTCCGTGCCTCAGAACCCTGGCCAGATGTCTTCTTCCTCGGACCACCGCCCTCTTGTTGACCGCCGTTCGCGATCGCCCCGACGTCGCTCGCTTTCGCCGATGCGTCGTCGTCCTTCTACGCCGGAACGGGAAAACTAATTCAGAGGCAGTTCCAGAGGCGAGAACTGCGTCCCCCACGAACAGACCAAGGCCTCTCCCTTCTCCGACTAATGTTATTGATGTATATGTGGACGGCGTGGCTGCACCGGTCCTCGTTGACACTGGTGCCACAGTTTCAGTTATTAGTGCCACACTTGGCCGTTTGCTCAGGAAAGTTACGACGCCACTGTCAAACATATCCCTTCGTACTGCCAGCGCAGACCGCATCACGCCTGCAGCTGCGTGTACTGCTCGTGTTGTGATCAACGGCCTCCTATACATCGTCGAATTTTTGGTGCTGTGTTCTTGTTCCCACGATCTTATTTTGGGCTGGGACTTCCTTTCCGCTAAAGGCCGTCATCGACTGTTCTCGTGCTGAGGTGGAATTTCAAACGCTGTGCGACGCCCCGCTCCTTGACGCTCGTGAACCTGAAGATAAAGTTTTTGTTGCCGAAAACGTTATAATTCCACCGCACTCATCCGCCCTTGCCACAGTGTCATGCACCATTATTGCTGATGCCAGCGCACTTTTTACGCCATCCGCCATTTTCGCTCGTCGCAAATGTTCCCTGCTGCCTTTCGCTGTTTTGGACGTTCATGCCGGCGTCAGCAGACTGCTAGTCTCCTACCGATTGTCTTGTCCTCTCACTTTGCTTCGTGGAGAGTGCGTTGGCGGCGTCCAGTGTGCCGACCCTGCTGCCATCATTGACATGCCAACCGGTTCCATCGCCACTCATGAGGTCACCGGAATGACCTGTAACCCCAGCGCAAGAGCGCCGTGTATCCGCGACAGAGCGCCGTGTCATCGATGACCAAGTAGCTGACATGCTGAAGCGCGGCGTCATTCAGCCTTCGGATAGCCCCTGGGCATCTCCCGTTGTTCTTGTTAAGAAGAAGGACGGATCGATTGGATTCTGTGTCGATTACCGTCGTCTTAACAAAATAACTCGTAAAGATGTTTACGCTCTTCCGAGAATTGACTACGCCCTTGACTGTCTCCAAGGCGCGGAGTTCTTCTCTTCTATCGACTTACGTAGCGGCTATTGGCAAGTCCCCATGGCACCCGAAGACCAACCTAAAACGGCCTTTGTAACACCAGATGGCCTATATGAATTTCGTGTCATGCCTTTCAGGCTTTGCAACGCCCCAGCAACATTTGAGCGTATGATGGACAACCTTTTGCATGGTCTCAAGTGGAAAACGTGCCTGTGCTACTTTGATGATGTGGTTATTTTTTCGCCCGATTTTCCCACCCATCTCTGTAGGCTGGAGGAAGTGTTACAGTGCCTAACGGCCGCCGGCCTTCAGCTCAACCTGAAGAAATGCCACTTTGGCGCAAGTCAGCTCACCATCCTTGGCCATATGTCGTATCCAAACACGGTATTCTTCCTGACGCCGCCAAGCTCCATGCAGTTGCTGATTTTCCCAAACCTTCCTCCGTACGAGAACTTCGTAGCTTCCTTGGCCTCTGTTCTTACTTTCACCGCTTCATTCGGAATTTTGCGTCCATCACCGCTCCCTTGAATCAGCTTCTACGGAGCGACTTGAACAATTACGCCTAGCCCCTTGCCTGTGACGATGCCTTCCAAGAGTTGCGTCGTCTATTAACATCGCCGCCTATACTGCGTCACTTCGACCCGGGTGCTCCGATCGAAGTACACACCGACGCCAGCGGTGCTGGGCTCGGCGCTGTGCTCGCGCAGCGCAAATCTGGGTTCGACGAGTACGTCGTTGCATACGCAAGCCGCACCCTCACCAAAGCAGAGACGAATTATTCCGTTACGGAGAAGGAATGTTTCGCCATAATCTGGGCACTTGGTAAATTTCGACCCTACCTCTATGGCCGCCCCTTTGACGTACAGACCACCATTCACTTTGTTGGCTGTCCACATTGAAGGACCCCTCAGGTCGATTAGCTCGCTGGGTTTTGCGGTTGCAAGATTTCGACGTGCACGTTGTCTACAGGTCTGACCGCCGCCACACCGACGCCGACGCGCTTTCCCGTTCGCCCGTGTCAACCGAAAGCAATGCCTGCCTCTCTGCCGTTGACCAAGTACTTTCGTTCCCAGCAGGCTGCGACATGGCTTCGGAGCAACGCAAGGATGCCTGGATTTAGAGCACTGCACGGACCAATTTTTGCGGCCCGGGCCGGGCCCGGGCCCGTTCTTACATTGGGCGGCCCGCCCGAGCCCGATCAAAACTTTTATGGCGAGACACGGGCCCGGCCCGGGCCCGGAAATAATCTACGTTACCCGCCCGGCCCGGCCCGCCACCCCTTTACCTTAAGCCCGAGCCCGGCCTGAGCCCGACTCGAAACTGGCCCGAACCCGGCCCGAGACCGAAAAATGCATGTTTTTCAGAGTTTAGAAGCCCGAGAATAACTCGCAGAAAGCCCGAGCCCGGCCCGGGCCCGCGTCAAAAAACCCGAACCCGGCCCGGGCCCGGGTCAAAAAGCACACGCCGTGCCCGAGCCAGGCCCGAGCCCGTGAAAAAAATCATAGCATATCCACGGGGTGAATGATGATGAGTGGGCGAAGCTCCGGAGGGAATCATCGGATCTCCCGCTTAGGGGACGCTAGCACAAACGCGTTAGAAACGTGCAGTACTCTCTAGTAAGGGGGAGCGGGCACAGCGTCTTACGCAGCCATTTACACATGCCGGAACGTGCACCGCGTTTGCCGACGCCATCACATGACTGCTGAGAGAGTATACCCCTCGTATTCATAAACGCTCCTCGACTTGAACTTGACTTGCCACCGCTTTGGGCAGCGCGTTCGAAACGCGTTGAAGGTAAGGCGGAGAGGCCACAGCGTCTTACACCAGCTTCTTACACGGGCCGTAACGCGCTAGCACAAACGCGTTAGAAACGCGCTAGAAACGCGGCCCGCGTCAAAAAACCCGAGCCCGGCCCGGGCCCGGGTCAAAAAGCACACGCCGTGCCCGAGCCAGGCCCGAGCCCGTGAAAAAAATCATAGCATATCCACGGGGTGAATGATGATGAGTGGGCGAAGCTCCGGAGGGAATCATCGGATCTCCCGCTTAGGGGACGCTAGCACAAACGCGTTAGAAACGTGCAGTACTCTCTAGTAAGGGGGAGCGGCCACAGCGTCTTACGCAGCCATTTACACATGCCGGAACGTGCACCGCGTTTGCCGACGCCATCACATGACTGCTGAGAGAGTATACCCCTCGTATTCATAAACGCTCCTCGACTTGAACTTGACTTGCCACCGCTTTGGGCAGCGCGTTCGAAACGCGTTGAAGGTAAGGCGGAGAGGCCACAGCGTCTTACACCAGCTTCTTACACGGGCCGTAACGCGCTAGCACAAACGCGTTAGAAACGCGCTAGAAACGCGGCCTTTCGTTAATGTTGGGTATTTATTGCCATCGTGGTGCGTGTGTCCATGTCCGCTTCGTGGCGTAGTGGGCTAACGCCGCGCGCTCGGAAGCGAGGGGTCCCTGGTTCGATTCCGCGCTACGGACACAACTTCGGAATTTTTTTTCTCATTTTTCTCAGACTGGTTACACACTACTGGTTACACACTACTACTACGACGACGGGGACGGAACGGGTGCCGCTATAAGGAGCTTCGCCCCTAAAAACTGCTCTACCGGCCCGGCCCGGCCCGCGGGCCGGGCCGGGCCCGGGCTTTCGGGTAAGCCCGAGCCCGTGCAGTGTTCTACCTGGATTAGTGCTCTTATCCGCTTCTTTTCAAACCCGTCGACCGTTCCTTTCAAACCCGACCGTTACTTTCAAACCCGTCGACCGCCGTCAAGCTTCGCACTTTGAAATGCGGGATGGACTTCTCTATCGCCGGAATTACGTGTCTGACGTCCGCAAGTGGTTGCTCGTCATACCACGACATCTTTGTGGTGAAATATGTTCTGCCTTCTACACTGACCCGCAGTGTGCACACGCGGGTGTCTTCAAGACGTACACCCGGCTTCGCTCCAGGTTTTATTGGCGTGGCATGTACACCTTTGTGTGCAAGTACATTCGATCGTGCCCTCAGTGCCAACGCCGTAAGGTTCCTGCTCAGCATGTCTGTGGTCCACTCCAGCCAATTCCGTGTCCTGCCAGGCCCTTCGATAGCATTGGGATTGACCTGTATGGACCCCTTCCGAGCACGGCTTCTGGAAACCGCTGGATAGTCGTCGCCATCGACCGCTTTACGCGATACGCAGTAACAGCCGCTCCGCCTGCTGCCACAGCTCGTGATATCGCATCCTTCCTACTGAAAAACTTTATTCTCCGTCACGGTGCACCTCGCGAACTTTTGAGCGATAGAGGAAGTGTGTTCCTCTCCGAAGTCGTAAACGCGCTCCTTACTGAATGTCGCATCGTTCATCGCACCAACACCGCCTACCATCCTCAAACTAATGGTCTGACGGAAAGATTTAACCGCACCCTTGGAGACATGCTCTCCAAATACGTCGCCTCTGATCACACTGATTGGGACCTTATTCTGCCATTCATCACGTTCGCCTACAACACTGCACCACAGGCGACCACAAACTTTTCCCCATTCTTCCTGTTGTATGGCCGAGAACCTTCGACTTTCCTCGACGACATTCTTCCGTACAGACCCGATTCATCCGAATGTACACCCATCTCTGAAGTTGCCCGCCGCGCCGAGGAATGCCGTCAACTCGCCCGTTCGTTTACAGCCGTCGACCAATGGTAACAAAAATCTCGACGTGACGATGATCACCCGCATTGTCACTTTCTTCCGGACTCCCTTGTGTGGCTTTGGGTTCCTGCCGTTCCTGCTGGCCTTTCATCCAAGCTTGTATCCAAATATCAAGGACTCTACCGTGTTGTAGCGCAGACATCGCCTGTGAACTATATTGTCGAGCCTGTCGCGCCACCTACGGACCAACGCTGTCGTCGTCGTGAAACCGTCCACGTACAACGCCTGAAGCCGTATTACGACCCCATGATTCTATGTTCACCATGAGTCGCCAGGATGGCTCCTTGTCCGATGGGGGGTGATTGTAGTGAAGACGAATCCCCGGCGCTGCAGCCGCATCGCCAGTCATCCGGGAAGCGCAAGCTGGAGATTGCCTGGGCTGCTCTGGTTGAGACACGCTGCGAACGCTGCCCGCTGCTCTCTTGTCCTGTGTTCGCATTACAATATATATATATATATATATATATATATATATATATGTCTTCTGTCTTCAACTGTTCTTGCTCCCATGAGATATGCTAAACCTTGTTATTCTTTACAGTCTACTGAGTTTGGTTTGGTTTAGTGCCTATAGGGAAATAGCACAACCCACTACGCGGGATTGGCCATGAATCGGGCGGCAGTGGGAAGAAAAATGAAGGTTACTTAAATGGGATTTTCTTACTTAAGAATGAGATAAATGAATTCTAATCGTTAATATTAATTTTCATGCTATAGCATCTTAAAATTTGAAGCAAGTATTTTTGTTGTCTTGTGAAAAAAAAATTAGCACGGCAGTCTCCTTGTTTCAATTACAAAATTAAATATGGCATCGCATACGTTCCTATTACAGTGTCCTAGTGCCGACGCCCCCAGAGATACAATGATAGGTAGCGTAATGGTCAATCCAAGTTGGCGGAGGGGACCTTCTAGAAGTAGTTTTCTATGCATGGTGAACCTACGACACTCTATAAAGAAATGATCCATAGTTTTGGGTTCATTGCAATAAAAGCATTGAGGGGAAGGCGCCAAACCAGACCTATGAGAATAGAAATTAAGCCTTGGTATTCGGCAACGCATTCTAGTAAATGACACTTCAAGTTTTCTTGTTGAACACCATCTGCTGTGCCAAGGAAATCTAAGGTGCTGAAAATCGGTGTTATTGAGTACACATGATTTGGCATGTTGTTCTTGGACAGAAAATTTTTAAAATCTCGCCGAAGTGACGTATGCCGAAGGTATTAGGATCCTCAGTACCGGGCCGTTAAGAGATACCGCTGCTAGTGCGTCTGCAGATTCGTTTAAAGTGAGCCCCACGTGCCCTGGCACCCATGCTAGATGGATAAGGCGTAAATGTTGGGGGATGGATGAATGAAATTCTGGAAGAATGATAGATGAATTGGGCACTGATAAATCGGAGCAAACAGACAAGGAGTCGGTTAAGATTTCGACTGAAGTAATAGATGTGGGAAGTTTTCGTAGAGCCAGGATGATCGCTAATAACTCCGCCTGAAATATTGGCGTAAAGTCGGGTAGTCGAAGGGAGAAAGACCAATTTAATGATACCGTAAAAATACCCACTCCTGCCTTCTCTTCACTAACCGAAGCATCTGTGGCTATTACTGCATTTATTTGGAGGTTCTCGAGGTGGTCATCTAACAAACCTTTTAGGTATCGAATAGGCAGGAGTTTAGCGTTATTAGGAAATATATCATCGAATTCAACGCTTACTGTCACAGTAGGGAAATTTTGAAAATCCACATCACGGAATGATATTTGTAATGGCTCCAGGCGCGTAGCCAGGGGGGGGGGGGGGGGGGCTGATGGGGCTTCAGCCTCTCCCCGAAATTTTTTCGTGCTGTCATGCACCGCCGACCAAAACAACCACCGGCGCTGGGAATCATTCTGGATTTTGTCTAAAGTGTCTTTTTGACACTCGAAAAGACATTTCGGCGCGAAAATTGCGAACTCGGGCTGGATTTCGTGGAAACACCCATGCACCTGGAGTCACATAACGTAAGGAGCCCCAGCCGAGCGAGCACAAAGTTTCAAGGGCTTTTCGATAGCGAGCGGGCGCGTCGCGGCATCTCGCAGCGGCACCGGAATCTACGGAGCGCATGGATTTCAATTCCGAAACTTGATGGGTATAAAGTTCTCATACACTTTTGACGCGAAAAGTGCACTGACATTTCCAAAGGCGTGCTTCTGATTTTTAATTCTGGAACTTTCTGGGTTTAATGTTTTTATAAACTTGGGCCAACATGCACGCACTCGAACGCGCGTGTCCAAGCCGTTCCAGAAATGGAAGCACGCGCTCGCAATCTTCCACACACACGAAAATATTGAATATCACCGTGACTGTCAGCTGGCATCTGATAATTTTCTCCAAACATTTTCAGGAAGCGCGCCCAATGTGATCGATAAGCTGGACCAGGGCAGGCAAAGTAAAATAAGAGAAAACAGAAGAAAGTCAACGGCCTATTTAATTTGAGACAGTTCTTTTTTGCGGGTGGCAAGGTCTGGCTCTCCGTGGTGATAGGGACACTGGTCCTATATGAATTTAAGCAAAGCCCCCGCTGAAAATACTGGAATTTCCAGAGCGCTTCTTCGCATGCGAGCTGATTGTGGAGATACATATCTGAAAAATTATTTGGAAAGTTGCCCCAGTAATGCCTCGTATTTAAACCAGACGTACAAAACCAAATTATAGAAATTTGTGGTGAAATTATCAAAGAAAGCCCAGATGCAAAAGTGAACGCTGCAGGCTGCTTCTCCGTACTTGCTGACGAAACAACGGATATTGCTGGAATCGAACAGCTTACTGTTTGTGCAAGGTACGTAAACAAGAATGTCAACGATATCGAAGCCGGGAAGGAAGGAAGGAAAATAAGAGGTGAAAGGCAGAGAGGTTAATCAGGTTAATTGTCCGGTTGGCTACTCTGCACAGGGGGATGGGGTAGGGGCAGAAAAGATTAGAAAACAAAAGAAGATTAGAACGAAAAAGAAACGTATCAGTCCGCACATTCTATAGTTTTTCACTAAGTCCTGTTTCTCTTAAAAAGCGTACTAGCGCTTTTAAAGCAGTTCGTTCCGACGTCGGCTGGGACCAGGGACCAAGAATCGTGGCTTCCTTAAGAGGACGGCTGTCTACCTTGTCGAGCATGGTGCTGAGGAATCAATATCGAAGTGTTTTCAGGTTTTAGCACAGGAATAGATGCCCTCTATCATGGAGACTGCATGTTATATGTACATGTGTACAAACTGCTGCAGATTCTAGTCGCCCTTCCAGTGCCACTGCCAGCGCAGAGAGATTTTCAGACATGAGATTACTAAACAAACCACTTGCGCTTTACAATGAGGGACGCGTGGTTATGCTGGCTCTTCTATACGCCCACAGAGACGCCGCCATCAACGTGTCCGAAGTTACTGAACGCTTCGCTAAACCTCCCCGCCGAGTGAAGTTTATAGCTTAGATAGCGAAGCAGAAAAAATCAATGCCTGTAAAAATATCTGTTCCTTCACGTTCCTATATAAGCTCGTAATTATGAAAACGTATGACTGTTCATTAGCTTTTAAAACCACAGAAAATTTCACCGTTTATTGTAACAGTTAGCATGATGATCAAAATTCTCCTGGGAATACAAAAATTACGGGGACATCAATAACCAATTTTGACAAACCTTGCTCATTGAAAGCCCGGCACACGCAGCGTTTCCCAAAACGCACTCGGATGTTAGGTAAATCAACTTGCCGCATCATCTGTGGCTTTCGTTTGTCCTTTTCTTTCCTTTTTAGCTACATGTTTTTACTTCTTTTATGAAACGAAGCAATAGCCTTCTTTGACTTTGGGTGCAGAATAATTGTTGCCGCTGTGCAGGCAGTTAAAATACGCATTTTCGTATTGATTTCTGCATTCTTTTTCTCTTATTCTAGCCACATGGTGCTGTCGCGATCGTAGCATGGCCCAAATGCATATCACGATTTCTGAGATCATAGTTTTGTTCTTGCCTGGATCGTCTGTCATTATACTCGTATGCGTGAAGTTTACTATCTGTCACTGCGCAACATGTTTATTTGTCTTGTTTGACGCATTATATACAGTGACGTTTCCTTAGATACGTAGATTTATTGCAGACTTATACGTATATTTAAATATCTTGTTGCGAGGTTTTGTGTATACAAGCCGTGAACTTGGTTTCACGCGACACTTTCTTGCCGTTTATCTTGGCATTTGTATATTCCATTCTATCTTCGCATTTCCAATGTATATTTTGCGGACTTTCTGCTTTTTATATGTACTCGTTGTGGCAACTATAATTTCGGTGCAATTACAATATACGACCGGTAACATCTGCTCCTGCGCAATCCATTGCAACGAAGGAGAGCGTCATTAAGGTTTTTCCCTGGCCGTTGCATATGTACAAAAATGTAAACAAGGTTGTTAAATGACAAAGATTTATCAAAATATTTGTCAACTTGTTCACTTTATGGCCTTTACGTTTTTCATACCAGCTGCATGCACTGCTTTGCTGCTTTCGAACTGATATAGTTCTAAAGTTTGTGTGATATTTTCTTTACTTATTAGATAGACCAAAAAAAAAACGCGGAAGCATTGATATCAGCTATTACTGCCACAATTTTTGGGACATACGAAGCTATTCTTTTATGAAACAAAGACATAATTTACTTGTCTTGAGTGTGCGTAGCGTTAAATAATTCGTTTTCAGCACCTAATATACAATGGCATTGGCAGTGGCAATGCAGTTATTATTCATGTATTTGATGCCTCGACAACTTTTATAAGGAGGAGGCCGCGTTGCAACTTGAGCCCCCCCCCCCCCCCCGAAAAAAATTTCTGGCTACGCCACTGAATGGCTCTACTAGTTTCCGCTCAAAAACTTCCTGGGAACAATGCAGTCTGGACCATTGATTCTCTAAGAATGCAGTCGGTTCTCTAATAAACATATAGAAGGAGCGTCTCTGGGGAGAAGCATATATGTTCAGTAATGTTTGGACTGTCAGTTAACGAAAACGAGTTTGAAGAGAAGGCAGGTGAGTTTCATGATAAAGAATATTATTCGCTACATATTTTGGAAGGCCGAGACATAGACGTAGTGATTCGCGTCCTAAAAGAACCAGAGGGCGTAATTTATAAGTAGGACCTCCAGAAAATAACACGCATCCAAACTATAGAATGGGGCGGACATACATACAATACGTCATCAGCAAGGTCGCCCTGCGCATTCCAAAGTGATTGTTGGTGACTCTTCGTAATAAACCAACTGCGCGTGCTCCTTTAGATGCGATGTATTCTATGTGTGTCTTCCAATTAAGCTTTTCTGTGTAAATCATTCCCAGATATTTTAAAGATTGCACCTGCGGAATTATCTCCTGGCCATACGACAGTGTTATTCGGATAGGAAAAGTTAAGGGAAAAACAATGATTGCACTTTGGCTGACATTTAGCGACATTTGTATTCCATTTAGCCAAATTGGAATCTGATTCAAATACGATTGCAAAGTTTTATATAAGCTATGTATATCATTTAATACCGAGAAAAATGACATATCATCAGCGTGTACACTGATGATATCATGACCTGTGCGTCATGATGTGTCGGGATGTGATTTAGTAAAATATTAAATAATACGGGGGAAAGTACTGCACCTTGAGGAACGCCCCTTGCCTGTTTGTAAATGTGAGAAGACACACCATTTTGATAGCAATAAAAAAGAAAATTTTGAATCCATGAAATTATATACAGTGGGAGACTCACACTTTCGAGTCTGCTGATTAAGGTACTGTGATCGACACTGTCGTACGCTTTCGCAATGTCTAATGTGACTAAGGCCGCGTACTGGTTGTTGCGGCGGCGAGCGAGTTGAATTAGACTCTCCAAGTCAACATGAGCACACCAAATTGAGCAGCCGGGCCTGAATCCTATTTGAGAATCACTTAATATTTGGTTCTCGCCTATCTGCCTACGGATGTGACCATACAGAACTCTCTCGATTAACTTTACGAGATATGAGGTCAGAGAAATAGGTCTAATGTTAGCTATTGTATATCCATCACCCGGCTTTTTGAGTAGCGGAATTACTTTGGCAACCTTCCAATCTGGATGAATCCATGCGTTTTTAATCAATAAATTTATAAAATTCAGCAAATCCTGGGGAGATAATTCGAATAATAGTTTTATCATTGCTGTAGTTATGCCATCAGGACCTGGGGCTGAAGCTGGCAGCATCTTTACCACTCTCATTAATTCTTCTAATGTGACTGCTATGTAATCATTAGCTGTTTCAGGCGCCGGTATATGATAGGGGCGAAGTGATGTGAATCGACGCTCTAAGCCTTTTGCCATCTCCTCCAGTGACTGTACCAGTTCAGTGGAAGTTAAGCTAACAGACTCTAAATTTATCGGGGCTGAAACAATCTTTTTAGACCGTAGAAACCTAAATACGGCTTTTTTATTACTAGACTGCGATAGGTAACTGTAATGTTGAGTGTTATAATTTTCTTTTGCTTTGTCAACTGTTTGCCTGTATGTAGCCGCAACAAATTTATAGTCATTCCAATTACGTGGACATAGATTATACAGTAACTTTCTCCAGGCTGCCTTTCTTCTTCTATATTCGCGTTCACAGTCCGGATTCCACCATGGTGGATAAGTATCCCCTTTAGTTGACTGCATACTGAAGCTGGATTTTTTGTAACTGTCACTTATCACTTGACACAAATTAACTGCCTTAACTTCATCATTTAGGTCAACCTGCTTATTTAAAGCTGATCGCAGTGAATCTTGAAATTTACTATAGTTAACATAGATGCGGACATGCTTTTCGACCAAATTAATTGGTCGCATGACTTCAAAAATTATTGGAAGATGCATGGTCGATATTTGTGGCCAAGGTGATAGCAGACCAGGAGAAAATTGCACAACCCGAACTGGAAAAAGTCAGGTCTAACATCGAACGCGATTTGCCGGATACATAAGTGGGGGTTCTCGAATTTACACAGTTAAGATTATTTGACGAAACCCAATCCAACAATCTTTTACCACAAGAGTCGGACCGATAACTCCATGATACGTGGTGAGAATTAAAGTCACCAGCTATTATTAGATCCTTTCTGCAGTCTGCAAGCCCGGCATCAAGTGAACCTGTATTGTGAACTCCTGTAGGAAAATAAACACTGATTACCAAAAAGGTAGCGTTAAATCCAATGCTAGAATCTCATTTTCAGCAGAGAATGAGTGGTGACTAATCTTAGCTCTATGACAAATTTTGATTGAGATGAAAAATGCTAATCCCCCTCTACGAGAAGGGCGATCTTGACGAAAACTGCGATAATTCTTTAAATGAAAACTCTTTTTTGTGGATAATCAAGTTTCTTGCAAAATAATCAAATCAGGAGAAAGTTCTTCACAGAGATATAACAGATCAGCGGCTGCAACAAAAATGGAACGACAGTTCCCCTGCAGCACTTTCAAGCTTCCTATGTTGACGATATTCCGGCAGTATTTACTGCCGTGTGTAGAATGTTATCCTTTAGGAAATCATCCTTTGTTAAGCTGTCATTTTGACTCTTTTTAGCTTTTCGTTTATGGAGGGTAGTTGCTCTCGGGGAGTTTGGAGAAGCACGACGTTTACACGTTCGAGCATCCAAATCCATGTTCTCAGTGGTATCTAAACCGGTCTCGTGACTGTTAAAGCCCTCAGGTTCGACAGGAGTTGCGGGAGTTGCGGTGTCATCTGTACTGCGAGGCGAGGCCTCTGCCGATTTATGTTTCTTTACATTTTCACCAGAAATTGTGATTCAAGAAGGAACACTTGGACGCTCAGTAACATGCAAAAGTTGCGACAACTGAGAAGCGAAAACTTGCCCAATTGTCTGTGAAAGGTTCGTAAATAAACTGTCAAGGGCTTTTGCCATAGCCTTCTCTACAGCTGCAGCTACAACATCACCAAGAGATGTATCCATAGCTTTGGAGTGACGAGCAGCAGCTTCAGCATAACACATGATTTCTTTAATGCAATAGCACGAGCTTCACGACGCGAACACCGTTTTCTTTCTATAATTTATATAATTTCAAGCTCTTCGTCTCTCGCAGGGCATTTCGTACAGTCTGCCGGGTGGGAACCTTCACACAAACAGCATCGTTCGCTCTGAGAGGAACACGTTTTTCCATCGTGGCCTTCTCCGCAAATGCGGCACCGAACATCAGACCTCATCCCTTAATACTGTGGCCATATCACCAACACTGAACGCATTGCACTGGGCGGGGAGAAAGTGCTTCCACCCTATATAATAAGGGCCACGCCTTGATCTCTGACGGCCTAGTTGTGCCTGCAAAGGTGACAATGACCGACTCTGTGGGGACTCTCTGGTTCTCAGAAACGCGTGAACATAGGTAGACTGAGACGGCACCTGCCGGAGAGAACATCTCCAGGACCTCGGAGGTACACAGACTCGCGTCGACTCCACGAACTAGCCCCTTAACGCAATCTAGATGAGGAGGAATAAAAGGCCTCACCGGGTGATTCGCGAACATTTGACACACTGCAGAAGGTCGGAGACACAGGTCTGGTCCTGCGAACAGCATAGAATGCCCCCTCTACCAAACTGTCGAACATCAGTTATGATTTGGAAGTGCGGGGTTGCTTTCCGCAGCTCTTCTTGAGTCGCCTTTGGGTTTTTCACGCGGATGAATCCCCGATTGGTCGGCACTAGGGCCACTGGAACGCTGTGAATACCACTGCGCAAGAAAGCCTCTATAGGAATGTCATTTTTGGGAAGAGAGGCCGTCCAGAGGAAAGACCTCTGGCCGGGAGAAGAAAGAGACATTAGGAACTCACAATCAGATTAATTACACAATAAGAGGAAAGTACAAAACAAAGCTAAAGAAAAATAAACCACCCGATACTTGACCAATTCCCCGCAACACGACTCGAACAGCACGGGCCAGCGAGAGCGGCGACAGCAGCCTTCTCGAAAACGAGCAGCAGCAGGAAATGCTGAGTATTTTGTTCTGTAAGCCCTCTTTTCTTTTTTCTTGTGTACTACTTTATTGTTAGCTACTGTTGCTTTAAGATGTTAACTATCATAATTGCAATTGTACAGGAGGTCCCGATACAGTCTTTGACTATGGGACCTCCTTCTGTATACTAAATTCTTGTAATACGTCCCAACCTTTAATAATAAAATTCTGACTCTGTACGAGAAGAAAGGAAACCTAGGGGCCCGATTTAGCTCGTGACGCCTTCGTCAGAAAGGATGTTCCACATCCCCCGCTTAGGTTTGTGACTGGTAGCGCTGGCTAACACTCCCAGGATTATGTCTAGTTGTAAAACATAAATACCCCAGAAAGTGGATGGGAAAACGACTCCGCGGTAGCTCAATGGTAAGAGCATCGCACGCGTAATGCAAAGATGTGAGATCGTTCCCCACCTGCGGACAGTTGTTTTTTCATCCACTTTGATTTCCATTAATTCATCATTTCTTTAATTAAATTAGTAAGTACAAGTAATTTCCCTTATGTTGTCCTTGGTATCATTGTTTGTTGGCTTCTTATGATACCATTATATATATATATGTATATATATATAACGATTATGTATGCCACAAGAGAGGTAACTCAAACATCCCCTTCTTAAAGAGTACTTTTGAAAAAAAATTCTAATTACTGGACTAAGTTTGCAAAAGCATGTCGATATCGCAACGTGAAATGTTAAGCGTTTGTTTAAAATTGGGTGCATTTGCAGCTGCTGCCCCTCTGATTGAACATGTCCTAAGCATGCATTTTCGATGGTTTTAAGGTGATGCTCGACGTTTCCATCTCAAATTCCAAACATTGGGCATATGTCAGTAATTGTTTTCAAAATCCACGTAGATTCCATGGTGCAACTACCAAGAAAGGGCGCTAGATGTTTGCACTGCGTCTTTTTGTGGGTTCATATGCATATTTACTACGAGTTTCCATGGTTAGTTATAATCGAGCGCGAATGGCTGCATATCCGGTACATGTTTAAGAAGGCACAGAAAAACAAAATCTTCACCATCAGACGCAGTTTTCAGTTTTTGTATCGCCGATTTGTGTGCTCACAGGCTGGTGTACGTTTGTTGTTACCGTAGCTCAATCGGTACTCTAAAAACGATGTAGAAACACATTATGCAAGAAAGCAGAAAGGAAAATCAAAGGTGCCATCAAAGTCGGGCGCAGCTAGCCCGACTAACAATACTGAAAGCATAAAAGGGGGGTTTGCTGGGTGTGTTGTTAACGCATCTTGACGTGGGGAGCCCGAAACAACAGAGACGAACTGAAAGAAAAGAGAAGAAAACACAGACACAGCGCAAGGTCCATTTTTTCTTTCCTTTCGTCTCTGTTGTTTCGCGCTGCCCACGTCAAGACTGAAGGCATGTGAGAAAGAAAGCTAAGAAAGAGGATTGCACAGCGCAGTTGAAGCGAAGAGATTCGGCCCAACACGTGACCGGGTCATGGTGTGCTTTACTGTCTTCCACTGCAACGCTCAGCCTATGCTCTTCGAAAAAAGACATCAATAAATGACCGAAGTTGCACAGGCACATATCGACGGGAAGAAGTCACAGGTCTGCTAGGCACATGCAGCACAGTCACAGCGTAAGCTGGAGGAGCGGCTTCATAAGAGCTGCATATTCGGCAGCACGCACTAGAGGGTCTTCTGGCGAAGTCTCTTTTCCTTGTTTTGACGAGAACGATATGAACTGTCCGGCCGGCGTCGGCGTTCAGCTGCGGCTTTGCTGCTCCCTGCACAGCGGTGTACGGGTCCTGACGTTGCCTGGTTGCAGTCGCGCGCGTATCTCTACGATTCGCTTCTTCAGCAGCGGTTCGTACCTTGCGATGAGGCGCCATAAAGTGTACCGAAGAATGAGCACAGGTATCGAGACTACGCGGCCCACGTGCCACATTCCTTTACCCGTGGCACGATACGATACTGTTGATGATGATCTATTGGCATCCCCTTTGAAAAGGACCAGTAACAAATAGTCAGTCAGCCAGCTACCTTGATTTAACAACGTCCTCCTACATGCAACATGAAAATGCTGCATGCAATTGCTACATGTCGGGACACCTGGTGGAATACAACGCAACTGCAAAGCAAAGTGTGCATGTATCAACGCTACGCGGCGCGCATCTCACATCGCATGACAAGTGGCTCGATACAATGCTAATAATGACGATCATGATGGTTTATTGGCATACCCTTTGAAACGGGGTGGTGACAAATAGACACCTAGCCAGCTTGATTTAATCATGCAGGTATACGAAACATGTTTTAAGAGTGGAGCTGTTTAAGGCCGACGTTGAACTTGCCGAGCGTTGGATCAGTAGTGAAAGCAGAGCATAGGAGGAGGTTCAGAGACAAAGGAAGAGAGACACACACACACAGAGAGAAATAAATACATAAATAAAACACAATGAACTTCTATGGCGAGGCGGCGTTCAAACCCGGGTACCCACGGTAAGAAGGCGAGCGTCCTAACCACTGCGCTATACATGCACCCACGCTTGCAGAACATGCAACCATATGGGAACCATATGGTTGCATTCTACCGACGATTGCAACACAACTTGCTATGGGCGAGAGAAAGAGAAAATGAGAGCGAGAGAAAATTAAAGAGAGAGAGAGAGAATGAACTTGGCGAAGCGGGATTTCAACCCGGGTACTCACGGTCCGAAGGCGAGCGTCATATCCACTACGCTATACACCCTCGCTTGCAGAGCTCCGCTGTTTCATCAGTTTTCACAAGCGTGGAACTGGCTTAATGTTTCCTTCTAGCATCTTTATATACACTTCTATATAACACTTCTGTATGTACGTATGCATGTAATCACCGAGACAATGTATCGAAATATGATAACATTTGTTCAATTTTGAACATGCCTAATGCAAACAGTCTGCTTTATACGAACCCCTAATTTGCTTGAGCCGTACTTCTGCAGTCACTACTAACGCTGACTAATCGGCTTAGCTTATCGGCAGCGTTTATTCGAGGGCAACGTCGGGATGGCAGGAAGGTCCATGCTGGTTCTAAAGAAATCTCATCCACGCATTTAGGACGGGAGGCAGTCGCGTGGTCAGTACGGGCGCTTATCCTTATCTGCACGGTATACTCCGACTTCCGTTGAAATAGTGCATTCACATCAGCTGTCTCGGTGTACGAGCTGAGTGTCCTTGCCACAAACCCAGCTGAAAGCATCGTGTCCGTTTGGCGCAGCTAGATTGGTCGCGCTCTCGTGAGAATTCATCCGAAGCACAAACGGAAAGGGCGCGGACGCGGCTATTCTCCTCTCCACATTCAGGCGCCTTCATCCACCGGCGCTCGCTTCCCTCGCGGCGACAAATATAATTTCGCCGATCTACGCTTGCGTCTGAAACATGTTCTGGTTCTTTCCATAACTAGCATGTCATTTCAGCGGAAGCCATCTTACCACTGATCTTGCATCAATGGGAGATAATCAGCGTTGTAATGATGCACTGGTCAGAATTGTATACTAATGCGTTAGTAGAATGTTTCACCCTCTGTATTACTTCCGGCATTATGATCTGTTTACCATTATTTGCATTACGTTTTACCAACGCTCCTCTGTAATGTCTGTGGACTTTTGGTTGAAATATATAAAATAAATAAGTATGCTTCGAGCGCTTCTACAACGAATGCTTCTACTACAAAATTACCTGAGGCCGTATAACGTAAAATTATTCTATTTAGTGTTTAATCCCATCTCCTGTTGAAGCCGACGCAAGCATCGGGCGTTGACCCGCAACGTTTTAAACGCGCAATCAAACGCTCTCCTCGTTTATGAAAGGTCACTATAGTTCCTTTCAAAGCAAATAGCATTACCTATCGTGACAAGTTTTTCTTATCTAATTGGCTGACACGAGAAGAGGAGCGTGCATAAGTGGAGAGGGTATCAGTGAGGCCGAGCTAGCGCCGTGAAAGAATGTAACCGGGTGTGGAGGGTGGTGCTGGCGTCTGCGATTGGCCCGCTTCCCCCTTGCTGAGCTTGTGCTGGCTGGTCGATAATCACGGCGGCGTGCAACGGAAGGTAAAAAATGCCGCTAAAATGTATCCCCAGCGAAGAGGAGTTGGCGGAGCGATGTCGTATACGTGTCGAAAGGACGCGACAACTTTACACTGGCACGTAAAATGGTTTATTATACGCCAATCAATCAGTTCTACATGGCAGCTACAAGTAGCCAGTTCCAGAGTCCGTCGGTGGGCAGACATAATGTATTCCTTTCGGAACGAGGCAGTCTATGGCTATTCCAAAAAAAATCAATTTTGTTCGGCATATTAATAGATCGTTAATGCGTACTTAGACATGTGAGTTTTCGCGGTTTTGTGACTTCGCGTTACAGAAACGCGAAGTGCGCGCAGCCCAAACACATTTGAGCAATAGCAAATGGCTGCTGGCGAGAAAGGCGCAGAATCAGAAATAATTATTTTTCTTTCGTTCGGTAAAATCATGCACACGTCGTCCCGATTTTTGTGAGGTCGCGTGGCAAACAGGATTCGTCAAATGTTTGACTAATCGCGGAGGGCCGATTGCCGAAATGGAATAGAAACAGTTAGGAACAGCTTTACGTTATAGCGCCCCTGTATAACGAAAGAATAATTCTGTTTGGTTCTATTGTGTTCTGTGCCGTGCGTGACCTTTACAAGGAAGTGACCTCTATAGCGAGTTATTTCAGAGGCCCCAAGCACTTCGTTATAAAGGCGCTCGACTGTATGTGCATAAGATTTGTTCTGCTATTTCTTTAGTTAAAAAATAAATTCTGATCATTTACGTGTTGAAACCACAATCTCATGATGAGACAAGCCGTAGTGGGGGTCACTGGAATAATTTCGACCATCTGAGGATTTTTAAGGCGCGCCTAAATCGACCATTTTTCCATTTCGCACCCATCGAAATGCGACCTAACCGGCGACCTCGAGGTCAGCATAGGCACTGGGCTACCGCGGCCAGTTTTTCTTTTTTTTCTTTATTTAGTTCGAACCTACCTTCGAAATCATATGAAGCCTATCCGGCAGTTCGGGTTGTTCAGGTGCCAGCTAAAGATCAGGACAATACTTGTATGACAAATCGCAACGTCAAGAAAATTAAAAAGCTAATTAAAAATTCAATTCATCACTTTAGGATGCATGCAGAAATTTCCAATGGAATGTCGAGCAGCTATACTGAAGTCAGGTATGCTTAACAGAAATTACTAGCACAACATTCGAAATATCCGTGAAATACTTTGGCGTTCCTGTTAAGTTTCCAAAATGCCTCCCTCTAGCAGTTCCTATCGACACTACCAAAAACGGCGATTACTTTTGCAATGCTCGTCTTCACTTTTGCAATTTAAAACACGTATTAAACTGAATAATTAAAAATAATTAGCTACCTACATGAAAAGTGGCATTTCTCATTCACGCGATTTCCACCTCTTACAGAAATACACCTGAACAGAACTAGCCGTTAAGCTGAAGCATTAAGCGCGATATGTATGTTTTGAATATACGCCTCATGCGTCATACCATTTTTACAGCGCGGAGTCAGAACAGTGTGAAATGAAAGCGTTCGTAAATTTGGTGCTACGCGTGCCTTTTAGTCAGCGCACGTGATATAGGACGCAATCGGACGCATGCGCCGAGTAACAACTGCGCAAGTCATGCACCTTGCACGCGCGCACGTTCACGTCTGCAGTTTTACATCGCCGCTGCGGATGACAGCGGCACGAACACAAAGCTCGGGGCGACGAGAGTCTCGGTCGTGGCTGCAGTGGTTACAGCAAGCGCGTTCGTGTCGCGGAAAGAGCTTTTGTTTAGCAGAGCTGTTCGACCTGGGCCGACCATGAAGGCTGTAGAAGGTTGCGCAGCTTCTACGTAGCGCGTTAGCTGCTGTACGAGGAAGGAGCTGAGGAATGTGGACCGTAGTAATAATTGGTTGGTCGATGAATAAATAAATAAACAGGAAGAGAAAGACGAGCTGTCACGAGGAAAGAACACGAGAAGCGCACGTGCGTGCCAAACGTCTCGAAGAGCTATACTCGGCACTGGCACGAGAGGAGTATGCGTGCGAATTGAATTCTGCGGTTTTACGTGTCGAAGCCACGGTTTCATTATCAGGCACGCCACGCCGTACTGTGGGGGGGTCTCCGGGTTAACTTTGACCATCCTCGTAATTTTAACATGCCCCCAGTGCACGGTACACGGTTGTTTTTGCGTTTCGCCCCCATCGCAATGCGGCCGTCACGGCCGGGATTTGATCCCGCGACCTGGGGCTTAGCAGCGCAACGTAGCCGCTAAGCCACCGCGGCTGGCAGTATGCGTGCATTCGTGGCCTAGTGGTTAGAGCATTAAGTTGCTCGCTCGAAGCCACAGGTTCCATTCCACTATCGGTCACAAATTTCTTTTAACAGCGAAGCTGCAAATCTCAGGATCCTAATCCTGAGATTTTTTCGCGTCCGTCACGTCGACAGAAAACCCAAGTGGACCGAAACCGGTGGAGGTGCAGGGCCAGGAACAATGGCTCGTACCCCAGTAAGGCAGAGGCGAGAAAGCACAGCTTTCGTTTCAATACAAATGCACAAATGAAAGGAAAAAAAAGTTGACCATCACTTTAGCATACGCAAAAAAGAATGAAGGCGAAAGCCTTCGCGCACGAGACATAAATAAATTACTTGAAATTCTCATTCGCATGGGTTGTTACTTCCTGTTGTTTTCGCCCACCAATGGTCGTGGGTTCGAGTGCCTTAATTAACTCTACCTTAACTAACGGTTTCTTAATTAACTTCGCAATAAGCAACAATGAGTGGGCACGGGAGCAGACCTTACAACATGATGCCTAACGCTCATCCTTATTGTACGATGCAGGTGTGTGCAACCTTTCCATTATTTGCAAGGAAATGCGATGACGCCTTTCTTTTACTGTTCCCGTGCCCACGGGTGTTGTGTGAAACGGTTAGCGAGTGTTTTTCTATGGCGCTCTTATTATTGTGCTCTGGGGACATTAACTCTGCCTAAATTCACATTAACACCCAAGGTCCAGGGCTCAACTCCCACCAAAGGTGGTGAGTTAGAGTGTCTTAACGCTTATCTTAATTGTGCCTGAAATAACTCTGAACACAAAAGGTCGTGGGTTCGACGCCATAAAGTTTGGTGCCATTGAATTTTGGTCCTATTGAATTTTGGTGCCCTAGTGCCCTTAACTGTACCTTAATTAATCGTGCCTTAATTACCTTCGCCCTAATGAACACTAAAGGTCGTGAGTTCGACTCCCACCAAAGGTCGTAGGCTCAAGTGCTTTATTTAACTATGTCTTAATTAACTATGCCTTAATTAACTTCGCCTTAATCAACACCAAAGGTCGTGGGTTCGATTCCCACCAATGGTCTTGGGTTTTAGTGCCACTTTTTGTTGGCACACAATTTTGGTGCCATAACGCCGGACATAGGTGTTTTCCACCCATGAGCCATCTAAGGATTTCGCCTTAAAAGCCGTCAAACCACGTGATCGACGTCGACGTGCGCGCACTTGCGCTTTGATCAAAGCACGATATCAAAAATAGTTGAGTCTAAAATAAAGTACTGCGTTAAGATTGGGTGTTGCACGTGCCCTTTTGTCACCTTGCAAGTTGTTGGTCCTTTTGAGCATAGTCCAGCCCTCTTTGCGGCGAAGGCCAAGGGATTACGTCATTGCAGCTGTACTGCAGATACGCAATTCGCCCTTGCTATTGATACGCTATAACGATTTATTTATTTATTTATTTATTTATTTATTTATTTATTTATTTATTTATTTATTTACGGCAGCAGAGAAGCTACGAAATGCGGCATAGGGGAGAGCTCGGGATTCATATTCACCAAAGCCTCAAATGCGTGAGCGCTTTTGCATTCCACTCCCATGGATATGGGCCCGAAGCCTCGCGCGTAACAATAGTCCGTCATAGCCACTGGACAGCGCGTAGGTTCTGCGCTCAGTTGTTAATATTTGCTGGCTTGAGGGTGGTTCAGGATCATTAGCTTGGGAAGTTCGAGTGGCGCCCTCTTGCCTGTGACGTCACCTGGAAGATTCCGCATATGGCGCCGCGTTTGTGAGCTAGCTACGTTAGGACTGCAAGACAGAGCCTATCGGGCTGGCCCTATTCTGTGGTTTTCGCAGTCACGTGAGTTGGCAAGGTTGCCGTTATGTCTATAGCCCGACAAGTTGCCACAGATTGTTGTTCCTTTTGCGCAGAGGCTAGCCCTCTTTGCCGGTGAACTCGATCATGGTCGAGAACGTGTTGTGCCATGAGGAGGAAGCAAACAGGAAAATCTTTTTTTTCTGGTTATTTACGAAATATACAGAGACAAGAGCTCAGCAGCCAAGCCGCAAACGTCATCATATAACGCACAAAGCTGGTGCGTTCTGGCTCTACGTTGCACAGGGCGCTGTAACTAACTCCCCTCGTAGTGGAAGCACTGTCCAAGTGTTTGCGGGCATAGGAGAAAATTGGCATGCTTTAAGGCGGCCGACATGGAAGAACGTCGTGGGAAGGCATGGGCGAAGAAAGCGGAGCGATCTCGTTACAGCCCCTATATATAAAAAGTAGCACCATTCTTAGATCTTGCCGCCACCGCGCTCACCCCTGCGTTCCCTCCTCGCCGCCTCCTGTCACCCCAGCCTCCTCCGCTCCCCCATTGGCCAATCCGTGTCACGTGGAAGCACGTGTTGCGCTTTTGCATATTTTTTTTCGTTCCGGCACGCTCCGACCGCCATTCTCGGGCCTGTGCGACGAAAGTGCTGTACGCACAAACGGATCAAACGTGTTAGGGACAAGAACTTCGTTGTGATGACATGCTGCTGCGCCTTCAGTTGTCGCAACCGACAAGGCGAGGGCAAAAGGCTTTTTTTGTTTACCATCCGGCGAGCGCAAACGCTTGCTGCACACTTGGTATTTACGCCGTCTCGCATTGTCGCGTTGCTACTTCCAAAACGGCATTATTAAGGCTAGTTACTGACTGACGAACCAAAATCGCGCCTCAGAAACTTCTCCGCAGGGCGCGATCGAAGCTTTCCGCGGATTTCCTCTGGTAGCGCGTTAGCTGTCGTCTGCCACGGCAGGCCCAACGTAGGCGGCGCCACTGTCGATATCGCGCCTCGATCGCACTGACCGCGCCCAGCGCGACAGTGGAACGGAGGAGGAGGGAAGTGGTTGGCGCTACTTTTTATATAAAGGGGTTTTACATATCGTAGGTTACGTGGGTCCCCTCGCGGAGTACGCGGTAAGTTCCAGAATGTAGCGATATCTTCATTTCCGAGAGGCCTGAAGAAGAGGCGGATGGCGGATGCAGTCACAGTTGTGACTTCCATGACGGCGGTACTAAACGGCACTGTTTCCGTGGCCACTGAGGTCAGTGTGGACTTCCGTGGACCGCATGGATCGGCGTGCGTCAACATTAGTGGAGATAATAGACGCGAGATAAGTTTGTCGATTCCTTGCAGAAGACGGCTGGAAAATGAAGCGTCAGCCTTGATAAGTGCAGCAAAGGACGGACGACTTGCGCAAAATTCTGCACGAAGCGGCGAAAGGAGGAACACAGACCCGAAATATTTGGACAGCCTTTCGTGCTTGTCGGCGTGGTAAAGTTCTCTACGGCGCGAACTTTCTCTGGGTCTAGGCGCACACCCAATGAGTCAACAAGACGGCCGATAGCCGTGATTTGGTGCCGCCCGAACTGGCTTTTATATGAATCAAGCTTAAGGCCGGCAGTGCGAACTAAATGAATGCGCTCGCGAGGTACGAGGCAAGGGTATAAGAGCAGATACGGCGGCATCGTCCAGATAAACGAATCCACATGGATTATACCCCTGTCACACAGTTACTCGAAAGTCTTTTGAGCAAAAAAGCTTCTCCCGAAAAAGAGTTGCGCCCGCAGACGCATGACAGGGAGCGATCTCTTTCAGAAGCGGTCTTTTCTGGAAGCGGAGTTCTTCGATCTCTCTTACGGCCAAAAACGAGTAGCCTCGAAACCAGTGAGTGCCTGCACTTATCATATATTTATGAAAACAAGCAAATGCGTATTTCTCTGTCGCCTAGGCTCATCATAAAAAAATAATTTTATGTCTCGCAGAAGATGTAAACCCAGTAACGCTAATTTTCTTCTGTACTCTCGTAAGCGCAAGTAGAACGGGTTCGGCAAACGCTCTTTAAACTACTACAATAAATCTTTACATTAACATTTATTAAACTGGTGTTGTCAAATTTATTTGAAACACATGTAAGACAATAAGTGTTCACTTGATATTTCGAGATACATCAGTTTATTTTGGCCGATTTTCTTTCAAACGCTAGCGCCACATTTTCGGTAGCGTGTCCAGAAGAAAACACTAAAGGAGATCGTCGGTGCGGTGTGCCTGCTGCGTCACACGTCCTCGTCAATGAGTCTTTCAACATGGTAAAAGACCGCTTACGTAAAAGAGTTTTTTAGTGCTCGTGTCACAGAGGTATTACTTGAGGCCATGCAGAAGTGTGCCCTTTATGCGTCCAAAACAGGGTCATGAAGAAGCCAAAGGGGATCGTGACATTTAAATGGTGTAGACAGTCGGGTCTTGCAAAAGCGGTGAATGTCGTACACGGCAATCTGTCAGTAGCCGGAACGAAGGTCGATGAAAAAAGAATACTTTGAGCCATGGAGACAATTAGGGTGTCATCAATGTGTGGTAGAAAATAAGTATCCTGGTACTAACGTAACGCAAGTACAGAACATACTACATAATAGATTCTGAAGAGCGAACGTTGTCCACCAGGATTGACTAGTTGAGCTTCCTAACCGCTATTGTTGATGGGTCTGTATTCACTTCTACCGATATGAAGCGAGACGAGCTTCGTTAAATGCAAGACATTCAGGAACTTCAATATGCTAGCGAAATGGTGGACATAAGCTTTACACCGGCTCTGTTGTGTGTGCCTTACATTTGAATGGACTGGTGGAAGAAGACGAAAGAAAAATGAAAACAAGCACAAGTTCTCGTAGTTAGCAGCAATGGGGTTATTGAACACTCTTTTTCGAGAATCCAGTGAAATAGACGAGACAGATTCCACGAGGCGTTTTTATTTCAATGTTAGAAAGATATACCGGTGGTACATTTTCAAAGGCACGAGATGACACCCAGGGGCTTTGCCCTTTATTACACAACAACCGGAATCTGCGAGCTCAACCTTACTATGCGAATGTGCACGCAAGGTACTCTACTTTTTCACGGCAAAACACACTTGAAGGCAGGAGAAATAAATATTAACATTGAAGCTTTCTAGCCAATCACCTTTTATACTGCAACGTACGTCTTGCATTGAGAAGCGTCCGCCATAGGTAGGCAATCTGCGAAAAAAAGAACCATGCAAGCAATAACTTTTTTCTTGGAAGCTGGATACTAAAGTTTCTCGTTGACCCGGATCCTCGTACAATAAATGGAGCGCTGGGACATTCAGATGGGAGCAGATCCAACCCTGAGCGAGAGCTTCACCTCGAGGCCAGCTACACTTTCCTCGTTAGAATGCATGTGAAACGCTCAAATACCCTCATTTGAAAAGCAAAATTCGTGAAAATTTGTTGCGTTTTAAAAGAAAAAAAAACTAAATTTTACAATGTTCTGAAAGCAAAAATTCCAATTAGTTGCACAATTGTTTCAACGCAAGCTGCCGAATATCGGAATATACGTATACATATTATTGCGATAGCAATTATATGGACACTCAAAAGCAGATTTCTGCCGTCGCCGTCGCCGTGAGGTTCCGTATGACGTCAATGGAGATGAAATCGTCGCCGCGCGCCGAACGCTGTATGTGCGAGTGAAAGGGCGCGAGGGGCGCGCGCTTTCACGGGGAGTGAACGCACGGCGGAGAACAAACGCGCGTTCTGCGCCGTGCTCCCTTAAGGGCTGCAGAAGTAGGCGCCTCTTTCCTCCTTTACAATCACCATATATGCAGAGCAAACGCGCCTTCTTCCGACGCGCGAGAGGCCGTGGGGGAGGGGGGAGGGGGGGGGAGGGAAGGGAGGCGTCGTTTAGCTGCGGCACCAAGTACGTATTTATATTTTATCCAGCGGCCGTGGTAGTGGTTACAACGCTCGCCTTGGGATCGTGGGCACGCGGGTTCTAATCCCGCATCGGCGAGAAAGTTTTTTTATTTACTTTTATGGAATCGCAATGTTACCGACTTCGTAGGTCTGCTGCAAAAACAGATGCAGTTAAACGTCGATGTAACGACCTTCAATATAACGAAATTCTTGATATAACGAAGTATTTGCCTTTTCATAACTTTTTGTCCATAGAACACCATGTATTTAGAACCTCAATATAACGAAGTGCGTTTTTATGCGATTTCAATATAACAAAATTTCACTGCCAGCGCCAAGAGATGCCGGCCAATAATTGTAAACTTCCGCGGACGCAGATCGTCAAATGATTCAATTACTAGCGGCTGCTTGCAAACGCACCTCGCAAATCGCACGCAGCGCGACAACAGCGACCGCCCAAGTAGAGCCGCATCATGTTCAGTATGAAGTCCAAGTGCGATAAGATCCCATCGCGCCCCGCGCACTGTGTGCTTTGTGCGAGCGAAAGCGTGCGAGGGTGAGACAAGAAAGATGGTGGCTTCACGAGTGCCGCCTTCCCGCGCGAGCAAAGGGAAAGAGGGGGAGGGGAGCGAGCTCGCGGTAAAGCAATGCCACCTAAAGGAAATTCCAGTTTAGGTGGCGTTGGGTAAAGCGATCAAGCGCGCGAGAGAGTGCGGGGGGTAAGTTGGCGCGTCGCGATTTCTTACACGCGTGTCGGCCGTGGCTGCGCATGCTGTATATATATATATATATATATATATATATATATATATATATATATGTGTGTGTGTGTGTGTGTGTGTTGTGTGTGTGTGTGTGTGTGTGTGTGTGTGTGTGTGTGTGTGTACAGGGGGTCCCAGTTAAGACGACCCATGCTTTAAACATATGGATCCCCTTGAGCGAACGAAACCATGTTTAGGTTGTCCACAACCACTCATTCAAAAGCAACCAGTCATTTTTGTTAGTGACCCTCAATAAGTTATTTATTAGCTAACTCATCAATTACTATGCTGATTGAAAAGTGGTCAATTAAGAAGTTTGCTTGAATCAATTACTATGCTGATTGAAAAGTGGTCAATTAAGAAGTTTGCTTGAGGGCGCTGCTTTCTGGTGCAGGTGGGTGCGTAACCTCGTGGTATTTTTTATTGTCTCGCGGGCTCTTTTTTCTTCAGCTTAAAAAAAATTAAGGACATCAACTTTTTCTAACTTAACGCATCGCAGTTTGATGATTCTGATTATTGTCTACAACTTCTTAATCGACAGCTTGTTAATTAGAACCGCAAGTCACGAGTTCGCGAAACAGCCGTAATTAAAATTGAGTGCCAACAATGAAAACGTTCATTGGCGGCTTCTGAACTGGATTGTGAACAATGTGTATTTACAGTAGTAATGATGCTTGGGCTAGTTTGTACAGAGTTTATCTTGATGCAATGACGCGAAAGAGACGAGGACACAACGACACACGAAAAGTACACCACAAGCGCTTGTGGTTTACCTTTCATGTGTCGTTGTGTCCTCGTTTTTTTGTACGCACCATTAAAAGATTAAATATGCACTTAATTTCTTCGGTGCCAAGTGATCCATCTTGTATTAACTACTAGGTCAATGTTAGCTGGGACACGATGTATATTCTTTTCGTGATTATCGGCAACTGTAACAAAATAAATTCAAGGCCTAACAAATAATAAAAAATTGCTCCCTACAGTTGCTAGGTTTAATTTTCCCTTTTGTATGCAACAAACATCTTTAATATTGTTTTTGTTGATGCCTAGAAATACGATTTCGCCGTTACCATGTACGCAGTAGCTTTCGACGTAATTACGAGTACATTCCTCTTAATGATATATTCACAAATAAGTATTGCGCCGTCTTGCTTAACGTATGGCCTAAGAATTCACACTATCACGAAAGATGCAACGGTGCGTTGTGGTTTGTAATCATGCCCCGTGTATGCGCCCACTTGCCTTGGGCAGTTCGCCAAGGCCGTGAATGTTGCGCACGCTTTGTGTGCCACGACTCCGCCAAGTACTCTGGTCTCTCATCTACTTCCTTGTTTATCAGATGTTCTACGCACTGCTGTAGACCACCGAGAGAAGGATTTTGTGCTCATAATGTTTCAAATAGTGGCCGCGGGCCCTTACCTCTCGTGTGGCTCTTCAGAGGCGTCCGCAACTGGTCTGGCAGGAAGCGTACGGATTGGAGCCGCTGCTCACCCGAGCCCGCTTGCCGCAGACTGCACAGGCGAAGCAACAAGCTTTAATAACAGTGCTTGTGGCTCTCTCCACTCAGCACCTTGAAACAGTTGGACTGTATGCTGCAAGTGTTTCATCTATACCACCCCGGCGTTGCTAAAGCCCACAGTTTGGCTTCTGTGAAATGAAACAGCCAACTCTGGCACTCGTCAATGCGTTTGCTCTGTTCCCTTAACAATGTCCCGAACCCGCTCGCCCTCATTCTCTCTGCCTCCGTTGCTGCCCCTCTCCACAACAGGCCTTCGCTAGTGCTGCTCCCCTCCTCCTCTTCTCCAGGCGGCTAGCACAAATACAATGCACCACATGGGGTCGAAAGTGGATATTAAACAGTCACCTTCAGAAGCGGCTATTACGCGGCCGAATGGGGCAGCATAGCCGAAGACATGAAAAGAACTCAGCTGCGGGTTGCCAATTTGCAATGCTCGGTTTGTTCATAAATGTTGCCAACTTAAATCGATTGCTTTCATTTGACACCGACTTGTCTCGAGCGTTTCTAATGCTACGCAGTTTGTCGCGGTGCGCTGTATAATTTCAGTTGTCGTTTGAGTCGTCAGCTGGCGCACATTGGTTTTCCCCTGTTTTGTGAGCTCAAAGGTGATCTACTCGTCGCACATGTAATGGTTTTAGGTTGTTAAGCTCATTCAATTGTGGATTAGCGAAGTCATGAACTGTTTCGATCTCGGATGACGGTGCACGTATGGCAAGGAAACGAAAAACTTTCTCTCCGTGCCACCTAAGATCCAAAGCTTTGATCACTGAGTGGAACACGAATGTTCCTAAGAGCTTCTCAGACTCGCCTTCCTAAGAACATCTCTGCGAAACAGAATGTACATGACTGTTTACTTTCCGGACATAGTGCTTTTGTAGTCCTGTTTTTTTCTCTCTCGCTCCTTTACGTGCTGTTCCCGGTGACCTAATAATTGAGACTTTTTTCAAATAATCGTGCCATGAATGCATGTTCAAAGTCTTCCAAATGCCTAGATATACCGGATCGTTCATTTGCTACCAATAGCAGGAACATTCTTTGCGATAGAGGTAGTGAGAGCTTCGTTTGAATAGTTTGCGTGGCTTGGAATGTAACTGTAAACACATTCAAATTCATTTAACAGTTGTCGAGCTAGAACATTTATGCACTGTGAAGAAGACGCGCCTCCGTCAAGCGGCATCGGCAACGCACGTACGGCCCGCTCTGCTCGCGCTGCTGGTCGCTGGTTTATTTGGAGACGGTGCCACTAGCTGCCTCGCCGTTCCTTGAACTCGTAGCATCCTTGAAGGACAACGCCAATAAACACCTTCTCAATTGCTGGAGGTGCTGGGTATAAAAAAAATTCCGCCTGGCTCTTTTGCCCTTGTCCCAGTCGTCTGCGGTGCGTCACCGATGATACAGTCTTGTTTACACCATCTGACATCTTTTGTGAGCCGCAAAGCCGTTCCACTGCCTTTTGCAACGCTTGACATCGCCGCCGGCATCAGCAATATTTTTGTGTGCAATCCACTTTCTACGTCTGTTGCGTTGCTTGTCGGCGAATGTCTCGGCCGCGTGGAACAGCTTGACTCTTCGTTCTTTGTTACCGTGCCAAACGAATCTTTCCAACTTGACTTCAATGAACTCCTCGCCCTTTCAACGCTTGAAGAGTCGTCGAGTGACATGTTCTCCAGTTCCATCGCCACTACACTTACCCCTGCCGAACACTCCGAGCTCCTTCAGCTACTACACCACTTTCGAAATTCCTTCGATGTTTCTCAGCCGCAACTGGGCCGAACGTCGGAAGGGCAGCACTACATTGACACCGGCTTACATCAGCCGTTGCGTCAACGACCGTACCACGTCTCTGCCGACGAGCGTCGCGTCATTAAAGGGACACTAAAGGCAAATACTAAGTCAACATGGAATGTTAAAATAGATCACAGAAACATCGAAATGGTTGTTTCATGCCAAGAAAAGATTTATTTTATGAGAAAATTGCGTCTAAAGCGTCGGCGTAGCCCTAGCGCCATTCAAATCGCCCCCCTCCCGAGCGAGGAGTAGTGACGTCACGGTCTCATAGTGACGTTGTGCTGCTGGTGAGTAAAACGCCGCCCACAGACAGCGCTATGGCTTTTTTGTGGAAAACGCAGACGCGCGGCCAGAAACAGAGCCAAGACAGAGCCGACAGCAGCACGAAAGCGGAGGGAAAAGCGTGCCGATCGTACACTCACAACGACACATTGGCTCGCGATGCTGGGCTCGACTTAAGCTCTGATGAGCGTGACATGCGGCTGAGGGCTCGCACTGCCAAGCCCTGCCGGCGTCGTTGAGTACTACGACGGCGACCTCGACACTGGCTCTTCCGAGCGCTAAAGCAGCGAGGACTCCAGCCATGCGACGTCGGGCGACGAAGCTGAATGTGCCGTCGTGCGGACCGTTCGGGCATCCCACGACATCACATATGGACTTGGCATTCTCTGCTGCTTGCAATTTCAAGTGCGAGTTTAGGGAGCCAGTAACAACTGCGCAGCACTACACGATAACGGAACTACTGAAACTCGAAAGCGCGCGGCGCATAGTCGAGCGAAAACGAAACCTTTACACCACCCGTGTCGCTATCAAGGGTAAGGCCAAAAGGTTTTTTTTTTCTACGAATCTAGAAGAAGTAGAGAATTAGCATATGCCTCCGTCTTATAATCCAAAGATATTATCTTTTTAATCCGAGTGGTTGAGTACTAGTGACATATTTTTTTTTTTTTTTGAGGAGTGCCTTCGTCATCGGATAAGTACCTGAATGTCCCTGGGGAGTCTCTTATCGTGTCCTGCATTTACCTCAATTTCTCGATTACTAAAGCTCTGTTCGCAATTATATTGACACCTTAGACGTTCTAGAGCATTACTCTATCACTTTAGCTTGACTTTTTATTTGGGTTTAGTGTCCCCTTAACGACCAAGTCGACGATATGCTACGACGTGGCGTTATTCAACCATCTCACAGCCCCGGGTCATCTCCTGTCGTTCTCGTTCACAAGAAGGACGGGTCTAATCTCTTTCGCGTTGACTATACCGTCGATAAAATAAGGTCAAGCACAAGGACGTCTATCCTTTGCCGTGCATCGACGACGCATTGTACACCACTGTGTAGGGGAATCCTTGAACACGTAGTGTCCAGCGACCTAGACGACCCGTACGTGGTATCCTTTAGTGCCGAGAGCCAACAGACAGCGTGATGGTCCGTGGTAACAGTGAAAGGTCGACCGTATAAGTACGGCCGAAATTTGCTCACTGCCCATACGAGTGCGAGGCACTCGCATGGGCAGTGAGCATGCCTTTCATGCCTTTCAGAATGCCTTTCAGAATGTGCCTCACTTTGTCAGCCTCGGGCATACTGGAATCGAAGCGGCGCCAAAGAACTAGGACACCAAGGATGTACGCAACGTACGACTCGGTAGCTGTCTGAGCGCGAGAGGATAGGTTTTTCGCAGCGGCGCACTTGCGACCAGCGAACTTGCCGAAGAGATCGCTAAGTGTTTGCTTGCATACGTCCCAGCTGGTGAGCTCTTCCTGATGTGTGTCATACCAGGTGCCTGCTGGTCGCTGGAGGCAGAAGAGAAGATTTGCGTGCATCACTGTCGTGTTCCATAGGTTGTGTGCAGCGACTCGTTCGTATATGCCAAGCCATTCTTCGATGTCCACTTTGTCGGTGCCGTTAACAGAGAAGGTGCCGGGGTCGCGCCGTTGCGTCAAGACGACTGACAGTTGCGGCGTCGCGGACGCTGACGCCCCGGGTGCGCCGGGTGCTGACGCCGTGCTTCACCCAGCGGCCTGGTCGTCTGTCAGCATGGTAGAACGGCCGAGGACAAGCCCGCTCCGGAGTTCCGTCTTGTGCAATACCCAGCGCCTCCGCCAGAAATTAAACGGGCAAAGATATCACGAGAAATGGGACCGTGTGTACTTTGCAGAAGATATGGCCGGTACAACCAGTATGGCGAGACGTTAGATTAGCCCCACTACACCATCTCTTTCGTCTTGTAGATAATCGTATTCTTTATCCTACTCGTGGCACCGTGAATATATATATACATACATGGGTGGAGTGTGGAAAGCTGGTCCCCGCTCCCCCAGAAAAATAAAACTTTTCCGCCTATGGCTCCATTAATCTCATCTTGACATAACGTCCACTCGGTCCTATGCAGGGTGTTTCACTTAACTTGGGCCAAACTTACAAAATATGCAAATGCCACGTAGCTGGACCGAAGCAAGGTAATGTTGTTTGCGGTCGCTTGGAGATACTCAGGTTATTTTTTGTATCCGGCCTAATTACATATTAAGTGTTAATTAATAAATAATCAACTTCTCAATTATTATAATTAGACGAAAAGTGTCAATCATAAAATTGTAGAACATGAGAAAGTCCCGATACAGCTTGCCGTGTCTCAATACGTGCTACATAAAAGTGTTTTTCCGAGCGCTAAAGAAGCCCGCGAATACACGCAAAGTGCCTCGAGCTGGCAGTAGCGCGGCAATTTTGTGTGTATTTGCGGGCTTTTTTCACGCTCGGAAAAACACTTTTTTTAATTATAATTATCTCCGGTGCCACGTGTGAGAGTGAAAACATAATTTTTTTCAGTGAGCTCCGCGAAGTGGCGTATGTGCTCTGACGAAGCAAATTGCTTAGCTCCTATCGATGGTTCAATGACTGAAACATGCCACGTGTAGCATGTGTCCAAAAACCTAAGGAAAATGTGTTACTAAGTTTTGATATAGTACAGCTAACACTTTTAAAGAGATTTTCACCACGAAGCAGCAACCTACTTCACTGGCGACCTGCGCGCTCACATAAAAAAAGAAAAAAAAAAAGAAAAAACATTATTGCGAGTTACTTCCTGGTTTAGGTGGATCGCGGCCCATGTACGCATTACTGCGCGTGCCCGGGCCGTAAATTCGATTGTAGTATAAATCATGAAAGAGACAAAAGTATAGACAACATCTGTATGTTTATTTAGAATTAAGAATACAAGTAGCGCCAAACTGACGAGCACCCTGGCCGTTTCTATAACCCCGCACCGTACATGCCCTTCTGTTGTCAGACCATTGTGGCAGCAGACGAACGATGAACACCTTTTCTTTCCACAAGTCACGGTCTCTTCGGTTTTTGATGCACCGTCCGGCGACGGCGGCATTCTGTAAACGAAGTTTCGAACGATGAAGGCGATATGTTTACGCCGGAGGTTAGGTCTCCGCGAAAGGGCCGCCGCTCGGTGATAACCGCACTGCGGTATTTTTTTCAGCTTTCATGCGTAGAATAGAAATAGAAGTTCAGATTCTTGTCGGCATGCTTATTTACGACATGATGAGCGTCAAGACAGAAGCGATGCAGTGTTCTCTTCACTTTGTACACCCATGGCGCTAACGCGGTAAACGGGGAGCGGGCAGTCGGGCAAGCCCGTTCCCTCGACGTACACACTTTTCCCGTAGTGCAACATGCGCTCGCGGGGCACTGTGGGATTTCCTGGGAGAGATCTGTTGTGACCGCCTGTGGGTCGCGTCGGACGTTCCGAAAGTTCCCGAAAAGTCCATGTCTATGTTGTCAAAGAAATTCCCGATTAAAGAGTTGCTTCTCTACGCGTAGTACTTCCGGGTCTAGTTTGAACGAGTTCCAAGTACCTCGTCTTTCCCGCAGTAACGGTTTTATGTGCCCGCCTATGCTGTTTCGCTTACTATATTGTTGAACTTGATCAATGATATTGATTTGCCCTGTCATTCCCTACATGCGCATGCGACGGAAGTCCAGGAAGCTGTCACTGACTTTGATGATCATCGCGAATAATTTCTACCGAAATTTCTTTGCTTTCCCACCGTGAAGCTTCTCAACAGGAAACAGGTTGCTCACGTGACCCGCGATTTAGTTTATTCACCAGGTCGTGCCGTGTATAACATTAATGCGAACATTCTTGGCGAATTCAACACAGTTTTCTGCGACGGCTATCTGGCGACAACCTGACCACTATCTGGCCGTGATCGTGGGCTGCTCCCGAAGATAGTTCACTCTAGAAGTGCGGGCCGATCCCGAAGGTAGTGCTGTCTAAGTGCCACTAGGTGCGTCCCACTGGGATGTGTGCCGCTCTTGAATTACCCTCTTTGACGCCAACTTGGGTCACTGGGTAATGTGGGCCGTTCCCGTGGGTATGTGCAACTGGGTGGGTGCCCCAGAGGCTACTGTATACTGTGCCGCTCTTTAATGTACTTCTTCCACGCCAGCTTCCCGTGTTGCAGAACTAGGCCGCAAATCGAGTCTGCGCAAGTTCCGTCGTTTCACGCGTAGGCCTCCTCGCATCAAAGCTGTCTCAGTGAACAGGTGTTTCACTGGTGGCTGGGAAAGAGCGGGAGTGAGAGGGCGCACACACTTGCTGCTCGCTCTGCAAAAACCGGAAGCGGGCTCGGTATTTGGTGTCTGGCTTCAAAGCAACGCGGCAGTCTACGCCGTGTTGCCGCCACGCGTGTTCCAGTTCTTCGATGGACAAATAACTGCTGTCTGTGCGACACACCATCAGTCACTCTCCGTATTATGCAGTCCGAACATAGCGCACTCTAAAATTGTGAGCCGATCCTGGAGGGCACTGGTACGCGCCACCCTTCAATGAGCCCCTTTTACGTCAACTTGGTTCACTGGGTATCACAGCAACAACAAACAGCACCATGCGCTCCACTCCGCATCATTTCGCAACACTTCACAAAAACATTACCCTTTAGCTTAATAACAGTTATATTATTCGTAAGAACCATTCTCTACCAAACCGTGAACGCGTCGTATTACGCAGGTGTCAACTGGAGTCGAGAATGCTTATTATTTTCTGCTTGTGCCAGCCCTGGCCCCTGCTCAGATAAGGCTTTCCTTTTTTTCAGGAAGCAGACTTTCTTTGCATGGCTGTTGTGTTATGCATGTTGCCATTTTGTATACTATAGTCCTCGGGAAAAGGAACTGACCTAAGTAATTGGCGCACGGAGTGGTGATCTCACAATAGGTGGCTCTGCAGGTCACCAGCATGCCGATAATGAGAGCACCGACTCCGAGACCTTTTCACTCTTGTAGGGTGGTTCAGGGGGCAGTTTACTTGTCTCACTCGGAAATCTTAAGAAAAAAAGGAAACGTGATTGCAAGCCTTAATTTCCCACCGAATGATACGTATCCGTACAAAGTACGACTGAAGAGTGAAAACTGTTCTTCATTTTGCCTATTGGGCGCATTTTTGACCAGCGACGCCGCTTGTTCCCGTATGAACGTTCCAGTGACCTGTCAGTTGCGCATATGTTCTTCTTTCTTCTTAAGAAATGTACCACCGACGTTCTCGTAATATTGAACCTTTCATGAAGTCAAGTAAAATGCATGGCGGTTCTCGGTCCGAGTTCCGTTCAAACAGGGGCGTGATCACCTCTACCTATAGCCTCTGCGTGCTACGAACAGTTTCTTGTGTTAATTGGTCACCATTTCTGTACACTTGGAGTTCCCAAAGCATCAAACTCTTATAGCTACCCAAAATTAGCATTTATAGTTAACTGTGTTTCCGGAAGAAGGTATTTAACAATCGGAAGCTATTTTTCATCCTTGAACTATTCAACCTTATATCCGCTACCTCTTCGACAGTCGATGCCATAGTACCCAATTATATTTTTCCAGCCTGCTTTATAATCTATTCTGGGTGATGTATAACTTGAAGTATTTATGTCCAGCCTAAAAGACCCTCAACATGGCGCGACGTTTCCGCTCTGTGTGTCACTGAGGGGAACAACTGGTAGCACTCGTCCCGACTACTACTATACGAATACTCCGCACTTAAACCTGTGTTCACAGAATGGACCTCGACTCAGAGCTCTTACTCGACTCCGTGATGATAATATGAGCATACCATTTAAAACGGGCTAGGGAAATATGTCGCCACTCTTCTTTCATTTATAACCATTGTGGTGTATCCCTCATCGGCGTTGTGCTCCACCGACCGAAGCACAACGTCGCCCCTCGACCATAGAACGTACTGCGACTCAATGACCCTTCTGGGCGGTTCCAGCGACCGAGAACTTGCTCTAAAAGCATTCCTACACTTTAGTGTAATGAAGTAGACGTCGGCACCTACTATTACACAGCGTTAATTTTGCCCTGTAACAACACGTTCGTTCACGAATCGCCGTGGAGTGACGTGCTGTGACCACCTTAGTCAAGTGGTAGCTCTACCATCTGTCTGTTCTTTAGTCGAGGTAGAGTGTCGAGCCGTCCTGTAGACCACGGTGGCCCCCCAGCATGTGACTCACCGAGGTCTCGGACGATGCACCAGTCGCAGCACTCGCACTTGTTCTCGAATGGCGGAGCCCCAGTCAGGCACCAAGTGTCGTTGATCGGTCCGCACACGATCTTGGAGCAGGACTCTTCCGAGCACTTCATGAAGTCATCTGGCTTTCAAGGAGCGATGACAACAACCCAGGATTGCTCAGGTTGACGGCATCTTCCTTCCACTGCCTTTTTTTATTCTCCTTTATAAAAAGCTCAAACGTGCGCTTGGCTTCCTGCGTTGCACGAGCGCTCAGATCTTTTTTTCCTCGTTTAAGAGTGATCTCGTTTTTTTCTTTCTCTTGAGAGCGTTCTCTTGCTTTTGACTTGATGTTTATTTTGTTTAATGACCGAACGACTGGCGTAATCGGCTACGTAATAATAACAATAATAATAATAATCAGAAGAAGAAGGAAGAGGATGAAGACGTAAAAGGGGAAGTAAAATAGGAAGAAGCACAGGGACAAGGAAATGCAAAACCCGCCATCGTTTAATACTGCATAAAGCGTTTTCCTTTGTCCAAAAGTTAAGTACGATCGAAACCTGCTTCCCTAACTTGCCTTTCTTTGCCTTTACTTGACTTTCATCATCATCATCATAATTATCCCCCTATTTATGTCAATTGCTGGACGAAAGCCGCTCGCATCGAAATCCAATTGCCCTTGTCTTGCGCTAGCTGACCCCATCTTATGCCTGTCAATTTCCTTATGCCTGTAAATTTCCTGAAAAGGTGTGTTGAGCGTACACGAGCTCGCCACAGTGCGCACGAAATCGCAAGTTTGTAAGGGATACGAGGTAAGAGAAAATTAAGTGGAACCACCCTGAACGGGAACTGTCCAAGATTTGCGTAGCATCATGTGGCGGTCGGCGTGGTGCGAAATGTGTTATGCATGACAATGATGTGTGGGGGGTTTCGCTGATGTAGTATATGCGTTATTTATTTACATATGCATGAGGAGTACGAGCAGAGAGATGCACATATTTACATTGCCGAGCGTATACATTCCGTACCACGCCGATCCCCATATAATGCTATGCATATCTACGACAGTTCCTGCTCAGGGAGCTAGCTTCCGCTTAAGTTATGCCCGGCATAACAACAAGTTCATGCCGTCATAGGCATCGGAGGGGGGATGGCTGCGCGTGCATGCGTAAATAATGCACGAGTGTGCATCCTCTCGTTTTAGGTCCCCTTTATTCATCTTCCATCCTCACTGGTCGGGTGTTTAACAAGGCGTCCCATACTGCTTGCAATCCCTCTTTTAGTATAGGCTTAGGCGTTTCTGGTCTAAGTTTAATGCCTCCTTTCTACGTACGGCATATGGGGAACGGCGAAAGTGAACGTGCGCGTAGAATGAATTGCGCCGGCGCGCCTATGGTTAACATGGACAATGAGTCGTTTGACACTGTACTCCGGATGGCAGCTATCAACCACGCACACAAAAGGCTTAAACTGCGCATTCGCGCCCTGTATTAGGAAATACGCTTTCTGGCTTCACATGGATTTTTTTCGACTGACTCGCTATATAATGCTACACATTAAAATTACTTTGATAAATGATAGTATGCAAGGACACCCGTGACGCATGCAGTTCAGCTGTCGAGGCGACACAATCATCCCAATCTAAGTAAGCTATCGCGTATACCGGCCTGTATTTTTTGTCTTTCGTTATCTTTTGTGGTGTACTTGCTTTGTGTTGTGAAGTTACAATATAGATGCTGCTGTTGTCAGGCTGCCGATGTTAACTGTTTGTTTAGGGAATATGTGGGACCCGTCAGGCTTATTTATAGGGTTTTGACAGCTGTCATGATTCTTATTTATTCACTGTTGTAAGCAAAACTGACTTTGATTTCGTCTTGTCCCGACATCGTGCAGCCCGGCGAGCGTAATGCGGGAGCGTTGAGCATTGGTCAAAGCTCCGCGGCGATTTATACTGCGGGTGGGTAACGCTGGGAGGAGATGTGTATAGCGGCACCACCCCACTCGCTCCGCAGATGTTTACAGCCAGTGCCCCGAATAGTATTGCCAATGAAGCTGATAACCGGAAATTGCACTTTCATAGAAACTTTCGAATGTCGGAACAAAACATAGCTAAGGTTTAAGCTTTCTCGCAAATTTACTGCAAAACAGGTGTAGCCACAATGCGGGGTGACACAGTCGTACTTTTTTCAAGCGCCAGACGGTCCGAAAGCATTGTTACAAAGACTGTGCCAACATAAAGCCACGAACTTCCGCAAACATCGATCGTCCAGCATTTGAGGTGACAGTATGCATGAAAGAAAAGGCGGTGCATAGAAATTAGTTTTCTTTTTATTGCGATAGCCACTATATGGACACCCCAGTGGCATTTATGTCGTCGGCATCGCCATCACCGTGATGTTCCGTATAAAGTCCAAGGGCGATATAAAAATTTCCGGCTACGCCACTCGAGGGAAGATGTTGGGCTGGCGACGGTCGGTCGCTCGCTATAATTTGGATGCTGTAACCGAGTCCTTCCTTGTTGCTACGTAATGTGTGTGCGTGCGTGCGTGCGTGCGTGCGTGCGTGCGTGCGTGCGTGCGTGCGTGCGTGCGTGCGTCGTGCGTGCGTGCGTCGTGCGTGCGTGCGTGCGTGCGTGCGTGCGTGCGTGCGTGCGTGCGTGCGTGTGTGTGTGTGTGTGTGTGTCGTTTCCTTGCAGTCGGAGGCGTCCTTTGGGAGAGCCACTCGTTCTCCGCTTCGTTGGTTTATCGCATAATTGCTGTACAGTCGTGAAGATGTGTTTATGTTAAGAGCGCCTCGCCGGCCGTGTTTTCAGGAAACCTAACGCTCGGACATGCTCACTCTTGAGGCGGTTCGTCCTCCAGGAAGGCACGTCGCCGCAGAAGCGCGGGCTCTTGAGGCGCCTCGCCGTAGCGGGGCTGCCGAAGGTGTACACCAGGATGACCGCCACGGCGAGTGCGATGAACGCCACGGAGCACGCCAGGAACAGCAACACCGACGGCTGCAGAAAAGAGAAGAGCACTCTGAACGGCAAGAGCCTCGGATTCAATATTATCATCATCAGTCTATATTTATGTCCACTGCAGGACGAAGGCCTCTCCCTGCGATCTCCAATTACCCCTGTCTTCCGATAGCTTATTCCAACTTGCACCTGCAAATTTCCTAACTTCATCACCCCGTTTAGTTTTCTGCCGTTCTCGACTGCGCTTCCCTTCTCTTGGTACCCATTCTGTAATTCTAATTGTCCACCGGTTACCCATCCTACGCATTACATGGCCTGCCCAGCTCAATTTTTTTTCTCTCAGTGTCAATTGGAATATCTGTTCTCCCCGTTATCTCTCTGATCCACACCGCTCTCTTCCTGTCTCTTAACGTAAGGCATAACATTTTTCGTTCCATCGCTCTTCGTGCGGTCCTTAACTTGTTCTGGAGCTTCTTTGTTAACCTCCAAGTTTCTACCCCATATGCTAGCACCGGTAGAATGCAATGGTTGTACACCGCTGATTTCAGCGACATTGGTAAACTCCCAGACAGGATTTGCCAATGCCTGTCGTATGCACTCCAACCCAATTTTCTTCTTCTGTAAGTTTCCTTCTCCTGATCAGGGTCCCCTGTGAGTAATTGACCTAGATCAACCTTTACAGACTCTAGAGGCTGACTGGCGATCCTGAATTCTTGTTCCCTTGCCAGGCTATTGAGCATCATCTTTGTCTTATGCATATTAATGTGATAATAATCTGAATATATACCCACGGCAATATGGCGAAAATCTGTGAGAGCCGGCACGAGGACACCAGAAGAGACAGTGAGCATTTAGTGTACGTGGAGTGCGTGTGTGTGTGTTCAAAACGCCCCCCCCCCCCACCTTCAGAATCAGAATCAGTTTTATTATGATGATTACAACGATTACAGGATGTTAGTATACAGAAGGAGGTCCCGAAGTCAAAGACAGTTCCATTGCATACAACCTTCCCGCAATACCTAATGACTGGCAACAATGAACGATCAAATGAGCTCACCTTCCTCTTCCGTGGCTCTGCCTCCGCTGTGGGCTGCTGTGCCCCATGGGCGGGATCGGCCGGCTTGGCCGCCCCTTGCCTTGAGTCAGGGGCTTCCTTCGCGCGGAAACAGTGGTCGGCGTTAGAAGCGAGGCAAGCAGCAGTATGCCATGGCGCTAATGTCGAAACTCAGAGAAACTCAGCGTGTGGTGCACGGTGTTCTCCTGTGAAGGGCACACCTGTCTAAAGGTAAAGTGCTCTCTTAAAATGGTGGGAAACAAATTAATATAGTTGGATCAGTTGATAGAGTGACATCTCACGTTGATTCCTGGCCCTCGATCGGCTGCACCATTCACTATCTCAACTGTCAAACCACGATTTTTCCTCCCCAGACAACGGGCGTTCTAATGAAAACGTTCACCGACGTTTGCAATACTCTCTAAAGCGAAATTTGAATGAAGCTGTACACGTGTTTTGATTTCGCGATATATTGACTGGCGCAGACTATCTGTCTCGTGCGGCACGTTGCAAACGGAGCTAAGTGTAGCACGACGGCCTCGCTAATCGGGAGAACGCGAGAGGAAGCGCGTGGGTGACGCGTAGGAGCGGTTCACATCAGCCGCCGCAGACGACCTCCGCTCATGCAGCGCTTTGTTTCCATACAGGCGCCGCGCGCTACTCTGGCGCCATCTAGTAGCCATCGTCGGCCCAAAGCCCCTCGTTCGTGGCACTACGCTTTTCTTCTCACGCTTTCTCCATACCCTCCCCCGCCTTCCGCCTCATGTTTCCGCTGCACCCTCCTCCTCGCGCTCTCTTCGCTCTCGCCGCTTTTTTTTTCATCCTCCGCTGTTTCTCCAATGGAAGCTTAAATGGCCAGGGGCAATGTTATGCGAATTATTAAAATGCTCCCGAAGTCTAACATTTAAACATCTATATTGCAATATATTGTTTGACACAGGACAGCGGTAAAATACAAACGACCCCTTTGCAACAAGGGACAAACGGGTTGTTGTGTTTTGTTTCCCAGACTGTCCCGAGCATCTGACAGCTATAGCACGGCATAAGCTGGAAAGCTTGTAAGGCGCCGTAAGGACGACGCTGATGCTGGCGCTATTTACACCATTTTACAGCGAAGCGGTTAGCCTTTCGTTGGTCTGGATTTTTCGTGGGCCCTTTCTGTGCTCGATGACAATGATTTAATGGCATCCCATTTGAATCGGGTCGGTGACAAACAGTCACCTCGCCTGCTTTATTTAATCAGGTATGCTGTACATATTCTTTATCTAACATTTTTGTATACGTCTCCTTAACCTTGTTTTCTTTTTTCCCTCGAAATCTACCATGTACCGCTAGGTATGACTGTAACAGTTCCGGTCGCTACGATCTCTTCGCTTAGTTTCTTCCTCCAATGCTCTCAACGTATCTTGCTTATCTCGACTGCTGACCGGTTGATGTTTCCGTCCACTTTAAATCCAAGCGCACATAGCCTCGGATTCGTAGTGCCAGTCAGCAGTGTGTTTTTTTACGACCTGTACGATGATTCTTCCAATTAAAAAGGACACGGCTTAACAAAGCAGGAATTCACACTTGTCGTGGAGCCCGTGTCTCGTAAGGATTAGTAGTTGACTGTACGATTGTTACCCCTTTTTTCTTTATCAATTTACATTTTATTAAGAGCCTCTAGTACGTACGTCTGGATAACAAAGTAGAGTTCTGTGGCGCCGTACGGAACGGGAAACAGGTATCACGTGGAGCCCACGTGACCTAATCGAGAGCAAACGCCACAAGCATCCCCGTGTAAGCTGTTACGTTGAGGCGTGCGGTGGGGCTTTCTCTTGCGTTTTAACGCGCGTACATGGTACTCCTTGAAAAATGCGAGAAAGGGCAAACGGCGATTTGAAATAAATCGCATTCCACAACAATAGCAGACAACAGAATATTCCACAACACAATATCCGATCTGTTATATACGACTGGTACAGTATAACCACAACCACACCCAACAAAGTTCAGCAATTTTCGAACCTTTTCATCGTCATCAACGTAAGCCTATTTTTGTTTTAAAAAGGTATGAATGCGAGCTAGTTGGTACGAAGGGGTCTCTCAGTGACTTCCAATTGCCCTTGTCTTGCGCTAGTTGACCCCATCTTATGCCTGAAAATTTCCTCACTTCATCAGGACACCTAATTCTTTTCCGTCCTCAACTGCGATTCCCTTAACTTGGCACCCATTCTGTAACTCTAATGATCATCCGGTTATCCGCCCTACGCATCAACTGGACTGCCCAACTCCGTTTAGTCCTCCTAATGTCAACTAGAATATCAGCTAACCCCGCCGGTTGCTCTCTAATCCACATCGCTGTCTTCCTGTCAAAGTTACGAATATCATATTTCATCCATCGCTTCCCACATTGACTGGTCCTTTACTTCTTAAGTTTCTTTGTTAACCTCCAAGTTTCTATCTCATGTCCTAGTGCCGACAGAATGTATCGATTGTACATTTTCCTTTCAATTATAGCTGTAAGCTACCGGTTAAGACTTGGTAATGCCTGCCGCATGCGCTTCAACGCATTTTTTATTATTCTGTAGATTTTCTGCTGAAGACCCAGGTCCCTTGATTGTAATAAGCCTAGATTACCGTACTATTTCTCCGGTTCTAGAGGCTGACTGCCAATCACAAATACTCATTATCTTGCTATACGCTATTGAACATTCACCTAATCTTGTGCATATTTTGTTCAGACCTCCTCTTGGTCTGTGCAGGTCGTAGTCATTTGTTTCAAGTCACCTACAGCATGTTCAGGTAGTCAGCACCCGAAAATCGGGCCGAACTGATCACCACTGACCATATTTAACTGTAGCTCAAGACAGACGGGTCACAAGCAGAACGGGCACACACACCGCGTGTGGGGTCCCCCGTTGATCTGCTTGTGATCTGCATTTTTCTTTTTTTTTTGCGCCATAGTTAAGTACGTTAAACAGGCAGGAAAACCATGTTTCCGACGCGGCGTCCGACGGCTTTGTTTCCCGTATGACGGTTGCAGCCTGTTCAATAAACTTGCCATACCGGAATCTAAGTAATGCACCGAACTATCTCGGATACAACAGCGAGTATTTGCACCGGCTACAAGTTTCGTGCATGAATCTGTGTCTCCGCTTCAAACGCATACATTTTTTGCTTTATATGCATCTGTCGATAAGCTGAACTTTCGAAGTGTCTTTTCCCAGCCCCAGTGCGCCTTTAGCGCGCCGTATACGCTCAAGCGGCAACCACATTTAACGTATTTCCGACGGCGTACCGTCACCCGGCGTCTGCGCGTCAATATTGCGTTGCGCATTCATCGCGCTGTACAATACCGACCCATGTGCATCCAACGTGGTAGCAGACTAAGGCGGGCGCACCGCAGTACGCGCTTCAGCTACGATACCTGCGTAGTTTATTGAGCGCAGTGAAGGGGGGTGCGCCGACCCCGGGCGACGCCGCTCCCAAAGCGCGTCGGAGGTTACACGCTATATACATGCGATCCTGAATTCTTGTTCCCTTGCCAGGCTATTCAGCATCTTCTTTGTCTTATGCATATTAATGTGATAATAATCTGAATATACATGTGGTTGCCGCTTTAAAGGTGGCATGAACGCAACCGAGACGCTTCGCCCGCACCTTTCCTCTTTCTGATCGCGACGGTGTCGGGGTCGGCAGCTTAGGCTCCGGTCCAGCGCCGCTCTCCTCGGCCTCCCGGAGAACTGGACGACTGGCCCTCTGCGAACGGGTTGGAGAAGAATCGGCGACTAGAGAGTAAACGCGGTTGGTGCGGCGCTGTATTGTTACACAGCTCTATTAAAGTTCACCGAACTTCTTAAAAAAAGAGCGGTCAAGGTTCTACATGCAAATGAAAGCAAATAGGCTTCTCCAAAAAGCAAGCCATTTGGAGAAGCCTATTCGGTGTCAATCAATTAAGAGGTAGGAAACCTGGTCGCTGTTCTCGCAGCTGGGTAAGCCCGTTACTTGTGGAGGTGTTGCCAGACAGTGGCGCTGATGTCACTCGAGGCTGCAGCGACGAAGACAGGCTGGTGGTTACAGAGCCATAGTGCGCATCCCGGGATTAAATTATCAATGTATCTTTAATCGCACAAAATGGCCTGCAGCATTACTTGGTAGATGGGAAGAAGAACGAAGACACATCAAAAATAATATTGACCCCGCGTAGTTCAGCTTCGATGATACAGTGCTAGAGCATGACACTAGAGCATGATGCGAAGTACAGTGCAGCCGTTAAGAACCCGCACTGCCTTGGCCTTGTACTGATCCCAGAGTCTGGCGAGCCTTGAACATTCTCAGAGCAAATGTCCAAGATTATGGTTAAACAGTTAATTAGTCCAATTTTCATAATTACTTGTCTAATTACTTCCACTAGTCATTCTAAAATTCATGCCTTTGTGGTGCAAGTAATCACCAGGAAATCGCTCAATTGTCGTATCTTGATGATGTGTGGTATTTAATGGCGCAAGGGCCAGCTATACGGCCAAAGAGCGCCAGTAATTGTTACATCTTGCCAATAGACTGTGTTTTAAATGCGTAAGCATTTCTATGGTTCCCCAACGAGAAAACTGTCCGAGAGTCTGTCCGTCCTTCGCGTAAGACGATAGCTTTCAAGATAGGTGTGGAAGAAGAGCACGATTAACGCGCTATCTGTGGCACGAGCGCGTTTCTGTGACCACGTGACGTGTGCAACCATGGCACGCACTAGGAACACCTTTAGTAGGCCAGAACTGTGGAGCAGCCGTGGCTTCGGATCGCAACGTCATCAGCGCCCCTGGCGCCGCCACCTGCAGTAGTTTGCTTGGCTCATCAGTTCACGTTGCGCCGCATTCCACAGCAGTTCGTGTCGCCGCATGAGCTGTCGCATTTACCGCATTGTCGCCAAGACGACCGCAGTCACTGAGCAGTGCTAGGACTACCAGCAGTGTTGAGTGTCAACACCACGTCGTTACTACGAAATGCTTACGCATCTTTCAGATAACTCCCCGAGGAGATTCCACGTAATTTTTATATTTTTTTTACTTCTAACACTTTGCTTAAAGCTTACAAAATTAGTCGAATTACGTCACTGCAGATCACTTATCTGCCCAGGCGGACACCATTCGCAAAAAAGACCAAATCAATCAATTTCCTAATTAAACAAATTGCATTAATTAACTTTGTACTTACCAACTTTACGGTGCATATTTATATTGGAAAGTTGGAGGGAATCGTCATAAAGGTCTGGTTCCGTGTTTCAACATTTCCAAATGACCATGTAGACCGAAATAACTGGCGTCAACGTATTCATTCCATTTACCTGATGAAACGCAGCCCTCTGTCCAACCACTATGTGACGTAAAAGCATGGCGGAAAATGAAGCTGCCGTCGCACTTGCCTCTTTCCGCGATCTTATTTCGATTAACTCTGCGCGCAACTCCTGACTGAATGCTTAATCATTTCAACAGCAACTTCAGATCTGCAACTGGAAGAAATGTGTAATCAAGTGTATCTGCTCTTATATATTCGTGTTTCTATTGTTGTTCACGCTACCACTCCTCTCTGTAACGCATCACGGCCATGAGAGCATCTGAATAAATAAGTAAATAAATAAGTAAATAAATAAATTAATTAAACAGCAGAGGCAACACGCACCGCTCTATCGCACCGTATAGCCAAGCTTCCCTTTTACGCCACCCTACCACGTCCGGTAAATTGCACGAATTACTTGACGCCCGATATTTCGGTCCACATGGCCGCTTTAAAATGCAGAAAAACGACGCCAGACTTTTATGACAATTCCATTCAACTTTCCAATATAAACATGCGCCGTAAAGTTGGCCACTAGGAAGTTAATTAATGTAATTAGTTTAGTTATTTCATGGATATAGCTATAGTTGTTCTTGCAAGTGATGTCCGCGTGGGAAGATACTTATTCTGTAGTGAGTGATTGGAATAACTCTTGTAGGCTTTTAAAAAAGGGTACAAAGTAAAACAAAAAAAGAAAGAAAAAAGAGCACTGAGAAACGATGAAGGCATTTTTCTGAAGCACGCGGTATAAACTACGTTCAGTGCACGCGTACCGTCCTCGGCGTGGAAGCCGGCGCTGCGCCGGAGCGCTCTGCAGTGTAGCGGCTGTCGTACGCTGGTCCCCCGTCCACGGGACCCGCTTGAGGGATCTGCTGCTGCAATACGGGAACACCGTGCACGCTGTGTTACACAGAGCAACTGACGAATCTGAAGGAAGGAATGGGACGTGGTTGCTGTTGGTGATGTGAAGGCGACCTGTAGGCGTCGCTATGGCACTAATAAGCTACTGCGCGAACACCGCGCTGAAACATTGTAACGGCAGCGTGAACGACGGCACAAAGACAACAGAGACGACGGCTATCAACTGGAGTTTGTATTGTTCATGCCACCGCCCTACTTTGTACACCTGTGCATCACGTAGGACGAGCGAACTAGTGACCAGTAAGCGAGTGAGCTTGGAGTGAGTTTGGAGTGAGTTTGGAGTGAGCTTGGAAAAAAAGCAAGGACAATGCACTTTAGTTTTGAGGTGTTAAGTGCTTCGGCATCCAGTGTGCCATCGGCCGTAAGCACGAGGGTGTCCCCCTAGTGATTGGTATCAGAAGGGCCGCGTTCGAGTGCAGTAAATTCATTCGTTGACTGGGATCTGAATGTTGCTATGTGTGCCTTGTTCCCGCGACGCAACAATGGCGACGAGGATGCATGGAATTAGTGCCGTTGCCGCTGAGCAATGTATCGGACCCGAATTTACTGAGTAACCCTCCGATACAAGTGGAGGATGCCGTTTATTTGTCAGCCGGAATTGCGAGAGGCGGAAGGGGCCTGGTCGGCGTTCCCGATACGCCTTGAGGCCTGTTTCGAGGCTAACACTGTCACCGACGACGGGTATACGCCGGGCGCTGCTGGTGGCGTCCTTCCCCCGACAGCGCAGTCAAAGTGCTGAAAGGCCGTTGCCATCCAAAAAGTGCAAATGAACTGTGGTACGGGGACGTGGTAAAGCATCTGGATAGTTATTACGCGACCGAAGTGAGCGAGGTAGCAAGAAGCTACAATTTCTTCATGCGGACGCAACTGGAAGGTGTGTCCAGACAGGTGGCCATCTTTGGAGAAGACGAAAGTGAAGTTGCTCTGTTTTCTCGGACAACTGCCCGTGACCGGTCAGCTGCTGGTGATTGCGGCGTTAAATGGGTGTACAGTAAACAGAAAGCTGACCGTTGTGGACTGTCCGGGACCTATTCTACGCGGTCCGGACACGATGAAAAGTTTCATTTGTGTCGTGACTTCCGACTAACCATCAATGCAGCTACAAGAATGGAACAGTATCCACTTCCCCGTGTTGAGGACTTTTTGTCAATCTAAACGGAGACGTTTTCAGTACATTGGTTCTAAGGGACGCTTACAATCAACTGCTTTTGGACGAGAATGCTAAGAAACTAGCTGTACTGAGTACGCACAAGGGTATGTATTCCTTTAAACGTCTTCCGTTTGGAGTATCATCGGCACTCGCAATAATCCAGCGGCAAATGGAAGCCGTCCTTTGTGCCATCCCTGGTGTATACAGGTCTATGTAGACGATATTATTGCTGCGGAGAAGGCCACTGACTGCACTGTGCTGAAACAAGTTTTGCAGTGTCTGAGGGAACACGGCCTTCGCTTGAACTGAGATAAATGCTAATTCCGTGAAGAGGAAGTGACTTTCCTGGGACACCGTGTAGATGCGAGAGAACTTCGACCTACCGAAGAGAACAGTGTAGCGGTGCCCAGAGCCCCCCGTACTGTTTTAGTAACGGAACTCAAAGCGTTCATTGACATTTACGAACTACTGTCACAAATTTCTGCCGCGAATGTCCACTGTGTTAGCCCCTTATACGCCATATTGGCCAAGGACACCACTTGGAACTGACGGAACCATGAAGAATTAAGGGCTTTTCAAGACACCAAGAACGCGCTAGACGAAGCAAAAATACTTGTTAATTTTGAACCCAACAAGCCCCTGCGTCTGGAATGCGACGCTTCACCGGCTGGCGTCGGAGTGACGCTGTCGCATCGAATAGGAGGCAACCCATTCACAAAAGCTGAGAAAAATTACTCGCAGTTTGAAAAAGAGGCGCTTGCTTTTGTGTTTGGCGTCACCCGCTTCCGAGACTCCTTACTTGTACGGCAACAAATTTGTTCTGCTAACTGACCAAAACGGCTGACAGGGTTGTCCAGTCAATATGAACCCATATCACTCATGACTGGAGCTTGCATTCTGCCATGGGCATTGATGCTCAAAGGCTACAGGTATACCCTAAATCATCGCAAAGGCTCAGAAACATCAGTGCAGACGTGCTCAGTCGTTTACTACTTCCACGCCCAGACACCGATGACATACGTGAAACACCGGAGTGTGTGCTCTACATGCAGGTGTTAGAAATCGCTCCCGTTAGCGCTGAAGAACTAACACGCTTTACGCTTGTGGATGGCGATTTGCATAAAGTGAGGAGTTGGATCCAATACGGCTGTCCTCAATATTTGAAAACAACATGTGAAAGCCACATTTCAACAACAAAGCCGAAATATCCGTAAGGCATGAGACACCCTGGCATGGCAGCAATAAATAACCAGACCCGAACATTTTTATTGTACCCAGATAACAACTCCGCCATTTAAAGACTTATACGTGGCTGCACGACATGTTCACAAGCCAGCGCAATGCCTCCAGCAATGCAGTTCCATGGCCAGAAATAGGAGAAAAGTGGTAACAACTTCACATCGAATATGCAGGGCCTATTGAAGGAAACATGTTGTCCATCATGACAGATGCCGAAACCAAGTTGATTGAGGCTATACCAATGCGCACTACAACCACCGAATCCGTCATTCAAGCAATACGAAAAGGCTTTGCGTTCTTTTTTTTTTACCTCGCACTGTAGTAAACGACAATGGGCCGTAATTGGTCGCGCCAGTTTTTCAGGAGTTCATGAAGTTGAACCACATCAAACATCTGACTACAGCGCCTTATCAACCGCAATGAAATAGACTGGCAGAGAGGGCAGGGAGCGCGGTAAAAGTCGGACTGAAGAAAGCGTCTGGCAACAGCTTACCAATGCGCTTGGCGCGTTTTCTTTGTCGCTACCGCCGCTCTCCTGTCAAAGGTGGAAAATTCCCATCGGTTATGTTACTGGGCTTTCAGATCCGAACCAAACTCGACTGCTATCTACCAAATGAATACCAAGAAAAATGCCAAAGTAAGTCTCACATGCGAAAGAAATCCAATGTCAGCCGGGCAGCCAATGCGGAGCCGAACATTTCGTGCCAGCCGACCTAAATGGCTGCCTGGAATTGTGACGTCCAGCCATGGAGCACGAATGTCAACGGTATAGTGACGGAGCCGGGGTTTCAACGCCGACACGCAGACCAGCTGCGACTTAGCACTTCACAAGCTATGGAGGATGCACTAACAGTCAAAGTTGAAAACGCCTAAGTTGCAGGACATCCTACATCAGAGGCACCTGCGGACGAAGCGCCTCCCTGCAGACATCCCAGATCCGCCACTGCGAAGATCGTCAAGCCCTCGACGAATTCCAGCCGCGCACACGAAGACGTGCCCCTAGTGAGCAGTATAAAAAGGACCGCGTTCGAGTACAATAAGTTCATTCGTAAACTAGGGTCTGAATGTTGCTGTGTGCCTTGTTCCCAGGACGCAACATGAAGTTTGGTCGAAGTAAGCTTCGACATCGGTGGGTAGACGCCACCCGGCAAGTATGCCTAGAGCTTCGCGGTTCGTTTAGAACAGTTACATAGAGCGATTAGCCTTAAGGTAAGTATCTAAACCACGCGGTTCACTCCCTAGTTCCCCAGTACTGCCACATGACCTTCGAAAGTTACGTCGTCACGTACGCACTGCGTACAGCTCTACATACACGTCGATCATTGTTCGGTTAATCGACACGAGTACTGAATAGCGCTTACCCTGCTTTTCGTGGGCCGCTGCGGCACAGCGGGAGGGGAGTACTCCTCATAAGGCGAGTACTGCTTCTCATAGCCAGTGAAGCGGGGGCCCTATTCAAGACAAAAAGAAAGTTCATTCCTTTGGCATATCTGCACAGATGGGCCACTGTTCCGCCATTGTTCCTCCATGTGGTCGCTTTGAGCCAATTAGGGAGGCCGCAGAAGCACAACAGTCCAATCAGAGATGACATATGGTGGCGAATTCAACAACATAGTGTAATCAGCATACAGAATAGCACAACGAGATAGCATATACTTTCTGCATCCGATGATACGAGACCTTTGTGCCAAATAATGGTTCACTTCGATTCCAACAGTTAAGGGCCCAAGTCATGCGCGTATCACTTTCGGTTAAATGTGACTTGCAGCGGCCCTGGACATCTTGGTGTCATCCTTATGAATTAATTAATCAGGGTAGACGCTTGGGCAGATACAGACAAGGGATGACACAGACGAGGGATGATACAGACAAGGGATGACAAGGGGCAAAATAAATTGTTGTCGTGTGAACAACGCCTATCATGTGTGCTTGGCATTTTTTAACTAATACCGCATCGCCATTCCTCGTTAGTTAATAGCGAATTAGGCTTTTCACAGTGCACCACAACACTTGTCGTTGCCAGCCACCGCAGTAGTTCAATGGCTATACAGTTGAGCTTCTCAGCACAAGCTGGCGAGCTTGAGATTGGGCGCATTTCTATGCGGCGGGGGTGGACTGCGAAAGCGCCCGTGTACAGTGCAGTGGGGACACGTTAAAGAATCTCAGGTGGCCCACAAAATATTCCGCAGTTCACCACTATATATAACGGTGAACTCTGACATATGCACGGCACGCCTAACATTTTCATTGTAGTTTCGACGCGGTAAACTCCAAAATTTATAATTTTTTTACTTTCCATTGCCCCACTGGGGGCCCGCACATCGCAGCGGGACAATCGTGCGCCACGCGTGGTGCGCTCGGGCACCTACCGGTCCTTGGTTGTTGCCCCTGGGGGCGGCGCCGCGTTGTGGTGTCGGTTGCCAGTAGATCTGGCCGTCGGCCGCCATGAAGCACTGGCCGCTGGGCCTGTGATCCTCGCCGCTCACGGCGCTCGCCCTCTGCATGTGCAGAGAAAAGGCCGCGATGAACGCAGCTGCTGCGTCTGCGTGCATTCATTCCAACGCGAGTGACCGCGCCTCCTGTACAACTGATCGCGTTGGCGTTGGTGATGCGCGTCAAACGGCAGAGAGCGTGTGATTCCGCAGCTGCAGGTCACTGTCTCACTACATGTATCGCATATGGCAAGCGTACTTAATTCGTACGATATCAAACAAATTAGGTTTTTTTATTGCGATAGCAATTATATGGACACTTCCACCAGATTTCTGCCGTCATCGTCGCCGTCGGCGTCGTCGTCGCCGTGAGGTTCCGTATAGATAAAATCTTCGCCGCGCGCCGTATGCCCGAGCGGAAGCGTGCGGGGACGCACGCTGTCACGGAGAGCGAACGCACTCAATCTCCCACGCGCAAGCAAGGAAGCGGGAAGCGAGCGCCGGAGGGAGCATGGGGGGGGGGGGCACTTCTACTCTGCCAACAACCGCGCTCGTCGCTCCCCCGCACCGTCTCTCATCTCCACACGGCTCTGACCTTTATGCGCTGTGCATTCACCGCTTAGTTTCCGTTGAAGCGATAGACCGCACGTACCTTCGCCCGCTGCGGCGTATATGCGCTTGCTGCCAGCGTTTTGACAGTCGTTGTCTGCAGTCATTCAGTGTGATCTATTCATGTTTGTTTGTGCGCGCTCACACCACAGTTAGTAATAGTCGGGCCACATTTTCCAACGCACGCTACACATGCAATGCTGCCCGCATCGGCAGTGCAGCGCTACAGGTGTGTCCCTTCACACGCGCTGCCCACGGGCAGCGCTTCTCATCAACACCACCGTTTCACACGCGCCTTCTCGTGGTCATCGAGTCCCTCTTCATGTCGGTGTACTTACGCCGCAGCACACCTGCTTACTTAATGAGCTCATGTTTACTACAATTCATATTGCTACCAAAGCCGCTCACCTTACTTCGTATGACATTGCTGTGTTGCTATCGCATTCATTGCTTCGCCCTTAGGACGAAACTGTGACTTTTTTTTTCAAGTGAAAGCAGCTGAGAAGTGCGACCACTGTCTGTTCACGCACAATGCAGAGCTCGTGGCCCTGGTGCCACGAGATCTCGAGGCTCACCGATGTCAGTGCATTCAAAGAGGTGGCTTCAGAGTTCATAGTATCGCTAAGTTACGCCACTCTGACACGAAGGACGGCACTCGGTGGTTTTTGGTTCTTCGCTCTTTTTTGTATGAACTAATGAAATCAAACTTTAGGGACACCAAAGAACTTAGATCCGTTCGATCGACCATCAGAAAAATAAATAAAATCTCGGGTATTACGCGCCAAAACCACGATATGATTATGAGGCACGCCGTATTTGGGGACTCCGGATTAATTTCGATCACCTGGGATACCTTAACGTGCACGCAATGCACCGTACATGAACGTTTTTGCATTTCGCCCCCATCGAAATGCGGCCGTCGCGACCGGGATTTGATCCCGCGACCTCGGGCTTAGCAGCGCCACACCAAAGCCACTGCGCCACCACGGCGGGTGTCGGTTGTCATTCAAGGTAGTCCTTCGCTTTTACCACTTTTGTGCGGAACCTCTGAAGATGTTACGCATATAAAGCTCCAGAGGACCCCTCTACGGCGCTTTCAACGTGACCGCGCACATAAGTGTTGCGCGCGCACGTTTATATAAGTTACTATTACCCGCCGTTGATGCTCAGTCACTATGGTGTTGGGCTGCTGAGCACGAGGTCGCGGGATCGAATCCCGGCCATGGCGGCCGCATTTCGATGGCGGCTAAATGCGAAAACACCCGTGTACTTTGATTTAGGTGCACGTTAAAGAACCCCAGGTGGTCCAAATTTCCGGAGTCCCCCACTACGGCGTGCCTCATAATCAGATTGTGGTTTTGGCACGTAAAACCCCATAATTTAATTTTTTAAGTTACTATTGCGTTCCCGTGCGTATGGCATGCTTGCTCATTTCTAATATTTGCATAAAATACGCCGGAGCAAACAGCGTTGTACAGCTTGGCTGCTAGAGCCTTTCCCTGTTCCTGCTAAAGCAAAAGAAAACTGCATTTAGGAGGATGTTGAGCCCTGTCACAATTAGTCGTTGCGGAATTTAAAGTTCTTCTTTCGCCCGCAAAGTCGATGACGACGGTATCAACTTACCCAGCCACCGGCAACCGGCTGCTTCGATGACATTATCGATTGCTGTTCTGAAAAACAGCAAAGAATCACCTCAACGGAGAGTTGCCGACTTAACCACAACCTGTAAGTTCCACCTGAAATATATTGCAAAACTTTCAAGGCGGTAAGCGACGTTCAATTTGCGGTGTGTATACGCAGTGCGTCGATTCATATGGGCGCCCCATAGAAGGCGTTTCGCACACGTAATAAAGAATAATGGAATGCGAAAGAATTCACCCAGTGAGACCCGGAGGTAACGTACACCTTCCAGAAGCGCGTGGATTCAAAGTGGATGGAAGCATCAACCGGTCAGCACTTGAAATAAACAAGAGACGTTTAGAGTATTGATGGAAACAAAGCAGGGAATAAATTGATATGACCGGATTCGTTACAGTCATAGGAAGCGATACAAGGTAGACATAGCAGTTTTGAGCAAAAAGAAAAAAAAAACATTATGGAGATGCATACAAAAATTCTATAATGAAAAACATGTATAGCATACCTGATTGAATCAAGCAGGCTAGGTGACTATTTGTCACGGCCCCGTTTCAAAGGGGATGTCATTAAATCATCATCATCATCAAATACATTTTACGCACTAAGATATTGCAGAGAACGGCGTTATTTTCGAAATTTCAATAAAGGTCCGGTCACAGTATATAGGTATACACGACGCCGATAATGGACGGCCGACTTCCCCGGACAGCTATCTCCATAGTGTCGGCACCCCGTCACACTGCACCGAAACCAACAGTGGGTCCACAGACTCACTACACGCAGACCTAGCCTTGCAAATGAATGTAGGCAATCGCTTCACCCGAGCGTCACGTTTCAGCTTGTCTGGGGTAAACATGCCAGAGTGTTGCACTCGGCGTAAGCACGTCACTTATCACTAAAGCTGTTGCGAGCGGTGTACAAGTTGGCGAGACGGAGCATAGGTAGGATGCATTCGCTCAACCGAGTTTATCCCGTATGCCACCTGGGTAGCCGGTGTCCTACTACACCAAGCATTTGGTGGCTACTGCTAAACGTCACCACTCGCTGAAAAAATTCGTCTAAGAAATACCTCCCGCTGAAATTTCAGTAGAGACGTTAAGCATTACATGTTAAACACGGGCCATACTTCGTCCAGGACCGCAGTGAGGAGTTCTCTCCTTGACGGGTTGTAACGTAGAGCGTTTCCGTGCGCGACCACGAATGAGTTACGGCATTTGATTACAAGGCATTGCGTGATGACGGCTATACGCCTGAATGCTGAGTTAAAATTGTCACATGGGCTGCACATATATTTAGCATTCACCTTTATCGGATTATGCGTGCTGCGGGCATTATTCCAATGCGCAAACAGAGCGGCAGAGTTCGATGTAGCGACAATTCTGAATAAATACGGAGGCCTTACCTGTGCGGCTTTCTTTCTCTTCTTGCTTGCTTGCTTGCTTGCTTGCGTGATCCTCATCCGTGGCGCTTACCCACTACGGAGGATTGGCCGGAGTTGGCCAAGAAGCCGGCGGTTAAAGGTTAAACGGAAGGGGGAGATGGAAAAAAAACTAGACGAGAAAGTAAATCAGGGTGAAGTATAGTGTTTATGATAATTTGGAAAGAGATTTACACGGCAGAGAAAGCATTAAAATCATTGTAATTGTATAAAAACAGCACAAAAATTTTGGTGGTATTAGAATAATTTTGAAACAACAATTAGCGATTTAATGAGTTATCCAATTAATTATTTCGATAATTAACTGGGTCGTCTTTTTGTGTCACAGATATAGTCACAGAGGGCCACGCAGATGTTCCTGTGGCTAAAGCCCATTGAAGAAGCCCCGAAGGAGAGGATATTTTCAGCAGTTAGTGAAATACCCAACTTACGGAATGAAAATTCGAATTTCTTCCTCTGATTCCTAAAGCGATGACAAAATAATAGAAAGTGGTCAATGTTTTCGGGTTCCTGGCAGGTAGGACACAGAGGGGACGGTGCCAGACTGTACCTGTGTAGGTAAAAATTTAATGGTGGGATTCGGCAGCGTAATTTTGTTATGGAGATCACTAGTTTACGTGTGGGGCACCATTTATTGTCCCACGAAAAGGACAAATGATTAAATTCCCACATTTGGATTTTCAGTTTTGTAGAATCTTGTAATAGGGAAAATTTTCTAAACCTAGCCGCAGTGACATAAGCCGAAGCAGGCATGACAGACATAACTGGTCCATCAAGAGCTATCCGCGCAAGTGTGTCAGCCATTTCATTTAAGAATATACCACAATGGCCTGGAACCCATACCAATCGTACCAGACTTAAGTTAGGAGGAGTTAACAATTTAAATGTATTGGTTACAGTAGTGTCTGCAGATGAAGTGAGCGATGTACATACTGACAGTGAATCAGTCACTATAACCACTGTTGAGTAATTTGAAGGAAGTTTCCGCAGAGCTAAGATAATCGCTGCTAGTTCAGCCAAAAATATGGGTGTGAAATCCGGAAGGCGTACTGCATAAGACCAGGATAGTGATTCGGAGAAAATACCCACACCCGCTTTCTCTTCATTCATTGACGCGTCAGTCGCGATCACGTGATCTATTCCTAGTTGCGTTAAATGATCTTGTAACATGCCGTTTAAGTATGCAGTGGGCAGGAGTTTGGCATTCGATGGAAATATATCGTCAAATTCAATCATTATATTAGGTAAGGGTTTATCTGAGTAAGCGATCTCGCGTATATTAACATTTAATGAATCGAGCTCAGCTTGTACAAACACAACTTGAGGTCGAAGTAGGCGGGACCAATGCTCAACGAAAAATGCCCTCATTTCCCTAATAAATACAAATTGTGACCTTCTCAAAGAAGATGCATAAATGTTTAAATATGTTTTTACCGTTAGAATGCGGAATCTGCAGGGAAGTGTAGGCAGTCGTGCTTCTTGATATAAAACATTGTTAGCTACAAATTTTGGCAAATCGAGACAATTCCGAATTGCCTCCCGCTCTAGAAGAACCAGGGGGTTAATTTTGTACGCTGGCCCACCAGAGAATAGCACGCACCCAAATTCCAATATAGGACGAACATACATAGGATAAATCATCATTAAAGTGTCTCTGCGTAGCCCAGAGCGATGTCGGCCAAGTTTGCTTATCATGCCAACCGCGCGTGTCGCCCTAGATTTAACATGATCAATGTGATTTTGCCAGCTCAGGTTTGTGTCGCATATTACACCGAGATATTTGATAAAGTCAACTTGCGGAATAATTTCCTGATGATATTGGAGAGAGATATTAATTGGTACATTCAATGGAAACACAATCAAGGCGCTTTTGTTAACATTGAGCGACATTCGAATATTCGCAAACCAGGCTTCAAGTGTTCCCAAGTATGACTGTAGTGTACTCTGTAATGAGTGACTATCACTCGCAGACGCAAGGAATGCTATGTCATCTGCATAGACATATACTTGTACACTACCGCACAATGGGATTGAACTTAGTAAAATGTTAAACAAAATAGGAGAAAGGACAGATCCCTGGGGAACTCCTCTTGTTTGACTATATTTTTGTGTCACCAAGCCACGCTGAGAACAATAAAATTTTCTATCCTTTAAAAATTCATGTATCCAATTTATAATATATCGAGGGAAATCCATGTTATTTAAAACGTTTAGGAGTATGACATGTTCTACACTATCGTAGGCTTTAGCTAAATCAAGGGTCACTAAAGCTGCATACTGCCGCCTGTGCCGTGCAAGCTTAATGCGTTCCTCTAAATCGACATGGGCGCACCATATCGAGCATGCGGGTCTAAATCCAATCTGACATGGGCTGAATAATGCATTATCCGTTAAGAATTTCATAATACGAATGTGCAATACCCTTTCTATTAATTTCATAACATTTGAGGTTAATGCGATTGGTCTTATATATTATCTGGGTCCAATCCTGCTCCTTGGTTTTTGAACAGGGGGATTATTTTTGCGAGTTTCCAGTCAGGGGGAATCCATGCGTTCATGAGGGAGTAGTTAACGATATTGGAGAGGTCTCGTGGGGAGAGGTCAAACAATATTTTTAACATGCCTGATGTAATGCGATCTGGACCTGGAGCTGTGCCAGGGAGCAGCCGAATAACGTGCTGAAGTTCTTCCATTGATACCTCTACAAAGTCATCCCCTGATAGAACCCCAACAAAGTTTACTTGCAGCTGAGTTGTAAAACGCTCTTCTAGGGCTTTTGCGATCTTATTTAATGATTCTAATAATTCTTTTGGTGACAGAAACACTGAATCAATATTTATGGGCACTGGAAAGGCCTTGCGAGAGCGAATAAGAAACCTAAATAATGCTTTTTTATTATCACTTTTCGATAAAAAGTTGTACCGTTTTTCATCATAATTATCATTCGCTAAGGAAACTGTTCTTTTAAACGTAGCAGCAGCATATATATAATTACTCCAATTAGTAGGGCACTGATTGGAAATAAGTTTCTTCCATGCAGCTTTTCGGCGTCGATAATCTCGTGCGCAATCACTATTCCACCATGGACAATCAATGCGCTCTTTTGTTGATGATACTACAAATTCTGATTTTTTAATAGTACCCTTCAAAATTGCACTAAGGCTCATCGCTTTCATATCTGTTTCCATATCTGTTCTAGAAGACAAGGTTGACTGTAAATTGTTTTTAAATTTTGAATAGTCCACGAATGTATGCGTATGTTTATTTAAAGAAATGAGGGGGTTGTTAATTTCAATGACAATCGGGCAGTGGTCACCACTAGTGGCGGCATCCACCACAGTCCAAGAAGAAATGGAAATGCCTGAGCTAGCAAATGTCAAATCTGGGACAGATCGTGACTGCGAACGCACGAAAGTGGCAACTTTAGCATTTAAACATGTAAAATTTTTAACATTAGCCCAATCCCATAAACGTTTTCCAGATGAGTCTGTGCGGAAGCCCCGTGACACATGATGTGAGTTGAAGTCACCCGCAAGCAATATGTTCTTTTTGCAGTATGTTACTGCGACATCAAGTGGGCGTACGTTTTGCACTCCAGCGGGAAAGTAGGAGTTAATTATAGAGAGCGGGGGCGCAACCCGGAATAGTTATTTCTAATATTAAGATTTCACATTCGGAAGATAGGGTATGATGCGAAATTTTTGCTTTATGACAGAATTTAGACGAAATGAAAAAAGCTAATCCGCCACCTCGGGAAGGCCTATCCAATCTAAAACACTTGTAATTGTTTAAATGAAAGTCTTGGTGAGCGGACAAACAAGTTTATTGTAATAGTATAACGTCTGGCGATTGTTGGGAGATTAAATATAATAAATCTGTAGTTGCAGAAAGTATAGATCGGCAATTCCACTGCAGTATCCTTAGGCACCCTATGTTGACGGTATACAAGCAGCCGCAACTGCTTGGTCCAGGATACTGTCTTTTAGAAAGTCAGTCCTCGTAAGTGATTCTTTCACACACTTTTTTGTTTTGGAGTTAGGAGTACGAGGCATTTTGTTGTTAGGCGATCTTGTGCGTTTAAGAACTCGAATGTCCATATCTATATCTCGATTGCCTAGAGAGTCTGAATCGGAATGGCATTCATGATCAACCTGAGCGGAAGTCGAAGAACGTACTGAATCCACACTGTTAGAAGGAAGAGGTGTCTGATATTTAGGTGATGTTGCAAGTAAGGCGGCCGTATTTTGTGCCCTGTTTGTTAGTGTCTGAGATATACCAGCCAATTGCGTTGATAATACTGAAGCCAAAGATTCAAAGAGATTTAGTAGAATTTTTTTCTAATGCCTTTTCCATCGCTTTTTCTATTGCTGCTGTAATTGTCTGGGGCAGTGTCTGATCCATTCCGAATGACTGACGGGCTGTAACACCGGCATAACCCTGGGTCCTGCTTTGAATTTCTTCAAGAGCTTCTCGACGAGAGCACCGTCGCCTCTCAATTATTTCAATCACCTGGATTTCTTTGGATCTGGCAGGGCAGTTGGAGTAGTCTGCAGCATTATTCGCATTGCATAAACAGCATGACTGCTCCTGAGACGTGCAATCGTTGGCATCATGTTCTCCGCATAATCGGCATCGAGCACTTGAACGACAGGCATTAGCGCTGTGTCCGTACCGCCAGCACTTGAGACATTGTAGTGGTCGCGGAGCTAAGGGTTCAACCCTGTGGATTAATGGCCATGCCTTTATCTCTGATGGGCGAGCCGTCCCTGCAAATGTCGCTATGATTGTTTCTGTAGGGACCCTCTTATTGTCTACAAGTCTGGTACAGCGGTACACGGAAACTACACCTGCTGCAGAAAATATCTCTAGGATTTCTGGTGCAGTTAAGCTTATGTCCACACCGCGGACTAGGCCTTTGCAGCAAGCTAGATGAGGAGGGATGAAAGATCTCACCGGCTGCGTAGCAAAGTTAGTGCACTTGAGTAGATCCTGTACACAGGCCTGGTCTGGTGAACAGCAAAGGATTCCCCCACGTCCAAACTGTCTGACCTCGGTGATTTGCTGAAAGTGGGATGAGATAGCTCGAAGTTCTGATTGAATAACCTTGGGGTTCTTCATACGGATAGTTCCTCCATTGTTAGGTACCAAAGCCACAGGAACGCTACTGGCTCCACTGCGAAGAAACAATTCCACCGGTAGATCCTGAGGGGGAATAGAAGCAGACCAGAGGGTAGCCCTCTGGCCTGGAGATGAGACAGACATCACCTTATCAATAACCACCACTGTCTCTCAAGGGGATTAGAACAAAACAATAAAGGTAAGAAAAGTAACCACCGGCTACTTGTCAGCAAACCCGGATGAGGACCGGATCAGGGCACACCAAGACAGCGTCCTTCGAACCAGCCTTTTTCGGAACAGTCTGTTTTTGTTACCATCACAAAGCACTTATTACAGACTCTAACTGCAAATTTCTATTGCGTCTGTGGACGATACCGTGTTACTGTACGAGCTTGTTCTTTCGGCTTAGAGAAGTAAGCCGGCAGGCCTTCAAAAACCCAAGGAATGGTGCCTGCTTTGAGCTTATATAGATCGCTCGCGTTGCAACGACACAATGTTTCCGTTCACTGTGCGAATAAAATGTCAACGGCACTGAAAGTCTTTCACTCATGCGATAATCCGATAATCTCTCGCAACGCAATGGCTTGCTTCCGTAGGTCCGACCGGTCCTCGTAGGTCCCGGTCGGTAGGGAATCAAAACAAATTAACATTTTTGTCAGCACCCTTGGCACCAGACCGAAATGCAAGTACACAACAAATATTAGGCATTGTCGCTGCCATGAAGCATCGCTGTCACCACACGGGAAGAAATGTACAGTGCTAAAAAAATTGAAACGCAAACTGCCACAAACAGCAACGAACGCCTTATAAGCTTGAATATATGAAAACACGACGTCCAACCGTTCTCGAGCTGATTTTATTCATGGAGAAGTCCCAACTGTACGTTTTGGAACCTGAATTAGGCGTCGGTTACTAGTGCAGGCCAACGTGGAAACGAAAAAGCTCATTGGAGTTCCGAAATCGTTTGGGTTTCCATTTTTGAGCACTGTGCATTAAAATATTGGCATATTGCAAGTTGCAGCGTGTTACGACTCCCATTCTGCAAACATCGATTTAGTGCGATATGTGACTCATGCATTGCCTGTGTGGCAGTGGCATAGCGCTTGCTGGCCTGCCTGCTCCAACTTATGTATGAATTTCTGCAAGGTCCTTCGTCTTTGGTGTGTCGTGGTGGGTGGTTGAACGGCTGAGTCACGGCCTCGTCCATCTGCGAAGAACACATTGAAGTCGCGTCGCCGGGAAGAAAGGACATGCTTATCTTGGGGGTTGACAATCCGCCTTTGTTTTTCTTTTTCCTGTGCAGCCCTCTGCTGCACGCGGCTGGAAACGTTTCGGAAGGGCGCCGGGGCTTTCGCCGGTTGATTTGTGTATACCTGCGCCCATGTTGGGTGCGCGTCGGTTGTGCGTTTAGTGGATCGCGAATAATAATTATTGGCTTCTCCGGGGCAGCATGTGGTTCCTGGGAGCCATGTACCACTCACCGACTACTGGGTGAGCAGGCCTGAGTGCACTGTTGTGATGACACTGCGGCCGATAAAGGCACGCTGAGTTCCGTCGGCCGGCGCGACTGCCTCGGAGTTTGTTGTCGCTGATTTCTGCCCTTGCACCTCGCTTCTTAACGCGACAGCGGTAAGGACCCAGTGTCGCAGAAAATCCGGCGTTGGCGTTCTTCTCGCTTTCTTTAACTTCCTCATATTTAGAGATTGCGTGTGCCATAAAGCATAATTAGAGAAAATTGTGCTCGCACAAGCGCTCATTTATACGCCACATTGTTCTCTCGCGAAAACGCGATTGCTGTCGCTGACAACGTTGGTACAACTGAGCGAGGTAGTTGCTTATGCTGCTGTACCGGATGCACCGTCTCTTGTTTCCCGTTTGACGCAGATGTAAACAGTTGCTCTCTTGAATTAAGAAATGTGTCAGTATAACAATACGTACAGACCCACCCATTTACGTAGCGAATCCACCCGGCAGCCTACGGCAACTGTGACGTACAGATATGTTGGCTCAGCGCTGTCGCCGCTTGCTGTGTACGCGCCGTGCGATGTGAAGAGTAGTTTATTTCAAATCGCTAAGGCCACAACTGAACGATAAAGGCTGTTTCAACCGTCCTAACTGCTTACTTTTCAGTTCAGGTCCGCCGGTCGCGGGTGCATGAACTCGACATCGCTAGACCTAACCTTCACTGAACAGGATGAACATTGACTATAACTTCATGTGCACGGCTTGAGAGTGTTTAAACTTGTGCATTTCAACTTGGTAGGTATTTTTAAGTGATTTTGAGCGCAATTAATTATATATACAAGCGAAGGCACTGCGGCTATTGCATTGCCGGTTCGACGGCCGATCGCGTGGGGTCCGGTCGAACGATGGTCGACACGCTGATTTTATCGGTGCCGTCGACAAGAAAGCCCGTGGCAGTGCGACAACTTACGCAGGTCGATTGCGTCATTGTGGGCCTGATATATACTAAAATGGTCTCAGCGACACACTGTGCTGAACAGTTGGCCACTCGTTGGCGTGATCGTCTAGTCGGTCTCGTATCGACCCAGTGTTACCACGCCTTAAACGAATACGTGAAGTTAGACACTCGCTGCCGCCATCCGCAAGTGAGGGCCGGAAGAGTGGTTTAAGAAAAGTAGGAAAACGACAAACAGTGGAGGCCTACAAAAACAAAGTTCCCAATAGGGGTTCAGAACGTTTGGTAAGGAGAATTATTCGTGTTCTTTTTTTTAGGATAGGTAGGACATTAGGCAATATAATAACAAGAGCTTGGTGGCGCAACCAACCGCCCCTTTCCAAAGGGGACGCTCCTAGCATCCATCCAGCTGTCTGGAGGAACTTTGAGAATATTTGTACCCTGAGTCATCACCGCGGTTGAAGGTTTCTACCCACCTTGGAGCAAGCAAAGGGCCTCCTCACAAGGGAGGTGTGAACTTGACCGAGTGACTTGACGACCAGTCCAAGACAACTGCTGACGCTACATGATCGGCTGCCAATCAGAAGGAAGGCCACGCCTCTTAGACTCTTACCGCGGGCCCGAGAGCGCCTGACTGCACCCATTGTTAGGTCGTAACTTCTTAAGGAGCCCGCCATATACCTTTTTTTCTCGTTCTCTCGTCCTTTCTCAAACCTTCACCATGTTCTAAATAAATCGTTGAAGTTTTTTCAACGATTCAAAGTCGTCTCTGCGCGGTCGCCTGGTGTCCTGATGCCCATGGGCATGCGTCTAGCTAGGATCACTAACGACAATGTTCACACGCCATTATAATGACATACGACACTTCCGCGGCAGTCCGCGAAAGCACAGAGCACCTACGACGTCCATCCGGCATCCACTGTGATGCCCTGTTATCTGCCCCTCTGCCCCAGCACCAGCGGTGCGTCCACTGTGCATGGGCGCTATATGAAACGCTCCCATAGCGTTGCACGGTAGTTTTATGACAAGAAGGAAACTAGTGAACGACCCTGCTAATACACAAAAAGCACAAATTTGGTAGAAAAAACACGGAAGACAGGCGTAAAACAGAGTAACAACTTAAGTAATTACACTGAAAACGAGCTCTGGAATATGTCAATGCCGGCAGAATATTCATTGCAAGGTTTTTTTTTTTTTTTGAAGACGAGCCGTAGGACAGTGACTGCCCAGTGTTGCTTGGTATGTTCTTGTGGTTCGCAAAATTGTGCATGATTGTCACGGAGCGGCATAGTTTCGAGTCATCGACACGCCGATTAACGGCCGCCAAAAACGTCGTGGTCTCACGGTGCGGCATATATATATATATAGTTTCGAGATGGTGTCAAAAAAGTCGTGGTCTCGCGATGCAGCATATAGTTTCGGGATAGCGACACGCCGATTAACGGGCGTCGAAAACGCCGTGCTCTCACGGTGCGGCATTTAGTTTCGAGATAGCGACACGCCGATTAACGGACCCACGTGTGTGCGTGTGCGTCCGTGTGGTGCAGTGCGGGGGCGCCACCTCGCACAGCGAGAGGGGAATCTACCGTTCCCTCGCCCCTGATTGAAAGGAGCGCGGCCAAGACTTTTGGGAGGAGTCATGAAATAATGAGGTGAACTCTGCATACCTACAGTTCCCCAACATAGGGAACTAGGGAAAGGAGAGGCTATTTCAGCCGTTGTGTAACTTTGCCGTTTTAGAAGGTGTTTGTGCCGTTCCTTTAAAGCGTGCCTTGCGCGGACACAAAGAAGCAAAGCGTTGGTGCGTGGAAGTACTTTGCAATAAGCGCGAATGTTCTTATGTGGTTAGGACGGGAACAAACAGTGCTAGGACGAGACGAAGTGAGTAGACAGACAAGGCGCTGAACTAACAACCACTGGTTTATTGCTGGGAAAGCAATATATACAATACACAGGTTCAGCGCAGGTCAGGAAAACATGGTTTCTGCGCCGGGAAAGGAATGAAATCTTCCCATCACGCACGTCGTCATAGCAGGTTATCATGTTTTTACCAAGTAGTTAATCTAGGCCATCTCAAAGAACTTCAAAGGGCTGGTCAGCGTCAACCAAACAAAAACTAGAACCCGAGCGGCCAAGATTTGTGATGAGGTGGGTCTCTCTGCCCTGGCCAAGTCTGGCAAGGCAGCAGAAAAATGTGTGCCTTTCTGTGTTCTTTTCCGTGAAAACCCACAAAGAAGGCAATCCTTTCCGAGCCATAGTCTCTGAGCATGGTACTTGGCAACGGTGCGTGGCTTCCTACTTGCAGTCGTCCATAGATATCCTCCCCGTTGATCATCCGTGCATCATCATGAGCCCGACCAGTGTTTCCGCATACCTTCAGAATGAGTGCTCGGAGCAAGTGGGTGCCTTCTTAGTTGACGAGCCCCGCAACCTCGTGTGTGATGAAGTTAGCCAGTGCATTGATAAGTATAGGACCACTAAGTTTCAGAATGCATATTGACAAGTTTTTAGAGCTCCTTAGTTTTTACCTTGAGTCAACGTTCATAAGCTACAATGGTGCCATTTTCATCTAGCGGGACGGCGTGTGCATTGGATCTTGTATCACTCCTGTTCTAAGCAACCTTGTGCTAGCACGGTTTGACAGAAGCCTCATGGGCTGCCTCCTACCGACCAGCGTAGCTAAAGTATTTCGCTTTGTAGATTATTTCCTTGTGCTACACAAAACTGACGGAGCAGGCCAACTCTCGCGTGCAAAAGAAATTTTCGACATCTTTCAATCGGTAATGAACCCTTTAGAACTAACGATCGAGCATCCCTCCGATAATAAGATAAGGTTTCTGGGCCTAGAGATATCGCTTGAAAGGGAACACGTGTGTTGGGCTTACAACCCCCGCTCGAAGAAAAGTATTCTCCCCTTCACGTCTACGCACTCAAAAATAGTTAAAAGAAGCATTGCCGTCTCATGTCTCAGAGCAGCTCTGACCTTTTCATGCCACCACCGGGTGGCTAGCAGCTTCATGCACCAAGTGCACCGGCTCATCCATGGACTGGGTACCCTATGGCCCTGCTGACGAGCGTTTCAGAAAAGCTTTTGGTCACGGTGGAAGAATATTTAGGTGTTGACACTGCGCGCGAGCGAGCGTCCAGATTATGTTCGACCGCGCGCGGGCGCACCGAGTAGCTCTGCTGCGAGCAGATAGAGGGCGCTGCGGCCAGCGGTCCCAGCTTAGCGGCGCCGGCGGCTTGGCATTCCTCTGCCTCCGCTAAATTTTCGTTCATAGAGGTGTGAGTAAATCTCAAAGCGCGAAAAAAAATCGTTATTTCACATTAAAGTGATAAGTGTACCAGGCTTCGCTAACATGAAGGTTCCTTGGGCAGGGCGTGGATGACGTGAACACGGATCAATCGGGCAGAACTCAAAGCCCACTGAAGTTACCCTCGCGCGCGCAATTTGTTTCGTCTGGTCTAGCCGTTCATCCAAGCATAAAAAAATTAAAGTGTTAGCCCACGTGCTACCCCTTGATCAGAAGAAAATAGTGACTGCACCAGAAAATGTATTTCATGCTTATCGCTGCTTCCATTCACACTCAGAAAACTGTTCAATCATCGTTGCGCGAATTCAATGTGGCCGCGATATAAATTAAATGAAACGGCGCAAGCTTCCGATATGCAATGCACTAGAACAAAGTGGCTGTTCATGGCTAGAACTTAAGATGAGAATGCACATCAGCTATGTAAAAACTCTTTCAAATGGGAATTTATTAGGCGGGACGAAGGCAGGCATCTATCTTGAATTAGAGCATCACTACCACAGTTTACTGATGAAAGCCCTGAGCAAATGCCTTTTTTATTCCAATTCCACTTAACATAGACCGTGTATATTATTCATTGGGCTTTCGTCCATTGAGGACTTGAGTGGCTCTTGCAAGATCTAAAAAAAGAGATGACTTTCTTATTTCTTAAATTACATATGAGAATGTGCCAATGTAAGCGTGTTTGCAATGCATGCTACAGCCTGTCCACAAAATACACTTACACCCACCACATAATAATCCCATAGACCCTTTTTTATTGCGATAGCAATTATATGGACACTTCAACCGGATTTCTGCCGTCGGCGTCGCCGTCGGCGTCGCCGTCGCCGTGAGGTTCCCTATAGATAAAATCTTCGCCGCCTGCCGTATGCCCGAGCGGAAGCGTGCGGGGACGCGCGCTATCACGGAGAGCGAACGCACTCAATCTCCCACGCGCAAGCAAGGAAGCGGGAAGCCAGCGCCGGAAAGACAGGGGGGGCGCACTTCCACTCTGCTAACAACCGCGCGCGTCGCTCGCTCGCACCGTCTCTTATCTCCACACGGCATGCGCCGTGCATTCGCCGCTCAGTTTCCGTTGAAGCGATAGACCACACGTACAGCGGTGAGCACTGTTAGGGTGAACACGCGAGCGCGTGGCCGACGGCACTGTCAGCGCCCCGTTACGGTCATCACTGGAAACATTGCGCATGCGCATCACGCCTTCCGCGAAATAATTGTTCCACCGCGCGCATGACGTCATGAATGCACTTGTTCGTCGTCTGCTAGCCGCATTTTTGTTTTCTAAGCCCATGCATCCTGCATTTTAAGATTTCTTTAAACATCTGTGCTTGAACAGAACAAGACAAAAAATCTTGTATATCTATGGGGGCGTGTCTATTCGTTCCCTTCAAAGTTGTTGTGCATGCAACGCCGTATATAAAACAACCAAACATCTTTCGCAGCCGTTCATTCTGTCGCCAGATCGTATTATGGCTAGGGTTCCCGATGATGAACGGCGCTCAATTGTCGATCTTTCCCTGAAAGGTTATTCCCAGCGGTATATTGGCGCTTTAGTTAATAGGCCCCTGAAGACTGTGAACAGGATAATTCAAGCCTACAAGTATGAAGGTCGCATTCAGGATGCACCCCGCGCGCCCCGCCCTAAAGCTACCACAGACGATGAAGACGCCCTCATAGTTGCAGCTGCTGTTCGTAACCCTTTCTTGCCAGCCCCAGCAATACGCGAGGACTTGGATTTGGACGTTTCGGACACCACTGTTCGACGTCGCCTGCGTACTGCGGGCCTTCGCAGTCGCGTCGCAGCGCAGAAGCCACTACTAACGGCGGCAAACAAGGACGCACGACGGCAGTTCGCTGAGCTGCACGAAGCATGGACATCAGAAGAGTGGGGTCGCGTCATCTTTTCGGATGAGTCGACGTTTTCGACGCGGCAAGACCAAAGATTGCGTGTTTGGAGACTACCAGGCACACGGTGAGGCAAACTTCCTGCTTTGAAAAGCAATTGTTTTAGTTAACGTCACAATGCCACGCAGGAACGACCCGGACAACGTGCAAGGTGTTTCTGCCAGTGGGAGATCGAGTGTGAACGTGTGGGGTGCTGTTTCAAGATATGGTTTAGGGCCCCTGCAACGTATACGTGGACACTTATCGTCGGAACAATACTGCAACATTTTGAACAATGTGCTGTTGCCATATGCGAGCAGTTTATTCCCAGACGGTGATTACCTGTTCCAACAGGACCGGTCACCGATACACACGGCGCGGGCTGTCAAGGAGTTCTAGGCGGAGCAGCACATGCAGCTACTGGAATGGCCTCCGAAAGGAGCGGACCTGAATGTGATAGAAAACGTGTGGGGCCGTCTGAAAGCTTCTTTGGCAAGGAAGCCCCTTTATTCCGCGACTTCGGACCAGTTGTGGGCGCAAGTCAGCAACGAGTGGGAAAGGCTGAAAGCCGATCGGGAATATGTTCGATCACTTTACGACTCGTTACCGTCCAGAATAGCTGCAGTCGTTGCTGTAAGTGGTCACATGACTCGCTATTAGATTTGCTCATGTTTTTATATTTGTTCTCATGGTCTTGTTTAACTTGAATTGCAAAAGTGCAATTTTCTTGAATAAAAAGTTTAATAATTATCCCTCTTACACTCACTTTTTTCCTTCACGCGCCAATCTTCCATCCAGATGGACCTTGAAATGCAGAAGGTATCAGCTCAGCGAACAAAAAATGCGGCTAGCAGACGACGAACAAGCGTGTCGATGACGTGATGCGCGCGGTGGAAAGAGTGTTTCGCAAAGCACATGCTGCGCATGTGCAATGTTTCCAACGATGGCTGTTACGCGGCGCTGATAGCGCCGTCGGCCACGCGCTCGCGTGTTCACCCTAACAGTGCTCACCGCTGTACCTTCGCCGCTGCGGCGTATCCGCTTGCTGCCAGAGTTTTGACGGTCGTTGTCTGCAGTCATTCAATGTGTTCTATTCATGTTTGTTTGTGCGCGCTCACTCCACGCTTGTTCATTCAGTTAGTAATAGTCGGGCCACATTTTCCAACGCACGCTACACATGCAATGCTGCCCGGATCGGCAGTGCAGCGCTACAGGTGTGTCCCTTCGCACGCGCGCTGCCCACGGGAAGCGCTTCTCATCAACACCACCGTTTCACACGCGCCTTCTCGTGGTCATCGAGTCTCTCTTCATGTCGGTCTACTTACGCCGCAGCACACCTGCTTACTTAATCAGCTCATGTTTACTACAATTCATATTGCTACCAAAGCCACTAACCTTACTTCGTATGACATTTCTGTGTTGCTATCGCATTCATTGCTTCGCCCTTAGGGCGAAACTGTTAGATTTTTTTTGCGTCCCACGCCGCATAGCTCTGCCGCGTTCGTCTAAAATGATCGATAAAATGATCGTGTGTTGCTATCGCATTCATTGCTTCGCCCTTAGGGCGAGACTGTGACATTTTTTTTTTGCATAGACACAATACGAAAAAACTTGTGCATGAAGCAGCTCGATAACTTTAATAGGTGATAACCATCCCAGAAGCTTGCGGTCTCATACACTCCCACAATGGAAAAATGTATAAAAACTTGCAAGCGTGTAATATACACCGCACGCGCATTGTAAAAAAAAATGTCACAGTCTCGCCCTAAGGGCGAAGCAATGAATGCGATAGCAACACAGCAATGTCATACGAAGTAAGGTGAGCGGCTTCGGTAGCAATATGAATTGTAGTAAACATGAGCTGATTAAGTAAGCAGGTGTGCTGCGGCGTAAGTAGACCGACATGAAGAGAGACTCGATGACCACGAGAAGGCGCGTGTGAAACGGTGGTGTTGATGAGAAGCGCTTCCCGTGGGCAGCGCGCGTGCGAAGGGACACACCTGTAGCGCTGCACTGCCGATCCGGGCAGCATTGCATGTGTAGCGTGCGTTGGAAAATGTGGCCCGACTATTACTAACTGAATGAACAAGCGTGGAGTGAGCGCGCACAAACAAACATGAATAGAACACATTGAATGACTGCAGACAACGACCGTCAAAACTCTGGCAGCAAGCGGATACGCCGCAGCGGCGAAGGTACGTGTGGTCTATCGCTTCAACGGAAACTGAGCGTTGGTTTTCTTTTGAACTTTATTTTAGTGAACTGCTGTTAAGTGTATTCTTGTATAATTGATCCTCGCCCTGTTTCATTTTTGGATCCACTGTTATTGCTCGTCCTACTCATTTGTCGTCATCATTGTGCTATATTAAGTTCAGGTGTGTTAGTTTGTCAAGTGTGTTTTTTTATTATTTTATTTTATTAATTTGTGTATATTTATCAGCTAATAAATATCTTGTTTTTGTTGTTTACTCCCGACTCTGACTCTTTCACTGTGTTCGCTCGAGTACGGAATGACCAACCGGCTTGTATACCCCGTCGATCGACTTGACGCCGACGACCAACGGGTGACCGCCGTGACAATGATAAAGAAGCTTTGGACAATGTATAGTACCATAGAACAACCTTATAAACGAACATAAGATCTGATTTAATCCATATCTTCAATTTAGAGATGTGAGTTGAGGTGCATCTGAAAGGACTAAACTATGGTCTCCGAACTATGGTATCCGCCCCCCCCCCCCCCCGTCGGTGCACCACTGATGATGTCTGTATTAGATTTGCGCCTTCCGCCCAAACTTAAGAGGCATACTCTATTATAGCGGAAGCCACCCAGTAAACTGCATTTTCAGAAAGGCAGCAGGTGAGTGGAATTCATGCGTTATTCGGCAAACAGGCCAGGGCATGTTGTTTCATGCAAACGTGCTAAGAGAAGTATAGCGTTTTGTCGATACACACCAATATATTTTCTTTAATCGACCCTGGGCAATGAAGCATCCCGAAGGGTGTATGAAAATTGCACATGGTGTGTTTTCCATAGTTTTCGAGACATTTAGGATAAGCTTATTGGGAGGTCTGTGCAACAGTTCGAGATAGACAAAATTTTTTTTCGTAGGTCAATGTAGTCGCGAAAACTGTCGACAGGCTTAAATAGCTGTAATTCATCAAGATATAGAATGAATGAAGAGCTCATTTGCTGACGAAATAACATTTGTAAACAGAGAGAGAGAAAAAAAAACACCAAGGATGGATCCTTGTCTAAAGTTGCTAAAGCAACTGTAGGAGCAACTAAAGTTGCTCATACCTTGTCTTACATTCTTTACAAAGTTATACCTCGGAATTTGGGAACGACCGCCCAGCAACAAATGTCGTGAAAGAAAACACCGACAGCACATGCCTTTTATGTTAAATCTTCTCAGACTGAAATATTAAAAGTGCGAAGGAATAACAGAAGATCGATCCAAGCAAGAGGCCGCGTTTCTACCAGAAAACGCAAATTTCACTCTTTAAGTATCACTGCGTTTTTCTTTTATAGAGAAAAGTGCGCACTATTGCTCAAGGAAGCAAACGATCACCAGCCCTTTCTATGTCGAGAAAATGGGGGTAAGCGAAGCTTGTGGCAAGACACTGTCGCAGGCGTTCCGCTTCGTTTGCCCTAAACTCCGGGTCGCCGGCCCTTCGTTGACGTTTCGCCTAGGCTTCGGAAGCCCTCATGCTAGAATCGGACGACAAGATTCGCTTAGCCCCATTTTCTCGACAGGAGAAGGGCTGGTGATTTTGTCTGTGTGGGTCACATGTGTGACAAGGGTAGCTCAAGGGCGCGTTACAGGTCCCGAGCAGACAGGGGTATATCCCATCGAGCCTGGACCCTTTCTGCACTATCACCAGGATCGGCCCGCTTTTCAGCGTGACGCCACCACTACGACCACCACCGCCGCCGCCGAAACTTGTGAGCAGGGGCGGATCTAGGTTTTTTCTGAGGGGGGGGGGGGGGGGGGGGGCAGCTTCTGTCAATGATGATGATGATAGTAGCCTTTCTCATTTACCGAAATTCACCGTTTCTGCTCACGATAAACCCGCGTTTCATACGGCTAGAGCAACACCTGTAGCCAGCCGGCCGTGGTGGCTCAGTCAGTTCAGGCGTTGCGCGGCTGAGCACGAGATCGCGGGATCGAATCCCGGCCGCGGCGGCTGCATTTAGATTGACGCGAAATGCAGACTCGCGTGTGCTTGCGTTGTAGTGCACGTTAAAGAACCCCAGGTGGTCAAAATTAATCCGGAGCCTTCCACTACGGCGTGCCTCATAATCAGAACTGGTTTTGGAACGTAAAACCCCAGAAAGAGGAAGAAGCCCTATAGCGAAGCCAGGTATCGGTTTCTCCGAGCTTATAGGAAAAGGACGTTACCCAATACAGCCATGTGCTTGGCGGCTGTGCCTGATAATACAGGGTGTTCAAAACTAAGCTTTATGGTTTTCTTAAAATTAGGCACTGGGAGGCACGCGAGGACCACCTAGTAGATAGATAAACTTTAATCCAAAGATAGTTTTGTCTTGCCCCAATGGGACATCGCCTGTGCAAATAAGTTATGTGGCCAGGGGGGGGGGGGGGGGGCACAAAGTGAGATGATAATTATCGCTGTGAGCAGCCCAATTAACTAAAATTGAACAATTATTTTTGTCGACTGCAGTAAGTGGGTATGTTTGCATTGAAAACTTAGAGGCAGCCGTGTTTCTACACAGTATCAGTCGGAAGAATTATTCTAGCGTGTTCGTGCTCCGAGAAATCCGACTCCAAATTTCAATTGTCGTACTGCGCAGAGTTATCGAGTCAACGCTAGAGCGGTTTAAGCTTTGCGTTGCTGTCGAAGGGAGGTATTTTGAACATTTTTAGTTTATTGACATCTTGATGGGTGAAGTGTTGTCATGAGATTTCTGCATGACAACACCAAACTTAAAGCGGCAGTATGAAATATTCGTTAGCATAGCTAAAAAGGTTTCTGCTGTTGATGGTGCAGTTGTTGCTTTTGATTTCAATAAAACTTATAATACTTGGAAATCAACAGTCACTTTATTTGCGTAGCCCAGGCAAGGACCATGCCCGGTCGTCTAGTCACCATTACGCATGCGCACTGCCCTCCGGCTTCTCCGCTCGCACCATTATCTCGGCATGACAGCTGCCGCCATCTTTACAGGCTGCGCGATCGAGTGTTACGAGAACCGGTTACGGGTTCTTCGATTTTTTTTTTATTTCGCCAGCCGTGAGGGGAAGGGGGACAGTTATTATCTCCGCCACGTTGTCAGACTAAACGCCGCACCCAACAGCCTCGTTACATCAGGGAGGAGCTTTGCGCCGATCCTCATTCTCTTGCATGCGTAATCATGCGAACGACAATTAAAATTTTGAGTTGGGTATCTCGGAGCTTAGACATGCTAGAAGAATTCTTCCGAGTGAAACTGTGTAGAAACACGACTGCCTCTAACTTTTGAATACAAACATACACACTTAAAGCAGTCAATAAAAAGTTAATTATTCAATTTTAGTTAATTCGGCTGCTGACAGCGATATTTATCATCTCACTTTGTGTCCCCATGACCACATAACTTATTTGCGCAGGTGGTCATCACGTGCCTCCCAGTGCCTAATTTTAATAAAACAATAAAGCTCAATTTTGAACACCCGGTATATCTAGCCTGATAGTTTCTTCAAATAAAATTTGGGATGATCTGTCGCAGGTTCCTTATAAATGCGTAAGCACGGGTCCATCTTTGGAGTTCTGTTGGGACACCCTGATTTCCTTAAGAAGATTCTTTGTGTTCAGCTGAGACACCTTCGTTTGCTTTGGAGGAAACGCTCCGCTCCAACGCCGCAACAACTACGCTGGTTGTTTACGATATGCGAATCACCGCGTATGAAGACTCACGACGCCACCTACAAGAAGAACGATGTGGCGTAGTAGCAGAGGGCGCGAGCCAGCGCCTTCATGTTTTGTTTCCCACGCGACGTCATCCTTTTACACAATGCGCGCATCTAGTACCGTTTCTCTAACCACGCGACGCCATCCTAGGCCAGCGCGCTGGCGTTGGCCGCTGACGTCACGCTCCCCCACTTCGCAGCCGCTGCTCGAGGCTTCGCCCCGCTCGGCGAGAACGGCCACTCAGATAAACGGATCCGGCGGCTTTGAGCCTCCTGTGCTTAATGTACGACTATAAAACTGCCGAGTTACAATGAAAAACTTGTAGCGTCCGAACGCTCCTACTGGATATTGTCAACGTGTAACTGTGATCACAATGAGTACTACAGTTAAAAAAAGTTGCCTATGCGTAGTTCTTATGCGTAGTTCTTAGTTTAGCTGTTAGTTGTTATTATTTATATATGAACACTTCAGCGAGAGATGTCTTTCATTAAGCAGGTTGGTCGCGGAACCGATGACAACCAATGAGGCAAGCGATGACACCCCAATGGAGTTGATGAGGCGCGAAGGCGCTCGCGCGGACATCGGCGTGCTTGGCAAAAGGGCCGTCCCCTCGTTCATTCCACGCCCCCGACGCGACGAGTAAGGCACGGCCAGCGCCAGGAAGTCCAAGGTGTTCAAGATAAAAAATAACTACGGCAACTTCGCGACACCACACCTGTAGAGGTCCCCACCTGTGTGCCTTGAGCAAGTGGCCATAAGGCGGCGCTACAAAGACCTGATATATATATATATATAAGGGGCTTTGGGAGAGTGGAATAAAGTTTTTTTGTTTTGGTTTCCGCTTGCCAGTAGTCCGCCTCGTCCCTCGGGTCCTGTGCTGAACATGGTGTCAGAAGTGGGATCCCGGTGTTAACGCTGACATGCCTGACACGGAATCCACCCCCGCCGTCACCACCGAACCAAAAGTGCACATCGTTCACGCTGGCGCATCTGGTCTGCGCCCACCTGAGAACTTCACGTTTTCAAACCCGGGAGAATGGCCAACGTGGATTTCGACGTTCAAGGATTACGCTTTCGTGGCCGGCCTCCAAAGTGCCAGCGATGAGGCCCAGGTACGGACACTTCTTTACTGTATGGGACCGCAAGCCAGGACCATTCTATCGTCCTTGGGGGTGTCAACACCGGAAGCCCTTTCTTTCACTGCCGTCAAAGAAAAGTTGGATTCGCATTTCGTGCATCCAGTAAATGAGATATACGAAAGTCGTCGTTTCCACCGCCGCACTCAGCAACCAGGCGAATCTGTGGATGACTTTTTTACGGCATTACGCAACCTGGCAAAGCGCTGTAGCTATAACAGCCCGCTCGTCGATGACCGCCTTGTTCGTGACAGATTCGTCGTAGGCATACGTGACGAGAAACTGTCTGATCAATTGTGTCGGTGCACAAAACTTACCGCTGAGGAAGCACTGTGCCAAGCCCGCATACACGAGGACGCAGAAAAAGAGCGGTTATCACGCGCTAGATTGACTATGTATAACGCTCTTGCCGAAACGCTAAACATTGACTCGGCTCGGCGAAACGATACGCCCACCCCTTCGCCACGTTTTCGCGACCAGGCTGAGCAACCGGCTAGGTTATCGTGTAGCTTTTGTGGACGACAGCGTCACTCTCGAAAAGACTGCCCAGCCAGAAAATCAGTTTGCCACTACTGTAGAAAGCTAGGCCATTTTGCCGAAGTGTGCATGAAGAATAGAAATGAGCTACTGGATTCCGTCGAACTTCACAACGTGGATTCACGACGTGCAGGGTACATAGACATACTAGTGAACGGGCACCCGGCCGAGTTTAAGATAGATTCTGGCGCGGAAGTCTCTGTTGTCTCGCCGTCTTTTCCAGGCCGACCGCGGGTGCTGGATGATGTTGAAGGGGAAGTCTTGGGCCCTGGCGAACAGAGTCTGCACGTTCTTGGTACCTTTAAAGCAACCTTACAGTGGGGTGATAAGTCCACAGTGCAGACCTTGTACGTGGTTGAACGTCAGCGCACTCACCTGCTTGGGCTCCCTGCAATTGAAGCCCTTGGTGTTGTTCACTTCCTGGATTCTGCCGAGTGCGTTCATTCCCCCACAGCCAAGATTTTCCAAGGGTTGGGAAAATTTCGGCAAGCCGAATATCGCATTCGCATTAAACCCGGCGCTCGTCCATTTTCCTTGAGCGCCCCAAGGAGGATTCCAATTCCTTTATACGACGTTGTCAAGAAAGAGCTGGACGACCTGGAGTCGCAGGACGTCATAAGGAAGGTAGAGACGCCAACCGAGTGGTGCTTCGGGCTTGTAGTCGTGCCCAATTCATCGGGCGGCTACAGAATCTGCGTCGATCTGACGAAGCTGAACGAAGTCATCGAAAGGGAGCGCTTTATCTTGCCGACGGTGGAACAGATCCTCGGCCAGTTGGGTGGAGCGCGAGTATTCTCCAAGTTGGATGCGCGGTCTAGTTTCCATCAGGTGAAGCTGAGAGCCGACAGCCAGGAACTCACGACATTTATAACGCCGTTCGGCCGCTACTGTTACAAGAGACTCCCTTTTGGTATTGCCACGGCACCAGAGTATTTCCAGCAGTTAATGTCGAGGGTTCTTGAGCGTTTGCCTGGGGTCGTGAACCTGATTGATGACATTCTAATCTTTGAGAAAGACCGTCAAGAGCACGACGACCGCCTGTCTGCAGTCCTTGCTCGCCTTGAGGAGGAGGGTGTCACCCTTAACGAAAAGAAGTGTGCGTTTCGAGTCAGCTCGGTCAAGTTCCTTGGAGTAGTGATTGGGGCAGACGGGATCTCGCCAGACCCGGACAAGGTGAAGGCTGTCAGGGATCTGCCGCCACCGACCGACGTCAGCGGAGTACGACGATTACTGGGAATGACCAATCACGTCGCACGGTTTATACCTCACCTATCCGACGTTACGGAGCCCATTCGTTCCCTCCTAAACAAGAACAGCACCTGGACTTGGGGTCCCAGTCAAGAAAAAGCCTTCTCACGCCTCAAGTTGCTATTGAGCTCCGACACGTGTATGGCAAAATACGATCCTTGCTACCACACTGTAGTATCCGCGGATGCCAGCTCCTACGGTCTGGGAGCTGTACTGCTACAGGACCAGCCTGAAGGTACTCGACGGGCTGTAGCGTATGCTTCAAGGGCGCTTACCCCGACGGAAGCACGTTATAGTCAAACAGAAAAAGAAAGCCTGGCGGTGACTTGGGCCATTTCACGGTACGACCAGTTCCTTTGCGGCCTAAGCTTCGAGGTACAGACGGATCACCTTCCTCTGGTCACCCTTTTGGGTAACAAGGACCTAGAACTCGTGCCGCCTCGCATACAACGAATGCGAATAAAACTGATGCGATATCAGTACGTGGTGAAATATGTGCCTGGAAAGCACTTAGCTACGGCGGACACTTTGTCACGAGCTCCCTCTGATTTGCCAGCTACTCGCATGGTAGGCACCCTGGAGTTGTTTGTCGGTGAAGTGTTCAAGGAATTACCGCCTCTTGTAGCAAGGCGGCTAGAAGATGTCCGCATACACCAAGCCCAAGATGGAGTCTGCTCTGCGGTCATGACGTACTGTATGAAAGGATGGCCAGACAAGAACAAGGTGCCCCTGCAGATCACTCCATTTTGGAAGGAGAGGGACAGATTGAGCATATACGACGGCATCCTTCTGCTGGACCGACGACTTGTCATTCCTTCAGCCTTGCGCCAGGACATTCTCGCCCTCTTACAAGAAGGACATCAGGGAGTGCGCCGTTGCCAAGAACGGTCCAGGGAGTCTGTTTGGTGGCCTAACTGTAACATGCATGTTGAGCATATGGTGACCCAATGTGCCATATGTGCCGAGACTCGAGTTCAGGGTTCTGAGCCTTTGTTGCCCACGGTTACACCCGACAGACCGTGGCAGCACCTTGGCATCGATCTGTTTCAACTTAAAGGCCGCGATTACGTCCTGATTGTTGATTATTATTCCCGGTTTCCCGAAGTAGTCTCCGTGGGGTCCACCACGGCACCAGCCGTTATCTCGGCGATCAAGAGCTGCATTGCCCGTTTTGGCATGCCGGACATCGTCCGGACCGACAACGGACCACAGTTTGTGTCCAACGAGTTCGCCGAGTTTGCGCGGTCATACGGCTTCCGTCACGAGACCAGCAGCCCGAGGTACCCCCAGAGCAATGGAGAGGCAGAGCGCATGGTGCGCACAATAAAAGACTTGCTATTCAAAGGTCCTGATCCCTACCTTGCCTTACTGTCGTACCGCGACACGCCCGGTCCCAACGGTATTTCCCCGGCTCAAGCCCTGATGGGAAGGAAATTACAAACTCGTCTCCCGAAACTACCGGAACAACTGGTGCCGTCGTTACCATGCCACACGAGTTTCAGGGAAAAGGACTCGTGGAACAAGGCACGCCAAGCGATGAACTACAATCGCCGTCATGCTTCAATTAAGCCAATTGGCCCCTTTGAGTCCTGGAGACTATGTATGGGTCACTGACACACGTTGCAGTGGTGAAGTACTCTCACAGGCTCAGCGTCCACGGTCCTACCTTGTTCAGACCCCCAGAGGCGTCCTTCAGCGTAATCGTCGACACCTAGTACTTCATTCATCGGAAGCGACCCCAGCTCAACTGGCAGCTTCTCCGCCTGTCACTCCCGAGATCATGCAGCCTGCAGCACCTCGGGAAGATCCAACACAGACGGAAGTGACGCCGCAGGAAACGCTGACACAGACTCGCAGCGGTCGTATAGTGAGACCACCGCGGCGGTTGGACTTGTAGGGACCTGTCCCATAAAGGGTGAAAAAGAGGGATGTAGAGGTCGCCACCTGTGTGCCTTGAGCAAGTGGCCATAAGGCGGCGCTACAAGGACCTGATATATATAAGGGGCTTTGGGAGAGTGGAATAAAGTTTTTCGTTTTGGTTTCCGCTTGCCAGTAGTCCGCCTCGTCCCTCGAGTCCTATGCTGAACATTGGTTAAGCATGATCTGAAGTGAAGGCGCGAAAACGACGACGGACGGAGAGAGTGTGTGTGTGTGTGTGTGCTCTCTCTTCGTCTGTCGTCGTTTTCGCGCCTTCACTTCAGATTATGCCGGAAGGACCGTTCGTGCAGTCGATGCCGCCGTACCTGACACGAAGGAGCGTTTGCCGAGTCCGCCTCAAAAGGTAAGTCCGGCGCTTGGCGCATTTTCATGGTTCGTGTAGTGTGCCTTGTTATGCGGAGCACAAGATGATTAGTACAGCGACAAAAATTATAAACGTGCTTTCCTAATGTTCGTTGTTAATGGCGTAGTACACATTTAGCGAAAAGTTTCATGAAAGGACATCCCCCCTGGATCCGCGCCTGCTTGTGAGCCTATATAAAGCGTCGCTTAATAACTGCGTCGATATGGTGCACAATGAAGGAGCGCATCACATCTGCGGTAACATTGCGCGTTGTGAAAGCTTGGGAATAAATACATCGGATACAGTGTATTATTTGGAAACTTCCTGCTTACCTCACGAAGGCGCTTGGACGGAGGCCCGTCGAAGTTTGCGCGACCAATCCGGTGCATCCATCTTTCTTCGCTACACATCATGCTTGCCGGACGGCAGCATAAAACGCTTTTTTCCTTCACTGAAGCGATGACGGCAACCGTCGGTGCACCAACTCATGAACGTGAACCACGCGGTGGTCTGTGATGGATTGTGCGATGACAAATATCGGCTTTTCCATGGAAGTGTGTCACTTTTGTTGTGGTAAAGTGTGCGGCGAAAACAGCGTCGATATCGGCTCATCTTGGCATAGGGAAACGGACCACATTATGTGTGAGGTGTACTGCACGATTAGAAATACATCTCGCTCTCGAGGCTGTGGACGCGTGTTGCGTGAAAAAACTAGTAGTGATCAGGCGCCGATAGAACGTCAGGACCCGTAATTACTGAACACGTGAGAATGAATGAGACGCGATGATTGGTGAGCGCATCTATTTCGGGGTCATCTGTGCTGTGTGCACAAAAGAAGTATGAAAGGAAAAAAAAAACCTTCGTTTGAGCATAATTTATCGACTGAAAAGTATGACTATACAAATGAGCTCCTACTGTGTCTTGACCACTGCCGAAGCTGCATGCATACATTTAACCACGGGGATTGCCCAAAAGGCGAAACACTGAACTTATCGCGATTTAACGAAGATCTCAAGGGTCTTAAGTAAATTTGAACTTTCTTTTTTTTTGTTATTGGTGTATTCACCTTCATGGTACAGACTTTATGCCGTGATTATGCACATAAAGATGCAAAAGTTGGGTCTTGTAAAGTTGAGAGCAGCAAAGGAGGCAGCAGACACAGCGAAGTTAGCGTGAAACGGATTATGTGCTTATGTAAGATTTTGCTTCGTACATTCACATGACCGAGACTAATTAAAATGAAATTATGGTACCTAACATTCCTAAGCTGGACAGCGGCTTATATGATGGGGGGGGGGGGGGGAGGGCAGTGTAACGAAAGGCTCTGGATTAATTTTGTCCACCTAGGGTATCTTACCATGCTCCTAAAGCAGGGTAATAAGTTTTCCTGCATTTCTCCCTCATCTGAATTTAGGCGCCGCTATACTTGGTGAGCCGCCGTGATAGTTGTACACGAAGTTCATCTATCGTTTAAAGCTACAGCGTAAATGGGGCGCAAATCAGTGCATTTACGACAGTGCAATACAAATGTGTGTTCGAAGACCAGTCATTCAGCGAAGTATCGATCACTTCGTTACCGTGAAAATGTGCATCATCTGTGATAAAATGTTCGTTTTCCAGGAGTAATACATTTTTGTGGATGTGTGATCTACGGAAGAGGCGCACTTTTACGAAATCACCACACACTGACTTACGGGAACCATGCATTCGGCAACAACGCTACGTTATTCTACCGGTAAAACGGGGACGATTATACTTCCTAAGCACAGTTCGTAAATGCTATCACTTCAAAAAATAGCAATATGCCGGAATTACGATCGCGGCAGTTGATATACAAGAAGCGCTCGTACGCACGCAGACAGAACAGGTGGCATGAACGTTTTTTGCCAACCTGTGGAAGTGCGGCACATGGGAGGGGCACTCGCAGTGACGTCACGCTGTTTGTAAACAGGGAGGAGTCTATTAAGCGGCGGAGGGCGCGGTTAGAAAGGTGGAGAGTAGGGATGGTCGATTAAATTTTTAATCGATTAATCGCTTTCGATGCGGGGTTTTTCATCGATTAATCAATTAATCGACTTTTTTTTTCAGGCGCTTTAAGAAGGCTGAAACACAGTTATCTACTCACGTAAGTACCTATTTTAACGTTTGAAAGGTGGAACCAGGATAAGAAATACAAGCGTATAAACTTTGATAAAGAATAATGTTTAATTTGTTAGAGGTCAACTATATATTTGCCACTAGGGACTAGTGAAGGAATAAGCAATATACAGGGCCTTCATATTAACACGTGTACTTGTTTATCTTTCCCTGGTGGCCACTTTTCACCGGGTAACAAATGTTAAACGTTATCGCTCCTCGCGGAAAGCGCCTGCATGTATCGGAAGTTTCTCGAACGTTATCGATGCTTCTATCCGTTGTCTGTTGTCACCGACGCTTATATTATCTGATTGTATGAGCGACGCGAATTGTCAAGTACTTTCTGGAAGACACGCAGGCATCAGGGATTACTATGGAACCTTCGATAAATCATGTATGAAAGTGTGGTAAAAGCCGACGGGGGTTCGCCGCTGATCAGATTAAAACGATCGCCGACTGTTTTCGCCGCTATCGTTGTGCTTCGAGTGCAACTTGCTTTTGTGGGCACAGGTTCGCGCAATAAAAAATCTGTTTCGTCATTCACAGTTTTGCGACTGTTTTCTTCACCGTCACTACTACGTGACAAAAAATCGCCTGTGGCACGTAGCATAATGCTTATCGTTGAGCTGGGTTATTCGAAGAGGCGGACATCAGTAGCACAGGAAATCTAAAGACATATTCAACCAATTACCAAAAATTGACTAATGAACTTTGGTAATTACTTTACGACACATATTGCAATTTACGAATCGTAGCGGTGAGTTTGCAAGACGCATCTACTTGAAATGAATTTCCAGGATGACATCAGTTTTGAGATATTATTTCTCAAAGGGTGAGACGAAGTAGATAGGCGTTCCAGTTACTTTTGTGCTTCAATGCATTTTGGTAAAAAAGTAAGTGGACCAACAGTGCATTTTTACGGCGAGTATATGATGGTGCATATACTCACCGGTGTCATTCGGGAAATTCATTCCAAGTGGATACGCCATTCTAAGTGGATACAAGCTCACCGGCTACAATTCGTTAATTGCTATATGTGTCGTAAAGTAAAAACTAAGAAGCTAATTAGTGATTTGTTGTTAATTAGTTGAATATGTGTTTCAGTTTCTTGTGCTAATGTCCGCCTCATCGAATAACCCTGCTCAATGATAAGAACTATGCTACCTGCCACAGGCGATTTCTAAAAATTCTGTAAAACTGAAAAATGAACAGCCTGCACTTACTTAGGAGGATGGGCATGGAGGAAGAAGAAATTAGAAGAGATCATCACAGCCCGACTGACATGAAGAAGCAATGGCGCAACACGTGATCGCCACATCAGAGCGCGCGGTAGGTTTAATGCTGCCGGGTGCAGGGCAGCAGTGCAGCTGAACGGGTGCGCACCTATTTGAAACTACTGCGAACCAAACATTATCGGCCAATACGTTGTCTCTCAGATTCACGTGCTGACCCTATACTGCAAGGTAAAAAGCGAAAGAAATGGCTTGACGGTGAGTTCACTTGCCAAGACTTGCTGCCCCTCCTAGTTCATTTCTTCCTCCACGGGGGCGGCCTCGCTCCGGCCCCAGGCTCCTTGTGTGACGTGTGCGTAAAGCGGGCAAGCGCTTGGCTAGCTCGGCAGGAGTCGGGAAAACAGTCGACAGTCGCTCTCGGTCTTCGCAGCCGCGCTGTCGTTGCTCGTACTCCGCATTCTATAGTACGATTTCAAAATTTTCACACCACTTTAGTCATTGGGCTGGAAAACGATTAATCGAACTGCTTTAATCGATTAAACCGATTCAATTAAAGGTAGGCATCGATGACGAATAATCGTTTTGCGGCGTACTTTTAGTCGATTAATCGATTAATCGTTCATCGATATTACCATCTCTAGTGGAGAGCCCGAGCGGCGGTTGGCGCTGAGCCGTGCTCCCTCAAGGGCTGCAGAAGATAGCGCCAACCTTCCTTTCTCATAACGAACCACTTAGTAGCGGCAGCGGAAATGTTCAATGGAGGACGCTACTTTAACGGGGAGGAAGAAACAAGCAGGAAAGGAAAACTGGCGCTACCTTGAAAACTTGTTTTTAACAGGGCTACTTTTTTTTCTTTTTTTGCCTGCACGTCGTGCAGGCTCGTGTAGACGAGCGTAGTGCCGGACAGAGACTATGACATACTATGCTGCATTTGGCTCGCTTGGCTGTAGCCTATCAGAACAGAGAGAGCGTTGTCTTCTGCATAAGCAGACGAAAAGCGCCTGACTCCGCACTTCGCCTGACTTCGCACTTACTGGCTGCGTATATGACCTTGCCTGAAACTAAATGCTAATGAAAGAGTTTCCTTTCATCAACAAATCTAGACAAAGTGCAGCGACATACATCGCGAATGCGCAGTGCTCGAAGACAAAGCGCGGAGAATTAAACAGCCCGCACCAGACGTGAGTAAGATAATTTGATCTTCTTGGAAGATTATCTCACCTTTCTCTGTGACACATGGTCACGCCAGCACTTCGCTACCGTCCTTGCAGCGAATATTCACTATCGTCGATCCCGTGGGCGCTGCCATGTTTGATCACGTGGTGACGCGTCCATTACTTGCCTCAACTGCCTCCTTGTTTACAATGGAAATGTATGACGCCGGCACGGCTTAGAAAACCTCTGTTTTTGGAGATATCGTAGACGGTGACTAGGTGGACGACACGAAGCTTTGATCACAGCTTTAGAAAACATGCAAAAGCGCTTTCGGAGCTGATTAAGCTATGTCCAAACGGCGCAAGCAGCGTATATGGTGCGTTCTAAAAGCGGGGCTAAATATGTATTCCAAGCTTTCCGATTATGAATTCAGTCAGAATTAGTGTGTTTTGCTCTTTGTTCTTTATTCGGCAAATAATTTTGAAGCAGTGGCTTGTCAGTTTCTGACTCAGTGAAGTTCCTCGGTGCGGCCACTATCTGATTATTTTCTGCCTAATCGCTCGCGAGTGTGCTCAGTTCCGATATATTTGTTCTTGCTGCGCACAAGGCTTGAAACGTAGCTGTTTTGTACATTGCAATACCTTGTAGCAAATATATATTACAGCTAGTAACTCGCTTACTCTTGTGGACCAGTCACGAAACATTCAGCTTCGACCATTCGTGCGCCATATCCGCATGACTACTTCCTTGAGAAGCAGCGACTGCTTAGACTTGCTGAACCAGAGTTGCCATTAAGGCGTAGTGCGTCATTTATTGTGCGTATACAGTGCGCATATATTCAAGTGTGCGCCCATTAACTTATCCTTGATACGTCGGCGATAGAGTGGGCGTAAGTTTTCCCTGCCATTTGGGACAGATGTGTATAGATAACGTGCGCGAAACTTACTATGTCAGGAAGCGCGCCACTCCCTTTGTCATGGTTTAACGAGTGGTACTCACTCTTGCCGACGTTCTTGGGATGAAGCCCTTTCTTTGAAGGTTAGCGATACAAAGGCTGGCAGATGAGCAATATTCTGTATCCTCGAGGAAAGCCGTACATCACGAAGTGCCGGTAACACGTTCGGACAGTTGCAGCAGCGGTCCTTGTCTCGGTCGAATTTGTCCCCACAGATTCATTCTATTCCTTAACATGCCTGTCACTATTTTTGCAGCCAACTACTGCACACGTCTTCAATCCGCATGATTAAATCTAGCATGATCGGAGCACATTGTGTTAGCGAAAACTCAGTTGCGTTTCCGACAGCTGATCGCACAGAATGAAGGCAGAAGCGGTAATGGTTTCGTATTCGTGCGCGGTCGCTGAGGAGAGGTATGGCGTGCCGCCGTGAGCGCCTTCTCGTTTCTCTAAAACAAACTGCTCCGCGAAAAGGGTCAATATCAGCGCTGACAGTCGCAGATAAAATGGCGTCACGCGTTTGCAACGCCAGTACGGGACCGTAACGCCAGCCTGCTTGTTTGTCGTCTGCTGCCCACACTCATCGAAACCGCAGTGTAGAAAGTTCAGTTTGCATGCTACACTACAGTTATAAAAAAACGGCTTCGTGTAGGTGAGCGGAGCTACACTTTGCTACACCAAGTAAAAAAAAAAAAGAAAAAAAAAAGAAAAAAAAAGCGACTTCCTACACTAGCTACACTCGTGTAGCCAGCATGGAGAAAGGAAAAAAACTCCATGGTAGCCAGTGTAGGTAAAGAAAAATAGCCCTAACCGCTACGTTCGATTCGCCTGCACCGCCTGAACCAGTTCACGAGGTGCTGCACCCTGTCATTCGTTTCAGCGGTGCAGAAATGACGTCCGCTGAACCACGCCGTTCGTTTGAAAAGGTGCAGGAAAGGTGCAGGGCTGGTTCATGGTTTTGCTGCACCCACTCCACTGTCGGTGCCGCCTTGGTGCAGGCGTACAGGTGCGCGGCAGAAGCGCAGCAGACGACACAGCACCCGGGCGCGATCTCCGTTAAAACCCCGCTTATGCACGTCTATGTATCTACGCAAGTGTGGTGTGTATTTACGCTCCAGAAGGCGATCATACCTGTAGTTCAGGACCTCTCAAACTTACGCACTCCGTGCATATTAGTCGGACATAACATAACGCCTGCACCGTATCTGCACCTTGACATTCCGTTTTGAGTGTCGCACTGTGCCTGCACCACAGATATCGAACTGCGCAATTTTTGAGCTTCTCGTGAACCGCCGTGAACTGGTTTACAGTGGTGCAGGCGAATCGAACGGACCTAACAACTCACAGGGCCGTGTCACAGGGCGATGCCCTCTGAATTTGAAATACGAATCTTGAAGGCAATGCTTTTGTCATAACGTTTGCTGGGTAAATGCGGCGAAAGTGATTTTGGGAGCGATATCACGTTAGATGTCGGGTTTTGGACACCACTTATAAGTGGCGGCCAAAACTTGACGTTTATGACGTTTTTCTGGCTACCGCAATCGTGTCTGGTGCATTCAACCACCAAAAGCATAGCCTTTGAGACTGACATTTTAAATTCAGAGGGACTATACTAAAAGCTGCCCTGCAAATTTTACTACACATGGTAGAAAAGAATACAAGGTTGCAGAAAAGGATTCGCGATACATGTGTTGAATTTCCTATCGTGACAAAAAATAAACCCCTCCGACTTCCCAAATGTGTCACAAATCTTGTATTCGCCTGGCAACCTGTGGGACCAGGTGCCAAGATGGCTGGCCGCATATGCTTGTTAACTGCGCTCGTGTTTTTTCTAATCGGTTTGCTCCCAGCCGGCGATGCCAGGAATCACCGGTTGTCGCTCAAGGTTAGTTTCACGCTTTCTCATTCTCTCTGACCATCTGCGATTGTAATTGCGTCTGGTCAGAGGCCGAGAATCGCGTTATTGATGGGGCCGACCTCTCCTTCACATAGCCTTCACTACCTGTGAAGGCGATGTCGGCCGTTGTCATGAATCGGTAGTGCTGACAGTCATTTGATATTACCTGCGCAACAAACCGTCGTAAAACACTGGTGGAAATCTTTCACCCATATTATTACTTTATGTAACATGCAATAGACCAGGACGGTCTTTGCGTTCGTCGGATCAACGCTACGTGCATCGGCAGATAAGCTAGTTAATTTGCTTGTTATTTCCCTGCCTTGTCGCTGTAACCTCGTGGAACGTCAGGCAGAATTTAATGCGTGAGTACGATCGCGAAAAATTGCGTGCATACCACCGTTAATTCGTGGTGCATGTCAAGTACTTCGGGGGCGCAGACGGGCGACGAGAACGCAGAAATGCTGACTGCCCTCTTATCGCCCGTCGCTGCCCCTCTTGTGGACGATACGTCAGGTCGCGAACACCTGACACCGCCGTGTGCCGTGTCGTCGACTTCAAGACTGTTTAACAACATAAGGGCACTGCCCGCGTCCGTGCGTCTTTGCGCAGCGGATGCCGGCCCAGTTGCGAGCGTTGGCGCTAGCCGTAGTCACGATGTTGTGACTCAGCGCACAAATGGGCTGAGAGCGTTTTGTGCTCTCGTTCTCAAAATCGCTACGTATTATATAATATAATTGGTTGCAGCGATGACGATACACTTTCAGCGCTATGAGAGGCCACAATTGTAGAGAGTGGTTACCGTGTTGGCGTTTTCTCGGAGCAGAGATATGACAGGTTGAAGGCAACGATATGACAATTTCTGTCGGATAGTGAGGGGGGGGGGGGGCTGTCAAATAATTAGCGCCGCGTTCTTACATATGTTTAACACGGAAGCACGTTCACGTGCCTCGAGCGGTTGAACAGCCGCGGTGTTTTATATGAACCCATCAGACTGTAGAATTTTGTCTAGTTAGGTTCACCAAACGGGGTGCTAGTGCAGAATATGCAGACCAGTTCATTTATAGTATTGATTGGTAGGCGTGAAGATTCATTCTATCAGAGTAAATAAAACATGGCCTTTCTGAGCTGAATCGTATTTTGTTGGTCTGATTGAATGCATCCAGTTCATTTATATTCAGGGATTTCTGTGTTGTGTGATAAAATTCGCCCATCTGTCTCCTCCTGTCGCAGCTGCATGAGCCGCTTTGTAATGAGCACTTGCTTCCACAGTTAATGTCATTCAGCAGTTCTCTGACGTTCAGCTACAAATAGACGGCATGAATGAAAACAGGAAGCATTGTGTACTCAATTTATATACACTGAAATGATGAACATCTTTATTTTGATTATGAAGCCATTGTACATCAATGAAGGGGCATTTCAATGGCAGAATTGGTAAAAAATAAAAAAAGAATGTCAAAAACTCCCATTGCTGCAAGAAGATAGAAAAAAAGAGAGAAGTCGGTGTGCAGTGTCCTGTCTCTCCTTTCGCTCTTTTTTTTTTTTGCATTCACACAGTACATTACTTGTTCTCATTGCTTGTGTATTGTTCTTAAGGCTGAAAGATAGGGTCAGGTTCAACTGTTTTATTCTCCTCTTTTGGCATTCTTCAGCTACGCAGACTGAACGAGGAGCCCTGATAAGAAGGGGAACAAAGATTGATTTTATCTTGATTTTATACCTGGTCACTTCATTCGTTAATCAAGTTGGCGTCGGAGACGTTCATTGAATAGCAGCACATACCTAGTGACCCAAGTTGGCTTCAAAGAGGTTCATTGATGACCAGCACAGATTGAGTAGCACATAATCAGTCCTCCAAGTCGGCGTCAAACAGTTTACTCAAACAGCAGTACCTACCCAGTCCCTACAGTGACCCATGTTGGTGTGAAAAGTGTTCGTTGAAGCACAGCATATATGTACACGTTGCCACATACTCAGTAACCCAAGTTAGTCCGATGGTTGGATTCAAGCCCTGTTCCCTCAGCACAGCAGCCCAATGCGCTGCTCATTAGACCATGGACTACTCGGGAGCCCAGGTAGGGGGGAAAATGGTTAGAGACATACTGTCAGCATCAAATGAAACGCGAACAGCGGAGCGCGTGGCCGAAGCATAACTGAGGGCATGGTATAATTTTTTTTAACTGCGCTGACACACACTGACAAGGACGAGGCAGACCAGCACAGACTGAGTAGCACATAATCAGTCCTCCAAGTCGGCGTCAAACAGTTTACTCAAACAGCAGCCTCGTCCTTGTCAGTGTGTGTTAGCGCAGTTAAAAACAATTATACCATGCATGTCAACCAACTAGCCCGACTTGGAGCTCTATAACTGAGGGCACAGTGCTCGCTTTCAAATAAAGGAGAACCAGAACGAAAATGAAAATATTGCACTATAGAGGGATCATCATCGCGCAGTGTGGTCAAACCGGATGTGCGCTCAATAGTGATGACTGGATGGCGCGCACTGTACCTTAAGTTATGCTTTGGCCATGCGCTCGGCTGTTTGCATTTCATTTTATGCCAATACTACATACATGCATAGTTAGCCCCTGGAAAGTGTGGGAAGTACCGTAAGAATGTTAATGCATTAAAAGATCCTTAAAATTTCTCTGATGCTGGGCAGCATTGGACCCACGTCACAAGAGTTCCTCAAGACAGCAAACCAATGCTTTAGCAAGCTGCACCACAAATGCACTGAGCATGTGCCGCACATCAATGAACCTCTCGCCAACCTGAGTACGTGCCACTGGGTGTGTGGCAAGCGAGGGAACAATTGACACACTGTGCCACTAAGTGGCGCAGCGTGTCCGGAAAGAAGTGCAAAAGAGAAGCCTGGCTGCCACCTGACACGTTTCTCAGCGTTCTCGCGCACCGTTGCGCCATGCATTTCGGAGGCAACGTGCAGGCTTAGTGGTGGCTCTGCTAGATGGTGCCGAGTATTTAGGGAAGCGCGAAAGAGGAGTCCCGCGACAGTACACCACCTCATACAAAACTCATTTCGACGGTGGCAGTACATTGTGTCGCTATATTGATTCAATGCTAAATGCATTACCATTGACAGTCATTGTGAGATGTGTTCTGCCGAACTTTTTCTTCTATGTATATTTAGCGTAACAGCAGAAAGTTCTTGCCGCCTCAATACTATGTAATCCGTCGTGACAGTCATTCTGTGCCAGAAATCTCTGAACAGCATTGTTCTCAGTGGCATTATAATGTATCTGTTGTTTTTACTGCCTCTTGCAACCATCAGTTCTTCTGAAGATGCAAGAGACTATCATGCAGGGACAACAATCGGAGCTATATATGCATGAAAGTCTGCCCACTTAGCTACGCAATTGTTACACTAGCTTATCAGTAATTGAGTTATAATGAAGATTTTGCACCCAAAGTACCTTGTTGTTTTGCACTTCAAGGAAACAGCGGTCAGTTAAGGACTGTGATTATGCGTACACAAAAACCCTGTCTGGTCAACTCCTTCTCTTAAAAAATGCGTATTACCACATGGGAAATCTCCATTGAGAAGCAAGAAAGTGCAGTGACATCAAAAGGGCACTCAAATGTTCCTCACTCACTCATGCTCGTAGCTCTTCATATCCGAGCTAAACATTTTTTTTTTCATACCTGAGTAGCCTAACCTATAAAAATGCTGATTCAACTATGACATACAATCATTTATTTACTAAAAGGCACTGTCCGCTCAACGCGTGAACTCACATTTCCCATTATTATTATTACTGCAGAATGCTGATATTGCATAGCTTGTTGGATACTTTTCAGGTGTACCACGGCATAAATTGCATCATATGTGCAATATGGTATCATATCTAGAATGTATTGTTAGCACTAGGCCATTTTAGAAGGTGTTGTATGGCGTCGGAACCGGTAGCGCCATCTATGTTGTGTTCTGCAATCTAACCGCTGTAAAAGATCTATGAAGGCCACCCTCACCATATAAAGGATAGTACCTGTTTCACGCTTCACACACGTAAATTTGATGCCATTAAGTACTAATGCCGTAACTGCAAATGCCATTCCAATGCTCCCACAGGGGAAGATCAAGTTCCATTAGTCTTTAATGCCGTTAACAGCATACTGATTTCTGACAACTCAGTGCACCCTCAAACATGTACTGTCATTTCAGCGTGTGTGCGTGTAAGTAAAGCAGTTTGGTGACACAACAAACATATAGCAAAATAATTATTTCTCAAACGGAAATGCTTTTGCACATATTATAAATCACCAGCGTTGTCATAGTTTTCAGTTTGACATTCTAAAACTGCAGCTGCTGTTTTGCTTCAACTGCTTCAGTTTTGGACCCAACACATGCTCTGCTTTGAACAATGCTTATTATTACTTTTTAGTGACATTGTTCGCACTTTTAAGCAATAAATAACCGTTATTTATTGAGAGTTGGGATGACAAACCTGGCTGCATGGACTGGATGTATCATCATGACAGTGTGTAATGGCGTTAAATATTCATGTGTGGCACTGGCTTGGAAAATGGCATTTTAGTACTTGTGGCCTCAGTCTTTAATGCCATTAACCTTGCTCATGTGGCACGGGTCTTAGACTTGTTGCGTTAGTATTTATTGCTCAGCTGGGCCTTATTTATTTATTATTTTTTTTCCCTTAAGCCTCACCAAATAAAAAGTTAGTGACGTTTCACTTCTTGAACTTGGGTTATGTGCAAGCATATGGACGCCGTAGACATACACAGCGAGCACCGCGGTGTTGAAGCACGAACAGAAAGGGCACGGTCACGGACGCTACATTGATCTCGACAGTCCAATGCCTGATATGCCACCGGGAAAGTGCATATTGCTACGCATGCAAAGAAAAGACGCCGCGAACATGCACAGCGAGCACCGCGGCGTCGAAGCACAAACGGAAAGGGTGTGAACACAGCGATTCTCTTCTCCACCTCCTAGCGCTTTCTTCCTCTGGCATTCGCTTCTCTTGTGGCAACAAACATAATTTCGTCGATTTCAGACGGGGCATCTACACTTGCGCATGAAAGAAAGCAGTTGTTAAAGGCATCATTTTGGTAACTTTCAGAAATAATTGTATCTTAAAAACTATCAAGGTCATTCGTCTAAGTTCAGACCATTCAAACGCAACCCTCGGTACTGTCTGTTTTTGCTTTTACTTAACAAACCTACATGCATGTTTTTCAATTTGGAGTTCGGAGTGGTATGCTGGCCAAAGCCACCGTTGAAGTATCTGTCACTGCATCATGTTGTCCGAGAGGTAGTTTCTTATTTTATTGTCAAAGCAACAAGTGGTGCTGCTGTCCAAGGTAGACAGATTAGAAGATGGAAGGTGTGGATTAGAGCAGTCATTGCTAGATTGTGGACCATGGGTATCAAAGGGTCCACAAGGGTAATCGAGAGTGAACTCACCTTGTCCCATTGATTTGGTGACTAGGTAGTGCGGCAAGGCAAGTGTATAAAAACACAAATCAAGGAGTGTTAGGTAAATGTAAAATGTTAAGTAAATGTTGAAGGTAAATGTTAACTAAATGTGAAACATGCAACAACCACGAAGGAATAAGGGGGGTGCAGCGAATTGTGCTTGAGAAAGCGATTGACAAGACATGGGAATGTATAGGGGAGCAATGAGCAGTGAGTGTAAACAAGTGTGCTGCATGCTTTCCAACAACCTACGCACCACTCTTCAGTGACAGCTGTAGAGGTACGTACAAAAGAATGCAACGTGTGCATTCTAACGTGACGCTGTCACTTAACACCAGACATGCAAAAAAAAGAAGAAAAATATTATGCATGCCTTTTTCATTTTGAGACAAAAGCTAATTATGAGGTGTCAAGGTCTGTGCTCACAAGGCATTTCCTATGCAAGATAATTTGTAAGAACAAGCACTTTAGATAGCAATCATTGTGTCACGCTTATGACAGATATTTTTTGCAAACGAAGAAGCTTTCTGAATTCCACTGCAAAGCTGCAGCTGTGTACGGGTGTATACAAGCTGGTGATTTTTTTACTAGGATAAATTTAGTCTGGTGCACAATTTCAAACATCTGCATACATCATCCTTGTCACCAGAGGCAGTGACACATCTCCACCTCCATCCTCTCCCAACCTCCATCATCTTCACTAACAGGAAGTAGTCTGTGAAGGACACTGATGGCTAGGGACCACTGGATTAGTGGGCAACTAGAAAAGAACTGGGTGAGAACTCGCCTATGCATTTTAGGAGGCATAGTTCTCAAGCATGATGTCATTCATGTCAGATTTCCTGGTCTAATGTGACCATTACATGCATTCACTGTGGTACTACAAAATCATAAGCAATCTCGTCTTTGTCTTGTTGTATTTAGGCATGTTCTTGCAGTGAACATGTTGCACCAGTCCACAGTGTTAAAAACGGTGCAACACCAGAACACAAGAAGATGCCCCGGTCGTCCCTTTCCTTGCGCTTTTCTGGGATTGCACTTTTCGCTTCAATCACTGTAAAGCCCAGACCACACATATGCTTTTGGATGCAGGCAAGCTTGTGTCTGGGCACCCACGCATGCGCAGACGGCATGGCACAGTGATCTCACATCTCGCAGCAACACAGCTCGCTGTGTTCACAGATCCCTGTGAACAGCTCCTCTCTGTTATCACGCGCTCCGGCTGCCTCACGTGTGTGCCTGGCTACGCAGCTAGGGCGTGTTGCAATCAACTCTCAGTGAGGCACATTTATATCATGCAAGAAAGGGCCTTTTCTTTCTTTTTTGTGCTGATCTAGCAGCTCTAAAAATTTAACAATTATGTTTATAGGTATTACAGCATTTTGAAACACTGTCAGTAACAAAATACAAAGTGGTGTATTAATGAATGAATGAATGATGAGCTTGCATGCGCCGGGAAGTGTTTGTGTGGTGTGGCCTTAAAGATGGCACATTCTGATGTGTGGCAAAATTGCTGTGCAATTGTTCTTGCAAGGCTCAGCCATTGCAGTTGTAATTGCAGTGTGTCTCTTGCCACTCTATCTTTTTTTTTCTTTTTGCACACTGTGTTCTTCTGGGATCATACTTACCTCTACTCCCTGTTATTACCCCCCTTTCAAGTGGGATCACTTCTACCTAACATAGCTGATTATGCTTTTTAAAAGTCATTTTATGAGCATGATTTTCTGTGTGCCTCTTGCACGGTGATGCGACAAACCTTCTCCAACTGTTACTTTAAATTGGCTGTTTTTACGATTTCTTTTTCCAGTTTACTCTTTTTAATGGTTGTATGATCCTTATTTATGCACATGTTCATGTGTTCAGATATCTATGTAATTATGCTGTATTTAAAAAGGCAGTTTGTTGTAGACACCATCAATGGTAACAAAAAAGAGTACATGAGTCATGTTTCACATCAACAGTGAAAGAAAGTGATCGGAGAGCAGTGAGGGGTGTAGAAAAGACAGAATAGAGGGGCTGTACTGTTCGGGAAATCTAATAGCTCACATAATTGCCATGTTTCTGTGCATGTTCATTTCCTTGTATTTTGATACTGAAGTGAATTCTATTTCAGGGCAGCATGTAAAAATGCTTGTATACCATGATCCTGGTGCATGCTAACCTGTTCTAGATGGTTACTGCAATTTAACAACATTCCTGTTCTGAGCCCCTGAATTGGAATAATGTACTTAAATGCAAGAAAACTACAGTTTCCTGTGTAGTCCAACAACACTTTTGCACACAAGAGTTTCTTGCAATGTTGAACAAGAAACTCGCACTGCTGCATCCCTTTACGCACACAAATGTCAGTCATCTGTGCAATACCAACTTTTGTGCAGGCTGCCATAAGATACGAGATGGTTTGTCTTCGAAGGTTTGTACAATGAGAAGACATGCCAATATGAAGGCAATCTTTCGCACAAGACACTTGTTTAAGGTTTTCATAATGAGCTCACAAATTTCATCATGTAGTAGAAAATGGTGTAGAACTGATTTTGGGTGTTCTAACCCACATACAAGTTCCTTCAAATGCAATTCGAATGCTTTTTTGCAGGCAGGAATATTCAGGCAGTAAGAGTTGTTAAAAAACCCTTAGGGCATTAAAGGGTCCCTGAAACAGTTAGGAAAAATTTTGTAGACACTGTAGGGGTACAGCTACAGTAAAACATTCTCCCCACAATTTAAGTGAAGCGTCTCATAACAAGAGAGCTACAGACGGTTGTAAGTTACTCTGCCTCCCTAGTCGTGCTTTTCCTCCTCAACTCGTTTGCCGAGTGATCAGGACTAAAATCTGCCTTCACTGGCTCTGCATCATGATGTGATGTCATGTTGGCTTCTTCTGGTTGTCTTGGAGCCAGTGCGCGAAGCCTCTCCACTAGCTGCCTGTCGATCCCCAGCGGGAGCTATACAAGCAGTGTGCGTTGCAAGCGTTGTCGTAGTGTCAAGCGTGTCCGGTATTCGAGTAACCACTGGCGAGCTGGGCGTTTTGACGTATTGGCGGAGGCTTAAACTAAAGCCCCTTCATACTATACTACTACCTCTGTGATGAAAGGGCTATAGCGTAAATGTGAGTAGCCCGCACGGTGCAACTACCTGGTGGCGGAGAGCTTAGTCATCGAAACACACAGCTAATATTGCTGTAACCAAGGGTAAAACATTTGAAACACTTAAAAAGACATGCTCACGATTGTGCTCCTGCCGAAAGTTTACACCAGCAGCAAAGTAGAGTACACTTTCACAGTGAATGTTTGTGCATCGTTCACAATTAGGACGAAGAAGAAAGTACATGCAGGACAGGCGCAGTGTCCTGTCTTCTTCGTCCTAATTGTGAGCACTGCACAGAAAATCACCATGAATGCTTACCAGCTCGCTCAGTTTTCTATCCTAATGTAGATTACACTTGGTTACTGCTATATAGTAGCTCTGTGTTTGTCTGATTGAGCTATGTGCCACCAGGTGTCTGCAACATGCCGGCCATTCTGAAGTCCCTATATAGTAAAAGTACCGCTATCTACTCTTTCCTCCGCTGTCTCCTCTCCTAAAGCGCTTGTTTTTTTTTTCTTTACTTTTTGCTTGTGAAAGCAAGTCAACTGTTCCTCCCCTAGAAAGTCCACGTTAAAGCTTTCTGGCTGGGCGCGCGCCGCCGCAGCCTGCGGCGAGTGCGGCTGCGCAGAGTGACTTTAAACATGACCCTGAGGCGGAAAAAAACAAAATATAAAGTGAAAGCACGCGCTATCATCGTCCAATCGGAGATACAGGAGAGAGAGAAGAGGCGTTGATCAAAGGATGGCGGTACTTTTCTTATATAGGGACTTGAGGCCATTCACGTTTGCACCCCTGCTTGTCCGGAAATGCCCAGTCTACTTGCGCACATGTTTACCCAAATACTGGACACGCTAAAACTCTATTGTGGTAGTAATCCTCTGGCATGAAGTGACTGCTAGAAACGCGTAGATGCTGGCGCCGATCAGGTACCGACAGCCCGATGCACTGCAGCCATTTCGCTCGCATGTTGCCTTATAGATGGACACAATGTCACAGCTTGACATGTCGCCGATTGCTAGATTTGAAGCCCACAACATAGCAAGGACGACCCATGGTGCTCGCAAAAAGAAAGCTCAGGACCAGCACTGACTGTGCTGCTCACATCAGCATGAGCGCATTGTAACACAAGCAGATGACACTTGCTGTGTGCCGGAAGTGCTTGACTGTTTTGATAAATTGTCATTGGGTATTTTTTCAGTTGTTTTTTTTTATATAGAAACAAGTTTATGAACATTCCAACTATTACGAACATTTGTTCACCATAAAGTGATTGGTAGCGATGCACTTTTTTAAAACCTTATAATAAATTACACACTTTATGTGGAGCACTTAAATGCATCACTTAATGATCAGAAGGACCTACCAAACGAGTCAGTACGTTTGTACAAGATCGTCAAAATTGATTCAAGGTCCCTTTAAGGAGTACTGACACAAAAATGTTGTGTGCCACTTTTTGTTGCTTTTTGCACCTCTTTAGGTATAGCTGTTGACTCCATAATTATGGTACGGAGCCGCGATTCTTCAAGAGCACCACAAATAGTTAATTACAGCACCTTGTATACGACCCGTTCAAAACGCATGTCAAGTGCACTGTGGCTTTGGATGTGAAAAGGGACACTCATCATGTCACCAAAACTTTCAAGAATAACAAACAAGCTTGAGGAGAACCTAAGGACTATGCAGCAAGCAATGGCATGAAAAATGATCAGTAAAAAAATAGAAGGCAATGGGTAGATGACATGTAATGTGTAGAGTAGGTAACCTGTGCTTTATTAGAGAAACGGAACAGGTGCTGAGCAGGGTGTTGCAAATTTTTTGATCTTTCGAATAACAAACAACATTTGCTAATAGTGACCATTTGATTCAGTCTTTGAATCAAATGGTCACTATTAGCAAATATAAATATTTATCTGTTAGTTCAAGTCACTGAATCTGTTCTATCATGCTTAAATTTTTAGCAAAAATGTGATTAGTTTCTTCCTAGTGGCCATAAATAAACATAAAACACTAAAAGTCGCATAGTGGAACATGCTGCGTTCCACTGCCTACAATTTGCTACGTTTCACTCTGATGTTGCATTTGATGGTGGGTATTGTTTGGTAATATTTATGTGCGTTGCACCTGTGCCTTCTCTTTGGGTTAATTCTTGAAATACACAAACAGTGGATATTTCACGATCCTCTGAACACTGACTGTCCCTAGTACCTTGGTACTGGATGTCATTGCTGCAGACTGAACACACAGCAGCGGGTGCTTTTGAATAGTTTGTTCTGCCAGAAACTTCTTGTTCAAAGAGCACGGGGGGTATAATTTTATTGTCTTGAAACAAATGGTAGATGTTCGACAGAAAGGCTAAAGTTTGCGCATTGTGTGCACATCTGCCTACGCAGCAGCAGTTGTATGACTGCAGGGCGACAATCTTTGCTGCAGACTATACGCTTAACATCTGATGCTTTTGAATGGTTTCTTTGGCCAGGAGCTTTTTCATCTTGTTCAAAAAGCACGATGGGCGTATTTTTCATGCCTTGAAACCAGTGGTAGACATTCGACAGAAAGGCTAAAGTTCCCGCATTGTGTGTGCATGTCTGCCTATGCAGGAGCAGTTGTATGACTGCAGCATTGTGGTACGTGGACATCTGGTGGCGTGTAAGCAATTCACTCGAGGGCCATTACCTCCTGCCCCTGAGAAGCCCTCACTTGCTAGTAGATACCGCCTAGCCAACACAATTCATCGGGTGTTCTCAATTAATATCTTACTCATGCTAGGTATAAGAGTATGTGCTAGTTGAATCACTTCATATAATTATCAGTTATATTACATCGTACATGAGGTGTCTCTGCAACAATGGTCTGAAAATATTTAAGTTGGTTATTCTGAAATAAAGTGATAGTTTTTGCTGGGCTGACTTGTGGCAGATGTCAAAAATTGTTCAACAGTCGCCACTGTGCTCTTTGGCTAGCAACCTCACACTGATAAACTTCTTTAAATTGCTGACTTTAGCGCACGCATTGCAGTTGTGGAATTGAAGCGGATTATTGCTCACTGCATGTCTACTTGATAGATATCCTGACAGTAGCACCGGTTTCAGAGTATTGTAAATACATTGGCGTTCCATGCAGCTTTGTCCCAAATTGCCTAACGAAAGCATTGCTGGTAGGAGTTCTGTAGGGCACCAATGGCATTTTGTAGCAACCTGCTGCGGTAGCTTAGTGGCTGTGCTACTGAGCCCAAGGTCACAGGTTCAATCTCGGCTGCATCGGCCACATTTCAATGGGGTGAAATGCAAAAACACTCATGTACCTAGATTTAGGTGCACATTAAAGAACCCCGCGTGTTCATTATTAATCACAAGTCCCCCACTACGGCGTGCCTCATAGTCATATCATGATTTTGGCACATGAAACCCCAGAATTTAATTAAATAATTTTGTTGCAAACTTGGGGCATTCGTTTCAAAACTGGCACTAATATCAGGAGTCGTGTTTGTGGCTATGGCTCAAGCACTGACATGCAACTGCAGTGTATGTACCAATGTTAATGAAAACACTTAATTAATGGAAACAATTTCATTGTTAATTGTTGCATAAATTCTGATCTCCACCACCACCATCATCTTGGCCAGCAAAAATTATCATTTTGTCTTTGCTTAAACAGCCAGTATATGTGTGTTGTGGTTAATTGCCTGGAAGCATTCCGTTTAAAATGTTGGTGAAGGTGTAGGGGCACTTGAATACATATTTGAGATGTTATCTACTTGAGATGTTAAATTCACTTATTATCAGGAATACAGCTTGTGGGATCTGTAGTACGGGCTTCAAGTTTCTACTCTTAGTGTAATTGTTATGAGGTAATATCTTCCACTCGCACCAACTTGACCGTGCCGTTTGCCACTCTAGTACTTAGACACACTTGACAGCCTCTGGTCACTCTAGGGGAAGGATCGGTTAAGCATAAGCAGTTCCCTCAGTGAGAGTTGAGGCAATTAGGTAGTAGGCTTTTTGTAATGATATGGAATTAATTTTACTTTATTTTTGGAAGTAATGATGGTCTTTCAAAACTAACTATTAAGGCCTCTGCTTGTGTAACTTAAAAGGCCCCTCACCACGTTTAGGCATTGTAAACAGAAGGCATAGTGCCTGCATTGTGCAGTGACAATCCTGTCTGCAAAGTATTACGCTCATGTATGCTGCAACAACAGCTGAAAATTCGCACAAAGGCCAGCACTCCCTTCTAGGAGAAGCCCCACTCCCTACCAGCAGAGTGACATTGCACTTATGACGCTTCTGCATCAGAGGTGCAGTGCCTCCATGGCACAGATAGCCAGCAGCTGTGCGAACAACTTGGGGATTTGGGGAAACGTTGAACATGCAAAAATACCTTTGGGAATGTGCCATGCAGCAAGAAAGGAGGGGCAAAAAAATTCCAGCAGAAACCATCTTGGGATGACTGTCGACATTAATGCAATTAGCATTTAAGCACTGTAGCGACATACTGTATTGCCGCCTCCGAAACGCGTCATGTATGAGGCGTGTACTACAGCCCGCTTCCTCTATTGCACTTCCCTCTGGATACGCTGCGCCACCTAGGGGCACTGCCACGACGTCCCTGCGTGGTGCGTGTCTGAATATATATGATGCGGGTTTCGCCCACCACTGGAGAAATTTTCAAGGTGTTTTTGTCATTGAAAAGTGGCACATACCTAGGGACTGATGCTGGTCCAGCCATTGGTTTCGCAATGGTTGGAACAGCATCGGACCTTCAAGCACAGCCTGATGCTCTGCCCATTAGACCATGGAATACCCAGTGACCCTAGTTGGAGTGAAAGGTTACATATCGACAGACAGAGATACACACTGCCAACTGGGTGAAGTTTCCGAGGAAGGCTAATTGTGTTAAAATACAGGAGGTGGGGATTGAGGCGTAAACGTCACGTGGGCCCTCTCAGCCCTGACGTGGGAGAAAGCCGCTGTCAGGGGCTGGTCGAAACAATAGGAGCCAACCTCTGCTGTAGAATATGCAGCTTGCCTCCCCACACCATGGCCTCGCAATGTTTCATTCCCTTCTATCTCAGCACTGCGAAATCCTTTTTTTTTAACTCTTTCATTGCCGCTAGAAATGCACTCAGTTTCCGAGATCTTATGTTTTAACATTTTATTTCAAGCTGTAGTAGTCACACCATACACTGCCACACATAAAATTATAGTCTGGTCACTGGTGTCTTGAATGGATGTATAGCAGTAATAATTACTCAGGCAATTTTTGAGAATTCTTATGTAAAACTTCAAAGAAGCACCTTAAGGAACATGAATGAAAGTAATAATTTGCTATTTTAGTATAAGGACAGAGTAAAAAAAAAATCCGAAATAATAGAAAATATGCACCTGGTTCCTAGTTCCCAACTTTTGTAAGTCAGATTACGCAAAAAACATTTACGGAGATTTGTTGGCGGCAATACTTGCCATAGTGATGCCCACGCTATGTAGGAAAGCAGCAGCTTCGCCAAAGTGGAAACAAGTTCCTATTGTACAGGGAGCATTTGTTTTTACTCCTTGCAGCAGGCACTTGGTTTGTTTTTCACTGCATTCTTTAGGCTCACGAAGCAATGGTTGTCAGATCAGGGAGCAAGCAGAAGCCTCCTCATACTTGATTATTTCGTTCGATCAGCATTTCTGTGCAAGCAAGTTGGTCTAGTGTGTGTTTAACTGGCACTCACTGGAGCCTCCACATGATTTGTTCAGTTCCTGTACAGTGCTGTACAGCAATGTGGAGTGTTGCACACTATTGTACAGTATTAAGTAAGGGCACTTGCACAGGTGTTCAAAATGTAAGTGAATAGACAGCTTGTCATGCTTCGGGACGATGGTCGGTCTGTGATCGACTGCCTGCTATTGTGCAAGTGAAAACCCCACACGATTGGGAAGGATTGCTCGCAATAATTTGTACATACACTGTTGAAGCGCTGATGGATAAAAGCAGGCCACGGTGTAGAAAATAAAGTTGCATTTGATATTAGCCATACACAATTATCAAAATAACACGCGCTCATGAGCATCTATCGTTGTTTGAGACATCGTTAAAACAGCTTATACATCTGATTGCAAAATTCACAACCAGAGAGAAGCTTCTGTGTCTTCAATGCTGCTGTAATTTTAAAAAATATTGCCAATTTGACCGAAGTGCTAATTTTGCATCTTTTTATTGAAGTGCTAGGAGCACTGGAGGCTAGTTTTGATGATACCTCCCGTCGGAGCTTTATTTTTCCAGACTCCCCAATCTGCCAAAAATTGTCAACTCTGACAATTATTTAAAGTTCAGTCATCATTTCGGGCGGTGCAATGATGTTGCTAGTAGAAGAATTCCACCGGAAATGTTTAACGACGCGTAGAAAAACTGTCAATCAGATTGAGCAATTTCTATGGGAGCGGTTATGAAAGAGTTAAATACTTGTGGTAGACCACTTCCCGGACTGTGTTTTCCACTTTCTAGTGCATAACCAAAATTTCTGATAGGGCCTGGTGATGGGGGCCCTTTAGAGCAGCCCTGACACACTTTTTGAACAAAGATAATGTTGCCGATGTGTTCACGAGGCTCCTGTGAACATGCGAACCAAATATTGCATTGCATGCAGCAGGAAATTTGCAATTTCGGGTGAAAAGCAGTGAAAAATCTCAAGCAGCTGGATCCACAACAGCTATTGGCTGATTTCGTGATCGCAAGAACATTCTCTGTAATACAATTATTGCTTATTTGAGTTAAATAAATAAAAACATGTGTGCGATCTTAAAAAAGCAGAAAAACCATTTCATTTTTACACTGCCTGTCTACACATGACAGTTGCGTGTTGCTACGCATGGCCTCCGAGACGAAAAGCACAGCCGCGTAGATACTGCAGCCGCCACAAGCAATCTCGGCCACTGAGACGTTCAACCTTTGGGCATGGCCAGCGGGGCATTGCTCACTTGTGCTCCTTTGTTGTCTCTCCTTTGTAGGTTCCAGCGGGCTAGTGGAAATAAAAGCAGAAATCAAGCTGCTCATTGGTCTGATAACTTCACTTCTGCTTGAAGGATTAGAAAAAAATGTTTTACCGTGAGATTCATGAGACAACGTAATTAAATAGTGATTTCGTTCTATGATTAGTTAGAAAACTGTTTCAGGACCCCTTGAACCTAGAAAGTAGTAGAAATGCCAATTTGCCTTTGTGTCAACTACAAGTGCTATCTTTCGTGATAAACTAATGCTCACCTTTTTATGACATGTTTTTACTTACCTCAGTTATACAGGATGGAAGATAAGAGCACATTTTTGTAGTTGTTGTTACTTATTTTACTTGCCTTGGCAGAGTGTTTCACTAAGTGTTATTGCTACGAGTAGCACTCTTGAAGTATTCTTGCATGGGGAGCTGCTCATGAAACTCTTAAGAACACGGAAGATAAATTCACGCATGCGTGCAAATAAGCACGTACATACAGAGGCAAAATCGAAACAGAAAACTGGCTCATGGTCCAGGTACGCAGCTTTGCACATCTGCTGTAGTGGCTGTGACATTCTACTGCTGAGCACGCAGTCATAGGTTCAATTCCCGGTGTAGCAGCCACATTCTGACTAGGGCACAATGCAAAGATGCTCATCTGCCATGCTTTAGGTGCACATTTAAAAGCCCAAGGTTGTCAGAACCAATCAAGAGTCCTCTGCCATGGCATGCTGCTTTTGGGATATTAAATTTTGATCAATCTATCACATGTGCAAAGGGCACTAATTTCTCAGATGTGTGCACTGTTGCTAAAACAAAAAAACTTGCATGTTTTTGTGGCCTTCCAAATTCTGATAACTTAAGTGAGTAGCTGCACTCCTCTATGGATAGGAAGACCATTCCCGTATGGGGAATGTGAGCCCTGTCACTGGCTGAAAAGTCTTTTGTTGCGGTGGTTAAAATTCTTGTATCAGTTGGAGCAAAGGTCTTGGATTTGCACCAGGGTAGATTGGAGGCAGTGAATGAGGAGACTAGCACGGTGTTTCAGTGGGGGCTTGCACAGGCACTCTTTTTGCGAGCTACTATGGCTGTGTTGTAATCTTGCATGTGTTGTGAGTGCATTTTCAGCCACACAACTGTGATTGTAGCTTTTCCGCAGTTCAGTCCTGGTGGTTTGTGAGCATATTATTTACTCATCTTCATTTGCTCGGGCTTGCTGTTGACTCTTCTGTTATCCTTATCATGTTAATTTGGCTGTGATTTGCTTCACTTGTATAGGCACTGGGTGTTATCTTTCCCTACCCACTACTACGGTGGCAATGGCATTTTTCTGCGCAGTGCAAATCTGTGTGTTCACTTCCTGGTCGCCAGCACATTCCAATCATGGCAGAGAGTGCAGTAACATTCATGTGCTAAGCTTTAGGTGTGAAGTTATAAAGAACCTTGGTTTGTCAGACTAAATCCAGAGCCCTCCACTGTGGCATCTGTGGTGGTCCCTATGATTGAACTCGCCAGTCAAATTATTGAATCAATTTGTTTAATTCATCAATCAAATCACTGAAATAATTTCTTTATTTCTCCTTTTTTTTTCCCCCTTCACATTCCCCCAGTCTTCTTGCATTTGGCCCCCTTGGTGGCAGCTGCGAGTCCTTTCCTTTCTTTGTGTGTTTGTGTGCATTTGTGTATTCCCTTGTGCCTATGTTTTATGTGTACACTTGCTTCCAAGAGTTAATGAAGCAAGTCAAAGCTTGTACCCCAAAATCAAAGGCTGCAACTTGCACTTATGTAAACCACCTGTGAACCACTGCTGCACTGGTCCGTTCCTGGCAGCCAGAAAATTTAGCTTTATTACAACACTTCTGTGGCACAAACTTTTTGCAACGACCTGCGCGTGTCTGGTACGAGTAAATTGCAATGTGGTCTTCACTGCAGGGCGAGCAACGGAGGTACTTCAGTGTCACCACATTTGGCTTCCTGGTTGGCGGGGAGCTCAACATTGAGGTCGAGGCACTGTCCTTTGCACCAAACACTAATAGGGTGAGTCATGCTTTGTGCCACCCATGCTGCAGCCACCCGGTACTTTGTCCTTGTCCAGATTTCACTGGGCAAAGGGATTGAAAGAGGGTTCTTTTTCAATTCTTGTCGTCTTTCCCATGTTATTGTGATAAGAACCATAAACACTGCCAAAGGTTTGTGTTGAGGATCTAATATTGAGCAAACTTGCGCCCAGAAAGGCAAGCAACAGTCACCGGTCTTCAAATTTGAACTCACTGGTCAATCCCATCCACTATTCATACGTGTAATACAATACATTCCCAAGTAATCACTGATGTGCATTTGAGAATGTAAATTGCATTCACGGTTGCACACGCAGTCGGATTAGACATGACTTTCTTGCTCTGGAATTTCAAGTACAGTAGGCACATCTTATGCCGAGCGATAACATGATACCAGTGATAATCTGGTGGAAAATGGTCGCCAGCAAAAAAAAAAAAGTAAAACAATGTACATGTGGCATTATATCATGTGCTTAGTTGTGTGCTAATACAGTTTGTGTGTGTTCTGATGACAATCGTTTAGAGCACAGGGTTTTTGCAAGGGGTGTAGAGTTCCTTTGTACAGTATAGACCACTTATAACGTAACCGCTTATAGTGCAGGACCGGATATAGTACGGTCTTTTCAGACTCCCATTAATTTTCCCATAGCACTCCATGTATACGCGTACTGCTTACAGTGCAGCCGCGTGAGACAAAATAACAGTTATAATGCAGCTTCTGCGGGAAAATCTCGCCGACAAGGGCGGTAGCGAGCACGCTTCTCAACGAGGTGCGCCCACCAATGGGAGAGGAGATCAACGAGGGCGATGCAGAGGAGGAGCATGAGACGTGGAGCATGAGTCTAAGGGCGATAAAATCGTCGCCGCGCGCCGTATGTGCGAGTGAAAGCGCGCGCGGAAGGGATGCGCGCCTTCACGGAGAGCAAACGTACAGTGGAGAGCAAACGCGACTTCCATTGGCACGAAAGGCCGGGGGGGTATGGGAGGGAGGTAGGGGGGGCGACGCTGTGCTGTGGCACCAAATGCATATCTTGCAACAGGGCGCAAGGGTAACTGGCGACGCAATCTCCCACGCGAAAGGAGCAAAGCGGGAAGGCAGCAGGGAGGGAGGGGTGGGGGGCGGCTTCTACTCTGCCAACAAATGTGTTCGCGCCTGTACCGGCTGTTGGTGTTGCCGTGCGCACCGTATCTTTAAAGCGATCTCCACACGGCTCTGTCCTTTGTATGCGCTGTGCTTACACCGCTCAGTTTCTGTTGAAGCGATAGACCGCACGAACCTTCGCTCGCTGCGGCGGCCGCGTTTCCCCACGCCCGCGTTTTGACAGTGCTTGTCTGCGGTCATCGAGTCTATTCATGTTTGCTTGTGCGCGTTGACACCACGCTTGTTAATTCAGTTAGTAAGCGAATGTGTCAAGTTTATGCAGCCGATAAAACTACTATCCCTACTCCTTATAGCTCTCAACTAATTTGCTATCGCAATTGATGCTTCGCCTTTCGGGCGAAACTGAGACATTTAAAAAAAATTATTACTTTGTCTGCTTCATGCGAAGATCGTGGGTACTTGGACATTAAACTTTCAACGTTCGTAAATTTAAACGGATGCAAAACTCCCAGTCGCACGCTTCGATTCTCGGATACGCACGGCTGCTTGGTCTACATGTTTTGCATACGTGCAGGGCTTGAAAATCGTTGTTTTGGTTATAGTGTGGTACCGCTTATAGTGCAGATATTCACGACTCCGGCGACTTACGTTATAAGCGGTCTACACTGTATAGTGTTCACGGCGCGAGCGTGCGCACAGACTTGAGGAAGTAAGAAACGGGCAGAGGTGGCTCCTTCACTCTCGGCCTGTACCTTATTTTCTTAAGTCTGTGCATGCTGTAGACCCTGTCATTATGAACCACTACTATCGCGAAATATTTATTCCACGGTTTTTACATTGCTGCTTTTACTGCTGTTTTCTAAGGCTGTTGAATGAAACAATCTTCAGCTTCGATTATTGATTCAATTCGGCTTCAATAATGGCTTTATGGTCGGGTCAGATAGTGCGTGTTGATGGCAACATACAGTTTGTTTTTGGTATTATTGGCAGTTTAGCAGTGTAAAGTAATAATGTCTTGCCTCTGGTTCTTCAGGTGGGCTTCAGCTTGACAAGGACGCCTACGGACAGTGTCAACCCATATCCTGTGAGTGTACCAGCCACACAGAATTATTGAATCATCAGCTCTGCATCTTTTAACCTTCTGACAAGTTTCATTTTATACACATGCATGCATCACACTGCTAATGTTAGTGTTGGAAATTTTTTTGCACTAGTATTTGCATTAGGGATAGTATTTGCATTTTTTTTGGTTAAGCCTTCTTTTACGTACGAGTTACCGTATTTACACGAGTGTAAGTCGACCCATTTTTTCAAATTTGACAATCCAATGTTGGGGAGTCGACTTAGAATCGAAACCGAACCGTGTACCGCTAGTAGCGGCAAGAGAAACGAGAAATCAGGGGCGCTACGGCATGGTTACAACTTTGCACCTACATTTCCATGGTTACGGTAGAAGCGTAGCGTGTTAATTTACCGTATTGCATACATTTTGATTGTGCGCACCACGAGCGCACGGCTCTTGTGGGAGCATCGATCATGAAGAGCCGCCGTTTGGGGGGTATTGGTAGTTGGCGGAAGAGCCGCCGTTAGGGGGGTATGGTAGTTGGCGGATGAGCCGTCGTTTGGGGGGTATTAGTAGTTGGGGGAAGCGCTTTTCTTTGAGATACGATTGTTTTCGACGGCCGCACGCATCTGTCACTTCTGCTGTTGTGCTGAATAGTCGCGCCTGTCATGAGTGCCAAGAACTTTCGGCTATCGTTCACAGCAGCGTTCAAACGTGCTGCTATCCTCCATGCCGAGGAAACTAACAACTGCACAGCGGGACGCAAGTTTGGAGTCAGTGAACATGTGGTGCGGCAGTGGTGGCTTCAGCGCGAGGAAATTTGGCCTCCCTGGCTACTGTGTGCGGGTGGGTCCTCTCTGCGTGGGCGGCTGTACCGCGCGATGTTGTGGTGCGGTCGTTCGCGAAGTGTGGACTCGCACTTGATGACGACGTGCTGTGGGACTGCAGCAGTTATGACGGCAGCAGTGCCACTGAGGTCGACTCTAGTGACGATGAGTAGTCTTAGCAACCCCATCAATAAATTTCCCTTGTGTGAATGCACTCGCGTGGTATTTCTCTCCCCCCCCCCCCCTTTTTTTTGAGACATGCAATTTTGGGGGGGGGGGGGGTGTCGACCTACATTCGAGTCGACTTACAATCGTGTAAATACGGTATACTCTTGGCACATGGGCAAGCTAAGTCCTTTAGCCCTTCGTCGAGCTTGGCGAGAAAAGTCTGTGGATAGCATATGCTGGATGTGAACATCTCAGGCAAATTTTGCAGTGGGGCACGGCACGTGGAGCTCATAAGCGGAGCGTGAATTTACCTTTTTGTCAAATGCTCTCTTTTCAGCAGAAGCCTTCTCCTCACTCTTTTCGGGCTGCTATATCTCGTCATATAGCAGATTCCCATACATGGCTGCTATTGGCCAGTAGCCGACTTCAATCAAGAAGGGTGTTTGGATCAGTGCACTTCTTCCTACTGTTACTGTGTCTATTTATTGATGCAGTTTAATAAACAGGCTGAAGTAAGCAAAAATCAGCGCTTTGAATTTCGATAGGAATTGCGTACTTCCGGAAGTACAACTATTGTACTATCGTCTGCGCATGCTCAGCCACGTCTGCCCGTGCAGGAGTGAAACTTTGATCACACTGCTTATCAGTCTCATAGCTGTTGGGTCTCTCCAATTTCTATTAGTTACGAATGGAACACTGAACTAGCCTCGAACCACTCGAAAGTTAAGGGTAAACTAGATGTATGCCTGCCAGCGCGCACTCACGCCTGGCCGCTCCTGGCGAGACGCCTTGCCAGACATCTCTTCGTTGAGCTATTGCGCAAAATGTGAAATTTGGATGTGGCTACTATCTGTTGGTCATGCTGGTGCAAGACAAAGCTGGTCTGCACTTCATAGCATGGATAGACTGAGCGTGAATGGGCACTCCAGCCCTGTTGTGCACATAGCCACTACAGTTGCATGTAGTACCGGCTGCGGCATAGCATAGATACCGTCGCTGTAGCGGAGTGCCGCGACAAGCACGCTCGCTGAGGACAACAGTGAGCTCTGATTGGTATCTGTGGGTGACTTGACTCAAGGCTCAAGTGCCAACAGCTGGCTGGAACAGGTCTTCTGCTTCCCGAGTTCAACACCCTCGAGGTGTGTCGCCATCATGGTTGAAGCTCATTACATTTGAAATACTTTCAACGTGAGTCCAGAATGCGGCATCCATCGCTTAGCCAATGTGCATGCTTATGACGTACTCACACGAGCGAACATGTAGGTGAAGTTTGTTCTACCCTTTGAAACTGTATGATTGTCAAAGAGATAAGTGTAAAAGGAAATGTGCTACTCATGCCATTCGGTGCAAGAATAGCCGTCAGTAGCTATCTAGTACACTGTAGCACAAAAAAGGGGTGAGACACCGTGAACTCAACTGTAAGCATGAGGGATAGCCTGTGAGTTTGGCACGTCGTAGGCAACAAAATAGGAAGTAGTGGCGTCTATGTGCACATCCAAAATCAAATTTGAACTGCACACCACAGTGACGTTCAGTAGGCGGAGCATTGTGGGCACCACCCCGCTCCTCCATAGCCTTAGCAGTGCAAGGCATCAAAGAAGGACTGGGAGCACAGTGAAGGGGATCACAAGCAATCTTTTCCAATGACTCCGCTTCTGCTGAACTCATTGAAGTACATTTTGTGACAGTATTTCTGAAATAGTGTGTTTTGGCATTAAATGCATTCTCAACTTCGATAAAAAGTAGGGGTGTGCGAATATCAAAATTTTCGGATACGAATCCAATACGAATACTTAGCTTCGAATATCAAATTGAATGTTGAATAATGATATGCACAGAATTGGAGGTGACGCTGCAAAAAAATTTAAAAAAAGAGCACCTTCGCTGTCTGCAAACCTGTGCCCCTTGTTACTGAGAGGCTGGCTTTCCTGCAAAGTTCAGACGTTTGGCTAAGTGTGCTTTACAGGCGAAATTTCACTAGCAGCACGAAATTATCGCAAAATTCAGCATGAAATCGCCCCAATATTCTTATATTAGATAGAGACAAATTCTAAGAACCATGTTTGCTCCCGCACACCCAACAATATATTCGATTTGATTCGAATATTCCTGTCTAACCGAATATTTGAACATTTCGAATATGTTTTTTAAATCGAATACGAATATTAAAAATATAATATTCAATAATATTTGAACTTTTCAAATATTCGCACACTCCTATTAAAAAGTGGTTCGGACCCCTTTTAAAGACAATAAAAAAAATAGAAAAAAGAGCTTACACAAAAGACTTAATTGTTTTTGTGTGCAAACGATTTGGATGATCATATAAGGCAAGACCACTGAAAAATATTTTGTCAGAAAGGTGAAGTTTACTAACAAAAAAAATTATCGCGCTGTAACGAAGGTGGCCTTCTCTGCACACAAGTAAGACTATTCTCCCAGCTTAACTCTTCAGCAGCTCCTTGCTGATGTTATTTACAACAATCACAAAGTAAAGCACGCAATCTGGAAGAAGCACGGAGCAACACAGGCGCTCAAATCGTCTTTAGGCCTGCACAAAAAACAAAAGAACGTTGGCATTCATGCAAAAACATCATTTCCTTTCCTCCCATGGGCCAGGTAGTCCATTTGTGCCTCCTCCTGAAATAACTTGCGCGTGTGCCATGCGGCCAAGTCAGTAGCACTGGGCAACATGTCACCATGAGGCTAGATAAAGTGGACTACGTCGAACTGGTTCCTGAACCGTTATGTATTTCTTTATTTGTAGGAATCCGAACTGAACCGGAAAGATATCAGAGTGCGACAAACCCAAACTAAACCGGTATATTTTTAATTATTTTTTTCATTTAGACACCCAGGTTTGATTACAGTAAACACTGGTGAGTGTGAATTGACGTCATATTAGCGTGAACGAGTATGTGTAAGTGTGAGCAGAAGAGTGTGCAAGTGAGTGCATGACAGTGCAGGTTTGTAGACTTCAGTGGGAACATGATCTTGCTCTATATCAGGGATCCTTTTAGTGAGCTGGTAATTCGCATGACTTATAAGCCTGTGAGTTCGAATTAAATGAGTGCGGTAAGTGTGGAATTCCATAAGATATAATGGAGTCTCATCCCATGATTCTGTCCCAGTCTGAGTGAGCTCGGCTAAGTAGAATTTGGTGAGTCTGAGTATGAGTGATTCCTAAGCAAAAGATGTATTTCGTGAGTGAGTCTGAGTGAGTTTTGTTTATTTTGCCACTATGATCTTGTGCCACTTGAGGTGCCAGTTTTGTACATTCAGTTTGGCACACTCTTGAAAAGTTTTCACACTCTGCAGAGTGCAAAAGACTCATGCGAGTAATAGCGGGACATTAGTGCTTGTGTTGCTTTGTTGTGCATCCATGTCTTCTATGCTGTGTGGAGTACAAAACCTAACCAATTATATCAAGCTGACACCACACTGAGCTTGCAAGTCTTGCCCTCCAGTGGATTGGTGTAGCTGGCAAAATTTCTACAAGTCCATGCATACCAATTGTGCATGTGTTTTCCTCAATTGTTTCTTCTTGCACACTTTCAGGATGGTCGTATTGAAGGCTGCCCGCTGGATGAAGTCAAGGAGGACATGTACGTGCTGACGCTTGCCTTGGACACATCTGGAAACAGGTGAGCTTGCCTAGAGGAGCTTTAGAAAGACGAAGAGCTGAGCTAGTGTGTGCTGGTTCATTATTTTGCAACGGTACTGCATGAAGAGACAAGTGGGAAAGGTTAAATCGTGCCGGACATAGCACCTAGTTCTCGCACGCACTGTGTTTTAATGCTCATCTTGACAGGCAGTGCACTAGGGCACAACTTCGCTGTATGACAAGACCCTGTGTAGTGAAAAATGGCCGACTGCACTGCTCCCATATAAAAGTGCTGCAACAACTTTCTAAAGCTACCATTTATGCTCCAATTGTAGTCTCATAAGACATCAAAGAGATAATCACAAGAACAATAGCGGGGATCAGCACACAAGGAACCAAGTTACAGTCGAATCTCGATAATTCGAACTCTAAGGGGCCCGAAAATTTGTTCGAATTAAAAGAAGTTCGAATTAAAGAAAGGACGTATTTTTGAAGTATTCGAGCACCATAGCATGATGCACGAACGGTGTGATTGTGAAATATTGCGGCGTGCAAGCACATAAAGAGCGCAACTGCCCACGTCCCAATAACTGCAGATAACGAAACTTCAGGGAGCGGACGGCGCCGGCATGGCCATGGCGACAGAGGAGGGCGTGCGCAGAGACGGTGGAATGTGAGGGAGGAGGGCGGCAGGGAAGCGGATTTGGCCTCGGCAACTCCGCCGCTTCCGTGGCAGTGGCTTGGGTGGCTCCCCTCGCCCTCTCTCCCAACTCCCTCGCAGCTCCCTCGCCTTCGACGGTCTCCGCATGCGTGTGCCAGCATAGCCCGCTCCCTGAAGTTTCGTTTTCTGTCGTTATCAGCAGAATTACCGAGCGTTTTCGCCCATTGAAATACACATAACTTTGACGGGACGACAGTGTCAGTTCGAATTAACGAGATTCGACTGTAGTTGATAAAGAAGTTACGGAACACAAAACAAAGAGCTACTCTTAACTGGAATTTTGGTATATTTCAGTCATGCATTTTGCTCTTCCGGTAAAATCACACAAATCTGGCAGCACTGCTTACAGATTGCTTGGTTGAAAATACTAATCACAGCATTTTTTTTTTCAGTGTCATCCAGACTTCTCTTTTTAGGCTATGTTTACCGGCATGTCATACGTCATATTCATGCAAACGCAGTGACTGAGCTTATAGTGTGGCTCACAGGCCATGCTGTGGCAACATTAGGATGTAGATACAGTCGCCGACCGACAATTTGGGCTCGACGGGGACCGTCAAAACATCCAAATAATTAGGAGTCCAAAATACTAGATTTGCCCCAAAATAAACTTCTTTATTCCACAAGTGGCCAAAAAAGGTGTGCTGTATTGTCGCATCGTCACTTTCGGAAATACCTTCAATTTCATGTGGCTATAGCCCAAGACACATCGGCGTCTAGGAGCAACGGCATTCTAGGCACAGTGCCAAATGTGTTATCTCATCACTGTGCGAAACGCTGCCACCCATCAATGTGTTTGGCACTAGTCACATGAAATATAGCAAAAATTAAAGTATCTTTCAAAAGTGATCATTCATGAATAACTGTCCAAGTTTGTCAACGCGTGTTGCTGCACGCATATACGCTCGCCCTTTGCCTAGGCATTCTGTGGCCGTGATTTTTTAGCAATGCCTTTTATGGTATTCCTTTTCACGTGTTTTATATTCTGTCAGTGGTCAGAATGATGCTTCATATGCGTTATCATCGGGATCAGCCAGCCCTGAGCACGAGATCGCGGGATCGAATCCCGGCCGCCGCGGCCGCATTTCGATGGAGGCGAAATGCGAAAACGCCCGTGTGCTTGCGTTGTAGTGCTTGTTAAAGAACCCCAGGTGGTCAAAATTAATCCGGAGCCCTCCACTACGGCGTGCCTCATAATCAGAACTGGTTTTGGCACGTAAAACTCCAGAATCAATCGGGATCAGCCAGCCATGAACAGTGGATGATAAGAGTGGCATACAATTAAGTGGAAGGCATTGCTACAAAATTGCAACCCATGTATCGACCATTGTCATACTGTCGCTCCAGATAGACAAAAGTACAGTCAATGCATATACCGTATTTACTCGAATCTAGGCCGACTCCGATTCTAAGCCGACCCCCCAAATGTTCGAAGTCAGAAAAGAAAAAACTTACCTCGAATGTAGGCCAAACAAAAAAGCGAGGACAGCATTCGCAAAATGAAACGGCATTTATTAAATTTGAGCACGCCGAGCTCATTCTATGTCACCATCGCTGCTAGCCTCGTCGCTATCTTGCTTACTGCTGACATCTTCAAACAGTGCGCTATATTCAGTACCATCCAGCGCATTAGAGATGCTGCATTTTTGGAAGGAGCGCACGTTGCGGCGCACGCAGAAACCATCTCCCGTGGCCCCCTCCAACGACAGACCGATGCCGAAGTTCCGCCCGGCTTGAACGTTTGACGATGCCTCTACGGCTAGCACAACTACCGTATTTACTCGATTCTCACGCTTCCTCAATTGTAACGCGCACCCGTTTTCCGTGAGGAAAAAAAAGTCCTTTACCAGTACCGCGCACCTCATGCTTTCAAACAGAAATACAACTTTCTGTCATTTGGAAAAATAGATTTCCTCCCGATGCACTGAAGTTGTGATGAACAAAAAAAGTCGCAGTTTCGCCCGAAAGGCGATGCATCGAATGCGATAGCAAATTAGTAGACCGCTATTAACAAGCACGGTGCCACGCACGCACAAGCAAACATGAACACATCTCGCTCGTTGACCGCGGAAACGAACTGTCAGAACGCTGGAGACGAAGCGCGCCTTCGTGCTAGCATGCCTCTCGCTTCAACGCGGCGAAAACACGGCGCGCGGCGGACTTTACCCGTCGCAGATTGCTTTCAAGATGGGGCCAAGGCGATCGTATCGCCGGAGTGGATCGTCGCAGATTACATCCTGCTTCGGTCCACTGAAACCGTTCCGCATTGCTTTGCTGGCGAAAATCCTCTCCTGTTTGCGCCAGTCCCGCTCGCAAGTTTCGGATTCTCCGAACGCCCGTGATGCGGCCCGATTTCTGTCCGTCTCCGCACAGATGTTCATTTTCCTTTTAAATGCGGCATCATGATGAACTCGGTACTTCATGCTGATAGAGCAGATGCTGAGAATGTGAAGACAGACGGTAGACTATTGCCTAAGCACGTGTACTGCAGCACACAGAGGAAGCTTCCGCATGCTACGGTAGCTAGGCTCGACGCGCGTGCGAGGCGGCCATTTTGAAATGCCGACGCAGATTTAGGGTCGTGTTGAAAGTGCGCGTTAAATTCGAGTAAATACAGTATTCGTTTAGAAAGCGGCACTATAGTGGCATCGCCCATTTGGTACCATTACGATAACGCCACACCGCGCGCCGATGCAGCACCATACCGATACTACCGATACGACGCAGGTCAAAATGGCGACGTCGCTCGTGTACTTCAGTTGGCTGCTGGCGCGGCTAGTAGCGGCTGAGATACTGACTTTTCTAGATGGCGCTAAATATGCACCATATTTATCAGTTTCAGTTAAAAACTGGCGCGTTTTTTTAAATCCTCGAATCTAAGCCGACCCTAGAGTTTCGTATGCGATTATTTGAAAAAAACTATCGGCCTAGATTCGAATAAATACGGTAGCGAATTCTCATATGCGACTACTAGATCAGCTAGGCATCGTTAGTTTCGGTATCACAGAGTGCCAGCGACATGGCCGACGACCATCCTGACGACATTTCAAAATGAAACTATGTATTGCTATTTCTGCTTAACTTGGTGTTTCTGCTACCGTGTGCTATATTAGCACACGGTAGTGCAGGTGGAGTCTTAATTATCGCACGACACACTGTAACATGACCGAAATTTTGGTCATCCTTATACATCGTCTATGGCACTAGGGGTGGTGCTGCGGGGCTGTTCGAATACTAATCGGTTGTTGATTGTATTCTTGTGAGTCAGGCTTGAAACACTGTCAAGATTTTCTTTATAATGGCCAAGTTTACTAAATCTATGACCTACTGCGATACAGTGGCAACAGAAAATAGATTAGCACAGTGACTGGTGATCAGAGTGAAGAAATTGCGATAGGCAGTACTGCAGCTCACGGCAAGCTCATAGCAAGTTTGGTTCTCAAGGTTGGTTCAGTAGATACAGTAGAACCCCACTGATACATTTTTCATTGGACCGTATAACAAAAACGTAAGAGCCGGGAAACAGGAAAAATTGAGAAATGCGAGTAGGTGTTGAACTGCACACAATTGTATTCTTACATGTGAAAAAAAGTCGTAATTTTGCCCGAAAGCCGAAGTATCGATTGTGATTGCAAATTAGTAGACAGCTATACAAAGCAAGGATAGTAGTTCTATCGTCCGTATAAACTTGTAAACATTCACTTATTAACTATATTAACAAGCATGGTGTCAGCGCGCTCAGGCAAACATGAACACATCACACTCGATGAGCCCGGACACGCGCTGTCAAACGCTGGCATGAGGAAGTGCCACTGCAGCAGCGAGCAAAGTCACCTTCGTGCTGTTGTCTATCGCTTCAATGCAAACTGAGCGCTGAGAACACACAGCACGTACAAAGCTACGATCCGCCAACGCACCTACACTGCCTAGACTCCGCCCCCAACACAGATCGCTATCAAGATACAGCCCGCACACCGCCGCGCAGTATGCATTTGATGCTAGAGTACAATGCCACTCGCTATCCCTCCCTCCTCTTGTGTAGACTCATGGTTATTAGAGTGCTATTGTACGTAACCACCAACTTCCCCGCTCTGCAAACATTGCAAGAGCCCAGCGTTCTTATTATTATTACATCCAATCCAATGCACACGTCGCTGCAACGGTAGGAGTTTAGATAGCTTTGTGACTGTTTCCAAGTTAGGCTGTCATGGTCTGCAAGGCATTTTAAGAAATGTGCTACTATCTGAAGTGCCATAGACGACACGAAAATGAGATGCTCAGGGGCTGTTGATAAGGGGTAAGGAGGTGTGTGACAGCAACGATACCAATAAGTGATGCCTGGTCCACACTGGCTCGGATGCAATAAATTTTCTTTTTACAAGTGCAAGCAAATTGCCAGTACTCTTTTCCTACCGAGAAAAACTGTTGAGTGAAATATCACGTATGAAAATCAAGGTGCATGTTTCAGTCGAGGGCGTTGCACTTTTCAGTGCTTATTGTGAAAATCGAGTGAGCATTACAGCAGAGGCCACATTAGAATAGGAGAAAATGCAGTATTTGCTATTGATGGCTATGCTCAGGGAACGCCTGGTCCTGCGCTGCAACCGCAACTTCAGTGACCTCCCCGTGAGTCACCAGGAGAACTGGCGCCCCCAGCCGCGCACCGTGCGGCAGACGAGTGCTGTGCAGCAGCTGTTTCGTGCACGCCGGGATGCCGAGGCTGATGGGCTGCAGACAGGTGAGGAAATATGGCAACTCGTGCTGCTGGTTTGCCTGTGGTCATGGATGGTACCGTACTGATGGGCTCCTATTGTCCACTGCATGAATAGCATGGTGCTTTTACACAATTTATTGTATTTTATCGTAACTCGCACCAAGGAGTCCCAAATTTTAATAGTGAAGTCGGGACATGCGTTATATGCGAATTTCGCCTTGAGGTGTGGCTTCGCGGCAGCGTGGCACGTGCTCTGTGAAGTCACATTTTAAGGCAAGGTTCTCCACATTCAAAGTTTCGTTATCCCTCGGGGAACCCCACCTTCTCCCCAGCCCAGCGTGTTGAAGTTCCCTTCTACCCACCTTTATGGCCGCCCGTTCACCGCCTTTTTACAGGTTACCATTTTGCATTTAGTAGTTGGCTAATAGTGCACGTGACGCCGGCAAACTAGAACTTGGATCACGATGAGCTGTGCTCAGTGGCCTTCCTTCGCAGCAGAAGCTGAAGATAAAGCTGTGTTCACACGATAGAGCAAGTCACAATTTCAGCTTGCTGATTGCATATGATCTGATCATATGTCACTTGTTCTCGCAGTGCTTCCTCGGTCCATGCGAAGCGCTTTGCAATACGGCGGAGAGCCAAGTAACCGTTAGAATTTTTGGCTTGGTTGAATTTGCTCTGTTGCCGTTGCCCATGCGAGGGCTGCTCCTTACTTTGATGTTCCCATGCCACATTATTGGTGATAACAATGAAATCTGGCTACAGCGATTCTGTGCCTAAGAGAAAGAAACATTAAATCCAGGAAAAGAAAAAGTCGCGGTTTTGCCAGAAAGGTGAAACATCGATTACGATAGCAAATTATTAGATAGCTATGCGAAGTAAGGGTAGTAGTTTTATCGGCCATTTAAGCTCGTAAACATCGGCTTACTAACTAAATTAACAAGCATTGTGTCAAGCACGCACAGGCTTAAATAAACACGTCGCACTCGATGACCGCAAACACTCGCTGTCAAAACGCTGGCATGAGGAAGAGTGGCAGCAGCAGCAGTGAGTAAATTGACCTTTGTGCTGCCTCTCGCTTGAACATGAACTAAGCGGTGAGAACACAGTGCACAGAACGCTATCAGCTCTGGGCGCACCTAGACTCTGTACTCATCGCAGAGTGCTTTCAAGACAGGGCCTGCGCTCAGCCGTGCCATACGCAGCTGCTGCCAGAGTAGAACCTCCCCAGGTGGCTGGCGCGTGATGAAAGACGACGCGCTTCTTCTCTTGTGCGCGCGAGATAGAGCCATCATCCTCAACTCATCATTGCACGCTTTCACTCACACCCACAGCACACGGCATGCACCCAGGATGTTATCGCACTTGGACTTCATGCGGAATATCACGGCAACGACTATGGCGGAAATGCGCCTGCAGTGTAATTGCTATCGCAATAAAAACTCACTAGCCACTTTGCCACACCTGCCTTTTTGCCACACACCTTGCATGACACGCCTGGCATCGCACGTCCCTCTCCCTCCCACCCTCACGCCAACGTCTGAGGGGTGGAAGGGAGACTGGAGAGGGGCGATGAAGGGGTGCCATGTGGGGTCCGCAGCACAAAGGAAGGTTTGGCAAAGTGGCTTGCTATTTTCTTTACGTTTCCTGGGTTTTGCATTCCTTTTTTCTTTTTTTTTTCAGCGCAGAAACTCGATAGTTATGTTTAATTGTTATTACGAATAATGCGTGATGGGGGAACATTGATGTAAGCAGTTTGTTTTACCATAGAACACACACAAAAGTTTACGGTGCAGCAACTGCTCATTGTTGCATCTGAGTATTATTAAAACTAGTACTAATGCTATAAGTGGGTTCGAGTATACTTCTTTCGGTCTAATTAAACTGTTTGAATGTTTCTCCCCTCTGCGTTTTTCCTGGAACCCGATTACAACAATGAGTTTTCGAGGCAACAGTGCGATGGCATACGGAAACAGGGGCGGGTATGACAAAACAACCTGTATTTTTTTTTTCTGGCCACTAGCCAGATGTAATTATAACCATTAATGCAGCAAGAGAGCATTGTATTAAGTGGGTTATTTTGTCAGAGAACACTTACAACATTTGACAGAGCATCGGCTGCTTATTGTTATATTCGATAAATTGTTAAACCTGGTATCGTTATAAGCAGGGTGTCGAACCAAACCTAAAACCATACCTGGAACATAATTTTGGGTGGAACTAAACGCGAATCATACCTGAAGTGAAAAAAATAATACTAATGGTTACTGGTTCAGCACGAAACGGTTCAAGCATATAAAGCCTTAAGGGTGCTAGTAGTTTGCACAATTGTCCAAATAGCTGTGCATTTTCAATCACCACACACTAATAGCAGATTGTTACGACTCGTGCGCTGCATTTTGTGCGAGAATAAACATAGACAATGGGTATGTGCTGGTAACTACGGCCACCTCGGCAGAGGCGCTTGCACTTCTGAAGTTGACCATCCCAGTTGTGTTCCGCGGCCGAAAAGTTGCTTCAGGGGATCCATATCAGCATTTCTGGCGACGCTAATTCAGCCATTAGGTCAACTTCTTACTCACACTAAGTAACGTCTGCTGTCGGGCTAGTTGGTACATGACTAGAAATGTATGTGTGTCATGCACGCCAGCCCGTGTGCGCCAGTCCGTGTCTTATTTTTTGTGCCTAAAACCATTTCTAGGTAAATTAGACAAAACGGATAGCAGAAAATATATTGGTACAACCGCCCATGACGAGTAAGCTCGGGATTGGGGGTTAAAGGGTTAAATGAGTTTCCCTTTCTTTTGCACCCAGTGTCGGGAACATTGTCCTCGTCACCCAAAGCTGCACAGCCAACCCCAGCTCCCGTTGCAGCCACAACCACCACCCCGTCTGAGCCCACAAAAAAAGCGTCCACTGCACCGCCCTCACAACAAACAACTGTGGGCCGCTGTGCCAGTGCCAACTTGCCTGTGCACAAGGACATAGTGGATGGCGTGGCCGTGTACAGCTTCCAAGTGAGTGGGGCTCCTTTTTCATGTGGCGTTCCTCAGCAAAGTTGCACAATGCTCTTCCGTAGAACCCAGTTACGATCGTCTTCCGCATGTTACAACGGACAACCAGGGAGTGCAACCGTGCAGTTCCTTAGCATCATGTAATTATTAGGGTGTCTGCAAACCCACACTATGCCACCAGAGGAGACAGGTCAAGGCAAAGGACAGCCAGAGTGCCAGAGCACCAAGCAGGAGCATAGGTGAAGACATGAAACGGTGGACAGCAAGCAGGGTAACAGCTGTCATTTATTGGCACACTAATGTTGACATAGTACTGGTGGTAAAGATGATAATGCAGCACAGACCGCTTATAATGTAAGTCACCGGAGTCGCAAATTTCTGCATTATAAGCGGTACTGCACTATAACCAAAACAATATTTTTCAAAGCTAGAAAGATGTGCAAAACATGTTACCCAGGAAACCACGCCTGTCGGGGAATCGTAGCATACAACCAGCATGTGCCCTCACTTTGTTGGCGAGGTGATTCCTCCATTTTCCGAGTGCCCTACCCCCACTGCAAATCATTTTGTTGACTCTGCACCAAACCGCAGCTTTGGTCGCCAACTCCCGACGAGACGGCTCTAGTTAGGCCTAGCCAGTGGGGGTGTCGGGCGGTGTATGATCAGGGGATGCCCTTGATTACATTCACACGCGTAGATGAGTACACGTTGATTTGCTGGTGCGAGATCACGCACACAGGCTGCACTAACAGCAGTGCACGTGAAGCAGGGTTTGCGGACGATCAGCTGGCAACTACCGCGAACGCGTAAAGCCAAAGTTGCACGTACGCTGCTTGTAGCAGTGGTGGCAGCTTCTGTGGGCAACGTTCCGAACTGATGAACTTGTGGAACAATGTTTAAACTTTAGAGTTAAGGTCGCACACGTAATATTTGCAGTTCGCGACGACACACATCACGACGTGTGAATGCGAAACTCACTCGATTTTTCCGCAGCGCTGGAGTTGTAAAAAAACAGCAAATTGATTTTACCGTTTAAATTCGTTTTACCCGCCTGCCCGATAATTCAGACATTTTTTAGACCCCGGCCATGTCCGAAAATATCAGTCGGCAACTGTATTTAGTTTGCGCACGCAAACTGAAAGCAAAAGAGCGACAATGCGCACGCGTTCAGTGCAAACTGCGCGCCGCTGACATGCGGCTGGGTCATTGGGCTTCTCCGTCACCTAGGCAAACCTCGCGTGCCTGCTTAGCCAGCGCACGGCCTGCCACCTTACTTTCTTTTTTTTTTTTCTCCATTTCGTGTTTGTTCGCTCGCTCTGTCTCCTCCTCATCCCTCGGCCGGAGCACTTCGTTGAGAAGCGTGCTTGCTGTCTCGCTTGTCTGCGGGATTTTTCGGCAACCGCATTAGAACCAGTATTTTGCCTAGCGTGGCTTCACTATCAGTGGTGTACGTATACATTGAGTTCTATGGGAAAATAAATCGAAGTCAGAAAAGACGGCATTACATCCCGTCCTGCACTATAAGGGGTTATGTTATAAGGTGTCTGAGCTGTATTATGCAGTGGTTTCTGCAGTAAAATCTTGTTAATTTGGATTGCACGGGACAAAAAAAAAGATGTCCGAATTAACCGAATGTCAGATTATTGAGGGTTTTCAAGAAAACATTAAAAAAATGCTTACTATGTCAACTAGTTTTTGTTTACTAAATGAATTGGCAATTCCTGTTTCAATTTTGCACAAAAGCAGTGCGGAAGCTGCAATTCTTGTCATCTGGTGACTGATTAGCGCTTGCAGTGGCGAAGGCCTCGCCTTCCTACACAGCATGGCCGCAGCGCGCGTCTTCATCCGAGACGCACTTTTCACATTCGTGTACACATCCCAAATATATTTTCACCAGTGAGCTGGTCGCCAATAGATTGTCGATCCATCGCGGTATAGCCAGCGCTCTTCATCCTTGACATCTTGCCGTGTTTGTAACATTGCATGTGCAGCTGCTGCACTGAGAAAAATGTTTCCCGCAAGCGCTGCAGACGAAACTGCAGTCGATATCGATGCAGTCATGGACGGCCATCACGCAGTTCGGAAGGCACGCTGCGGAGGCGCGCATCGAGTTGAAACTAAACCACTGTTTGCCGCAACCGCTGCAGGCGAAACTGTGGTGGCTATTAACGTGATCGTGGATGGCGACTATGTAGTTACGAAGGCACGCGGCTAACGCGGGCTAATGCATGGCGATAACTGCAAGAATAAGGGCTCTAAAGGCACAAATAGGCGCAAAGCGTTCCGTCATTTCTATCGTTCACATGCAATTTCCGTTGATGACAATGGCAATGCAGACTATGCTGCTTCATTTCGGTGTTACGCTAGCGCCGCTTTGCTATTTTGTGTCGCACATATGCAGCACTACGAGCTCGCCGAGTCGCGAGAGTTGTCCAAATTTACCGGTGTGCGGCCAAATATGTTTGAATTAACGAGAATTCGATAACAATAAATACTGCATTCGCCCACCGGGACCAGAGGATGAGTCCAAATTATTCGATTTTCTGAATCAACAAGGGTCAAATTAATGAAGTTTTACTGTATTAACATGGTAAGTAGGACTATAAAGGCTATGTCATTGGAACTGAAATTCCAAATGCAGCAATGGAGCATTGAGTGAGGATTCAAGCAGCAAGCGGTGTCCAGGTCGGAGTCGAAGATGCTGTCAGGCGCAGCTGTAACGGCCAGTCAGCTGCACCGCATGCTCAGTGGTGGTCAGGAGTTGAAAGTGCTGGCAGCAAACCATTGTGGGAAGCTTGCCACTAACCTAGGTGCGCTTTTATTCACACCACTCGTGCTATAACAATCACTTGCATTTTGTCAGTGTGTTGTTTTTTTTTTTTCTTTGATGAATAAGACTTTGGAAACCCTTGCCATGCCTCTGAAGGCAGAACCGTGCTCTTGTTTCAGTTTGGGGTGAGCATTGACAAGGAAGCTCACGAGGGTCTCTACAGCCTGTACTTCCACAACTGCCTGGTTGGCTCGCTGGGATTCCTCAACAACTCGGCAAATCTCTCGGTAAGTGTCCTTCCATCATCCGCTCCTTACGCTGACGGGGTTGTTGGGTGCCATAGTGGCGCTAGTCTCATTATTAGGCTAGCCAGCAAATGCCACCTTCCGCAACTAGCAACCCTAGACTCTCCATTGTTCTCCTCAGCATCAGCCGCTCTGGCATTGTGTAGGCCTAAGGTCAGTCATGGCTTTAAAAGGAAGGAGCGCTAGCGCAAAAAGTATATTCAAGTATTTTTAATGTAGTGCTCAGCCGAAGTGACGCTGGGTAAAATTTTGTTGATACCACGCAGCAATACAGAGTGCGAGCGGCAATTTAACATCGTGAAAAATACGAGGACGCAGTGCCGCTCGTCCATGTGTTGCTCGTTCAAGACGCTGGGAAACGTCATCTTCGCAAAATGGGAAAAAAATGGAATTTCTTACAATCAAACATCTGAAGCATTTTTGAACACCCGCCGTGGTTGCTTAATGGCTTTCGCATCACGCTACTGAGCATGAGTTCGCGAGATCAAATTCTGGCCGCGGCGGCCGCATTTTGTTGGCGGCGAAATGCAAAAACGCCCGTGTGCCGTCCATTGGGTGCACGTTAAAAGAACCCCAGGTGCTCTAAGTTAATCCGGAGTCCCCCACTACGGCATGCCTCATAATCAGATGATGGTCGTGGGACATAAGACCCGATAATTTAATTAAATTTTGAAAAATTTTTGAAGACAGAAGGAGCAACAACGAAATGCTTGCAAAAGTGAGACGTTGATGTTTATGTGGTCATTTGTATATTTGTAAATAAAATTTTAATGAAGTTCTCCTGACAGTACTTAAAAATATCGAAGATTGGGGAGGGGGGGGGGTTGTAACCAACTGCCCCCCCCCCCCATGTCAGAAGAAACATCTGGATTTAGTTTCCCCGAACTTGGCAGGTATGCTACGGTGTCCCTCATAATGCACTGTGCACTTTTGGTGCAATAGACTACCCTACTGTTCACTTTACGAAGTTGCCATCCACCATACTGTAGGGGAATGTGCTGCTGGCTTTGGTATTCTTGAATAGTAAACTTTGCAGTTTAAGAAAACTTAGCCCCAGTCTCAGTCAAACCTTGGACCACTGCTTTTCTGGGAGTAAAGTAGCTGTGCCATCTGAGCTAACTAGGAGGCTAGCAGATGCTAATAGTGTGCGGCTGACGACAACTCAAAACACTGAAAGATTAAAGTAATAGAATTCTGAAATGATGTGCAACTGTCCCAGGTTTATTCCCCAGCCCCAGATGAATTTTCATTTTATCGCAAGGTGTGCTTTTCAACAGCCCCAAAACACTTACTGTGTTGTAGCATTCCCCTACAAAACTTTTGCCATGTCGCAGCAGTGCCTTAGAGCGTACCAACTATTTCTCGAGTGGGTGGGCAAACCGCAGAACATCTGCCACCCGCTCTCTCTATATGTGTGTGTGTGTGTGTGTGTGTGTGTGTGTGTGTGTGTGTGTGTGTGTGTGTGTGTGTGTGCGCGCGCGCACGTGTGTACACCCACACACACACATAGTTACGAGTAAGACGAACTCTTAACGATTGTGAAAACGAAACATCGAAATAAACTTGTGTTCTTTAACATGGAGTTTTTCATATTATATATATATTATATATGGACACACACACACAGTCGAACTCACTTATAACCATCCCAGATATAACAATGTATCGGTTATAACGACCACATTTCAGTGCATTTATAGTTTTCCAGCCCTCCCTATGGAAACTGCTTCCAGCTATAACCAACATTTTTGAAATCGCCGTACGGCTATAATGCACGCTGTGGACCCGGTCACGTTAAAAGGAGGGCACACACGAAGTGCCAAAGCACAGTTTTTTAGCATATTTAAGGGCGAGTTCATATATAATGATTTACTAATATAACGACCACTTTTCGCGGAACTATTGAGTTCGTTATAAATGGGTTCGACTGTATGTATATTGCGAAATACTATTGCATTAAAAGAAAGAGAACCTGGCAATGCATCTACCAGTTATCTTTACAATTAACAGACATAGATCTGACTGTCAATCTCACACGCATGGTGAACCATGGGGACCCAAAAATTTTATTGAATTTGAATTTTAATTTACAATTCAATACCGTCCCCTTAATTTTCCCCCAAATATAACAAAGTGCCCCACTATTTAGTTGACCGAGGTCATCAGAGAAATAAACTAAAGTCGAATCCCCCTACAACGACTACCGCTACAATGAAATTTCCATCACAAAACGAAGATTTTCCGATTCCCCATCCGCTGCCCATAGAAAGTACAGTTAAACCTGGATATAACGAACTTCGTTATAAACAGGATTTTGTTATATGCAGGTTCGGCACGAAAATTGGAAAAATAAACGCTTACCGTATGTACTATCGCACAAGATTTACCCCCAATACACTAAAGTTGCGATGAACAAAAAAAGTCCCCAGTTTCGCCCAAAAGGCGAAGGTCTTTGCGATTGCGACAGCAAATTAGCAGACAGCTATACGAAGTAAGGATAGTACAGTCAAACCTCGTTAATACATACCCACTTAATGCGTAATTGCGGTTTGAACCTAGTCACGAAGATTCCCCCACCCAGCCCCCAATGAACCCCATGTATTGGCTGACCACTAAAGCCGTAGTCGCTCATTGCCCACCAAACGGTTAGTGCGTACTATTTTTCTTGTTCTACACGCACAGGCACAAAATTGGCAAAATCTTATGCGCGCGGACATTCGATTATCGAGTAGCGACGCCCGGACGACAGTCGCCAGCGATAGTGAACTTACTACATGGCCACCAAGACGTATTTTCTGCCGATTGCCATGCACAAAAGCATGGCCTTCGAGATAAGTTCCCGGTAACGCGGAGAAGCTGCCGGTAGGGGGTGCGAATTCGCTGTCGCCGTCGTAGTAGTAACCGCGCAGAAGCACATTTTATTGCGAAGCGCATTTGTGTCGTCCCCGTGGACGTCGCTTTGAGGTTCCGTGTAAAGTCCAAACACGGCAACATCGTCGCCGCGCACCGTACGCTGTGTGTGTGAGTGAAAACTTGCGGGGGTCAGCCGACTCAATCTCACGCGCGCGAGGGAGAAGGGGGGGGAGGGGGGGGGAAGTGCGCTTCCGCGCTAGGCACGGCGGAGGAGGAGAGAAAGGGAGGTTAGCGGTGGCCGCCGTATCTTGAAAGCAATCTGCGATGTGGAAAAAGTGTGCACCCGTGCGGGCTTATCTTCAAAGCTAACTGCAGACAAGGTCAATATCTCGCGTTTCTTCGTCGAAGCACTCATCCTTCGAATGTCACACCAGGTATGGATGCGTGGACGCGTGTCATTTCGCACAAGTGCGAGGCGTCGGAAACGTAGAGCAAGCGACACGGTGGCGTCGTAGCGTCGTATAGTGTCACCTAGGGTCACGTTAGTAATTGAAGCGCAGAGACTTGCGCAGTAACCAAAGAGTGACGCAGCCAGAGTGTTGCAAAAACAAAAAACAAAAAAAGTTTTTTTTTTTCTTCGGCAACATCAACAGGAAAAGGAGAGTGCCGGCTTGGCGGGCTGGGCCAGCTGCAGCAAGCGGCGGGGTCAGGTTTGAATGAAGGGAAGGGGAAAGGTCACACCCACGGCGGCAAGATTGCCGGCTCGAGGGATGCAGGCCCGCCTCGCGCGCGCTTGCACGCAAGCACTTGTGGGCTCGCTCTCGCGCCATGAATTCCAGCGCGACGGCGCCACTTCGCATTTTATCGCGGCGAAGAAGGTGCTTCCGGTTGCTGCTCGCGCAAAAGTGACAAAATTTGGCGCGAAATCTTTAGGTTGTCGGCAGGGAAAATTTGTTGTATCGAGGGGGTCTCCCGCTGCCACTTCGTTACGTAGAGGTTTCAAATACATGTGCTTCTATAGAGTCATGGCGGGGAATACAAAAACTTCGTTATATCCTGGAATTCGTTATATGGAGGTTCGTTATAAGCAGGTTTAACTGTAATACAAAAAAGTCCCTTCATAATGAAGGCGTTTTATTCGGTATTTCCGCTTCAACGAACTTTTCGAGAATGAAACTGGGACTCAATTGAAATTGGAACTGCAGAGTAGTCAAATTAGAAGGCCCTTCCAAAGTTGTGGTGGTCATATGTCCGCTTGAACGAGGTTTTCGTGAACAAAATTAAATTCAAACTACTGATTTAATCCACTGCAGTCCATAGCAATGCGTGGTCATCACACGACTGCGCGAGACTGCAAGGGATCACTACAATCGCTGCCGTTTTCTCTGGTCTGTGTCCAGTCGAAATGGCTACGCTAACTAAGAAGCATAAAGTTCTCTCTCTCTAAGAGAAAGCACATATGATCACCGAGGCAAAAAGTGGAAGGGAAAAATCCCGCAGTTTCGCCTGAAAGGCGAAGCATCGTTTGCGATAGCATATTAGTAGACAGCTATACGAACTAAGGATGTAGTTTTATTGGCTGATAAACTTGTAAATATTCACTAACTAAATTACCGAGCACGGTGTCGCCCGAGGACCGCGGAAACTCAGGTGTCAACTCGCTGGAGTGGGAAGGCGCGAGTGGATTGACCTCCGTGCCGTCTCTCGCTTCACCGCGAACTAAACATCGAAAGCACAGCGCACACGACTCTACCAGCACTAGTTGCACTTTGCCCACATCGCAGATCGCTTTGAAGATGAGGCCCGCGTGGGCGCTCACTTTGTGCACGTCGCAGATTGCTTTCAAGACAGCGCCCGAGCGGCCGTGCCGCAGCCGCTGTTGTCAACAAGATGCTAACGTCTCGTTGTCTGGGGAAAATGACAATCCGCTAGACACAGACTCCGGCAACTGCTTTGAAAGTAATGGATCCTTTTCACCTCATCAGAAAAGTTATCAGAGCCCACGACAGTGACATTGCGATGGCTCTTTTAACGGACTGTGAGACTCGTGTAATGCCTTTGCTTGCCGTGAAGCGTAAGAAATCCAGGCTGACCGACTTCTGGAAATAAAACTTCCGGTAAGCGCAAGCTTGACGACTTTGTCATAAATATGCAATGAAATCGTGAGCATCATTGCGACAGTGCATGTGCCGCAAAATTAGTGTTTCGCGATCGGCCGTGCACGCGCGTTGGCTTAGGCATCGGCCGCAATGTACTAAAAATGCTGCAACAGCAGCGCGAAATGCACTGTCTCGTGAAGTTGACACTTTATCGACTGCCTTCGGTACATCTCAACCTTTGCCCCCATGCCATCACGAAGATTTCCCGGACGATAGTTTCGGTTTCGTTAGCGGCTTTGCCGTTTGGCGTACGTATATCCATACCAATTTTGTGTCAACGAAGTTCCGCCACAACGAAATTTTTCGCGTGTCCCGTGAATTTCGTTGTAGCGGGATTCGACTATACAAACCTCGTATGACGCACGAAAATAGAGAAAAAACGAGGATTCAGTAATTATTTGCAACACTTTCATTTGGTCATTATAACTAATAGATTGGTATATCTGGGATGGTTATAAGCTTCGCAATGCATTACACTTACAGTTCTCTCTATATACAGGATTTGAAATTCGTATCTTGTACAGTTGTTTTAGGGCTTTAGGAAAATATTTTGGATAACACGAGTATGACATCCTGGAATGCTTGAATAAGTAACTTTCTACAAAGCCTGTGTGTAACCTACACAGGTTATTACTTAGAACATCTATTGCTTGTCACTCGGAGCATAATTCCTATTTTAAAGAAATATATATACACCAAATATAAACCAGGGAAAAGCAGCTAAATGCCCTGTATAACACAATAAAAATTTGAAGGAAGCAAGTATACAGTAATTATTTTCAAAGCACATAAGTAACCTGCACAGTTCAAACTTTCACATGTCAACCAATATGTGGCCCCTCATTTTCTCTAAATATTAAATTCCTTCTGTTCTTGCTCCTGCCAGGGAACATTGCTAGTGCTTAACCCTTTGTAGACAGCTTATAAATGAAATGGACAGGCAATGTCACAAGTGATACCCACCTGTAGGAAAAATTTAAGTCAGAGTTGTAACATTATTAAAATGGATCTGTGCATTCTACAAGGTCGTTTTCACTCAACATGCTTAGGTAAGTCGTGACTACACAATGAAATTTGACAGTCAGACCTCTAAAAGGGTTTATTTGTTTATTGATGGTGATGAGATGGTGAGACTGCAAGGCTATGTCGACTAACTCTGAACAGAGATTTATATTAAATCTCTGTTCTTGTATTTGATAATCTAATGATTTGATATGGTAATACATGCTAAACATTAGGCACAGTTGGTTATAATACCTTATCTGGACGCATCCCCTCGCCCTCGCGTTTAATATAGCAAGCTGATCTTGTGTTCTAAAATATGGCCAGGTGGTCCCAAAAAACCGGGCATGATACAGGCAGCACAAACTGAAATTTGTTATGGCAGGAACTGCCCAGCACCAGCGTTCTGCGCAATGCGAGTGGGTATGGTGCATTCTGCGCAGACATTCCTTGCTGTGTAAGCGGGGGATACGCAATAAAGAAAATAAATAAAATCTTTACTTAAGGGGAGACGCGGCTTTCGCATCGCGAAAAATGGCTAAAAAATTGATTTTTTAAAATCAAATTTTCAGTTTCTATAACTCTTATTCTATCTGATTCCGAAGTATCATCACTGAAAACCAAGTAGAAGTGGTGATTCAGGACGAACTGCCGCGGCACCTACATAGCACCTACAAATACATAGTTGGCAGCTGGTCTTCAACAGCGGAGCTGCGGTGGGCGAACTTTAGGCGTGCATTGTTCCCGCCAGTGTTCACGTCGACGCGCGGTCGCTTAGTTGTCCAGTTTCGTCGCCGCGATGGAACGGACCATTCGTTGGTGCACGTCCTCGTCGAACATCGCGTTTCGTGCGTTGTTGTTTGCTTAGCGCTGAAATGCACAGTCTATGCTCTGCAATTGTTTTTAGAGCACCAAGTAGAAGTGCTCTAAAAAAATTGTTGTATCAGCCAAGGTGCCGAAAAATTTCGCGGAAATCGCTAAAGAATGGCGTTTTTCAAGCCACGATATGTCCGGAACGGCGCAGCTGAGCGCCGCCATCTTGGTCTCGTTGCAAAGCGCATTTCTTCATCTTCAAATTTGCAGCTTCAGCTATCTCCTCCATACAGAAACAAGCACACAAAAAGTAAATGATTGAAGGTCGTGCCGGAGCCACCGATTGGCAGCGCCCACCACGTGACTCCAGCGCGGTTCGCCATTGGTCCGGTGCTCGCTCCGCGATGGTGTCGTCTGCACCGCTTGTTGCGGTCTCCTCATGAGCTCTGAACAGTTCCCGTAATCTCGACGAGTGTTAAAACGGGCGCTACGCGGACATTGCAGTAGCGTGGCCAATCCCGCTTTTTGTGGATGTCTCAGACCCGCGGCTAGGCATTCAGAGCATCGGCGATGCAGACTTCGCGACCAAGCTTCGGGCACGGAATCCTCGGACACGCGGCTAAGCCTTTCGCGCGTAGGCATCTCCGACTCGGCGATCAAGCACATCACGCGCGGATTTCTCGGATCCTTGCCGAAGCATTTCGTGCATCGGTGCCTCTGACTGCGCGACTAAGCACATCGAGTGTCGACTCCTCGAGCCCGCAGTTACGCATTTCGCGCGTCGGCACATCGCTCATCGAGTGTCGAGTCCTCGGACCCGCGGCTAGGCACTTGGCGCGTCGGCATCGCGAGCGTCGACTCCCCGAGCCCGCGGCTAGGCATTTCGCGCGTCGGCACCTCGGACTGCACGGCTAAGCTAATCAAGCGTCGACTCCTCGAGCCCACGGCTAGGCATTTCGCGCGTCGGCACATCGCTCATTGAGTGTCGACTCCTCGGACCCGCGGCTAGGCACTTCACGCATCGGAACCTCGAGCGTCGACTCCTCGAGCCTGCGGCTAGGCATTTCGCGTGTCGGCACCTTGGACTGCGCGATTGAGCTCACCGAGCGTCTATTCTTTGGACCCGCGACCAGGCATTTCGCACATCGGCATCTCAGACATGTGACTTAGCACATCGCGCGTGCCGACTCTATTATCATATTGCCACAATATCTCGTACCAATATCTATCATATCACCCCTTCATAAAGAGAACCTCATCATGAGCTCTGTTCACTAGGCCACTTGGGCTGGCACAGACACCTGGCTGCAGAAGTGAGGCATCATACAAAAGTACAGGCTGCAAAGCACCTAGCAGCTGCATTGCTGCCTATCTATCAGTGGCTCTCCTAACATCCATAGCCATTGTCAATGGAAGATGATCCAGAACGCTGCTGAGAGCCTTCATTCAGTAACATGGTTGATTCTACCAAAAGAAAACAATGCCTCACTGACTACTAGAGACTGCTATCAATGAGGCAGTCTGCAGGTACAACGCTAGAACTACTGTATATTTATGCCCACGTAGTTCTGCACCTCACTTGGTTTGAAACCCAGGCACCATGCTCTTTGTAGAGCAGCAGTAAAGAATGCCATACAAACATGAAAAAAGGCAGAACGAAGGCACAGCAGACCAGTGGCCACATGTCCAAGAAGCCCCACATCACAAAACACATCAAACATTACAAATTTGGTGCGTTTTAGAGAACTGAAGAGAAGGTGAAACTTTGAGAGCCGTTTTCTCAAAACTGTTTTTTTCGCCTTTCTGCTCAGTTTCTGGAGCTGATTTCTTCGTTACCTGTTTAGCCTATTTTGATTGCGTTTTTTTTTTTTTTTTTTTTTTGTCACCTTCCTTGGACTACAGTGCAGGTCGAGACAGTCTCGCATTTTTATCTTGACTTTTTATAAATTTATGGTGTGGCCATTCGTTCACCCCGAAAGTGTGCTTGGTGCGAAGGTAACTTGAAAAATGACTATCTAAAAAATTTGTGTTGCGAAAAAAAAAAGTAAGACTGTCACGACCTCCAGCACGCATTGAGCTATGCAGTCAATACTCAATGAGCCTTCCGTCATGTTTTTTTTAAGCTCCCCAGGCCCTCCAGAAAGTTCAAGAGAGAAAAATTCTGCTCAATAAAATGTTCTCAAGGTATCACTCTGAAACTTTTATGGAATTATCGGGGAGACATTCTAAACATTTGTGCCAATTTTCATCAAAATCCATGAAGAAATAAGGAAGTTGATTTTCAAAGCCACGTCCCCCCTTAAGTGCTCACTGCATTCAGAAAGAGAATGTGGCTTCACCTGTTGTTTGGCTGGATTTACTAGCGTGCAGCCGAAAGTTCCCGCATTCAAAAGTAGGGGAAGGCACGTGAGCCCTCCCATACAAAGTGGGCTGAAAATTTCCTGTGCAATGCAGTTGGACTTCAAAAATTGCACAGCTAAGCTGACTTCAAGAAACTGGCCGTCATTCTGTAACACATACAGTAGAACCCCACTGTTACGTTCCTGGGTGCTGCATTTTCCCGGCTGTTACGTCGTTTTCGGCCGGCCCCGGCACAGCTCCCATAGAACCCAATGCATTGGTAACCCCGCTGTTACGTCGCAACTGTGGGATCGTTCCCACATCATACGTTGCGAACTGCCACACCGCGCCGGCCCGAGCGGCCATTTTGACTTTTCATGTTGCTTGGCTTGGTTGCTTGACGATGGCATTGGCCGCCTAAAGTGCCAGGGGCGACACTTATTACGTATTTTCGGTTTACGCCAGCAAAAGTATGGCCCTTGAGATTCACGTTTGCTATCTAAAGATGGTGTCTATGACGCGTTGCAGCCCAAAAATTGGTCTTGGCCCATAGATGTTTCGTATAAAGCCCAAGGGCGATAACGCCGTCTCGCGCGCGAAGGAAAGAAAAGCAGGGAGGAAGTGTGCCTTCTTCCGTTGCACTTGAGGCACCGGCGAGGGAGCGAGGGGGGAGGGATAGGGGGCAGCGTTGTGCTCTAGCATCGTACTGCGCGGCGGCGCGCGGTCGCGCGGGCCATATCTTGAAAGCGATCTGCGTGGGGGCAGGGTCTACGCAGTGTAGGTGCGTCGGCGGCTCATAGCTTTGAGCGTGCTGTGTGTTCTCGGCGCTCAGTTTGCATTGAAGCGATAGACAACAGCACGAAGGTCACTTCGCTCGCTTCTGCAGCGGCGCTTAAATTCCTCACGCTAGCGTTTGACAGCGCGTGTCCGCGCTCATTGAGTGTGATGTGTTCATGTTTGCCTGTGGGCGCTGACACCATGCTTGTGAATTAGTTAATAAGCGAATGTTTACAAGTTTATACGGAAGATAAAACTACTATTCTTAAGCCCAGACCACACGTACGCTTGCAAACGCGCGCGAGCGCGCGTCCGCGCGCCTACGCATGCGCAGACGGTGCGACACGGCTCGTATGCATCGTAACGCGGCGCGATCTCGGTGATCAGCTCCTCTCAGTTATCGCGCGCCTGAGCTGCCTCGAGTCGATGCGCCTGGCTACGCAGCGACGGCGCGGTACATTCAACTCTCAGTTAAGCGATTTATACATGCAAGAAAGTGCTTTTTCTTCACTTTTTGTGCTGATCTAACAGCTCCAAAACTATAACAATTACGTTTATAGATATCAAAGCATTTTGAAGTACTGTCAACAACGAAGTACGAAGTGGCGTCTGCCAAGGGGTCAACGAGTGAGGCCAGTGAGCACGCGCTGTCGCGCGTATTTGTGGATACAAACCGCCATTCCTCGCTAGGCGCGGCAGGCGCAAGGCGCGTAGACCCGAGCTTACGCGCGTCTGAAAGCGTACGTGTGGTCTGGGCTTTACTTTGTATAGCTGTCTACTAATTTACTATCTCAATCGATACTTCGGCTGTCGGGCGAAAGTACGACTTTTTTTTCACACGTAAGAATTAAAATGATATTGTGTGCAGTTCAACACTACTCGCATTTCTAGAGTTTTCCTCTTTCCCGGCTCTTGCGTTTCCCGGCTCTTACGGATTTTTTTTACGGTCCCGTGAAAAACGTAACAGTGGGGTTCTACTGTATAGTATTTTTCTTGCTGAAAAATCGGGTTTGCCTTAGATTTCTACTTTGTTTAGGAGCTTTAATGTAAATTTCTATGTTAGTTTTCTACTTTGGACACATAGAAAGTGGCCGCGGGTTTGATTCAGGGGCATGTTCAATTCTGGCAAATACTGCCATCGAATCGGAGGTGTGTTTTGACATTTGTTATACATCTTGTGTAATTCTACCCACCAGATAATTCAATCGATTTCACCAGTCCCGTCGGGGTCGAATTAACGGCAGTCGGCCGCACATGGATTCTACTTGCCCGTAGTATGCCTGTGGAACTAGCTTTGCTGGTTTTAATCTTTAGCATTAGCTTTGGCTCAAAATTGTCCTTAAAATCCGTATATTTTCTATCCGTGGTATATTTTCTAACCAATGACACAAGAGTACCATCTTACTTGTGCAATCAGTAACTCTCAAGGTGTCGTGGAGGTGCATCAGGTGAGTTTAATAGCAGCGAAACAACCTCAAAATGCTCAGTGTTGCTCAAGTGTAAGGCAGTTCCCCCATCCTGAAACTGAAAAGAAAATCATAGGACAGGGAAGCATCAGCATCTGGGAAAAGTGATTGTTAAAGGGCAATTGCAACAGAATTTCACTTCGGCTAATTTTTTTATAAATGAGCAGTATATACTATCAGAGCTAGTTAGTTATGTAAGGTTTTATGGCGCAAAAGCAACTGAGGCTATGATGCGCCAATGACCTATCAAATCAATCTTGGCAAAGCTGAAGGGCTGGTAATCAGCTGATGAGGCTCAGTGTTTTGCAAGAAGTAGAGACAAGGACTCAACTCTGGCTTTGCATGTCTTTTTACTAAATATTATTGGCCCCCATTTCTGTGGGGGCGTCGGCAGGAAGGAGGGGGGGGGGGGGGACGTTTGAGTCAACTCATAAGAGGCAGTAATGCAGCAGTTCTTCCTTAGTAAAGGCACTTTTTTTGGCTAACCTTCTGTCTACTGAGTCCAGTAACAAAGGAGCATTTAATAAAAAATTTTGAATAAATAAACATGAGCATCAGTAATTAGCCGCATGGAATTTTTCGGACCGTGTTTTTTCCACAGCACTGTCACCTTTGAATCCCTTGTTTTACACTGTCTGATCTTTTAAAGAGTCGAATTTGTTTAAAATGTTAGTAGACTATTGCTGTTGTGGAGAGGCAAAAATGTTCCCCTCCTAGGTAAGCAGTCTGCAATTGAAAGGTGCATTGTGTACAGATGTGTCTGACCAGGGCAGTGCACCTCCTCCTTGTAGGCTGCACTCCTAGGCTGGGAGAGTTGAAACACACACGTCTTGGCCTGAGGGCTCACCTAGTCAAAGCTGGTGGCACTAACTTGTGAGTGCGCTCTAGAAAAAAGGTACAGGAGGTTTTGTTGTTCCAGTAAAGCACATTAACCAATGTGCTTTATGTTTTGTGACTGCTTCAGATGCAGTGTTGGTAACTTAGCTACAAAATCACTTCGCGAGTTTTTAGTCACCTCGACAACAGCTTTACCTTTTTTGGAGTCTTAATGACTTTCTTATTGACTTAAAGGGATATGGACACAAAAGTTGGCGGGTGGTTTTTTGTGTCGGAACAAAAGTTGAACTGTCGAAAATGACGAATACAACAAGCTGCTTTGAAAAAAAGAACGAGAAATATCTTTTTTTTTTTTGCGATTTTCTGTTGCACCTTGCCTCCGAGCGGCCGCCAGCAGAAGCTTAAATTTCACGTCATGACCCCCACCGGCGCGCGAGCGCGGCCAAGGTCGGCCACAGCCTTCGCAGTGTTTCCGGGGGTGTCGGTCCCTTGCAGGGTTTGTTTAACCCCTTTCGGCGATCTTCGCACGTGGTCTGTCCGAAACGTTATCCCCGTCGGCGCTCCACGCAGGTGGTGCGTCTTACATGCGCCTTCCCGTGGTCGTCGCTCGGTATTGACGCGTTCGTCGCGGCGGAAGGAAATGCCCAGACATTGCTGTTATACCAGCATCGTCGGTCGTGACACGCCGTCGCACACATTTGCCAGAGACGAGAAGGTGCGTAAACTTTGGATACCTGCCTGTTAGTCATCACGCACAGCCTGGAGACCTCTAAAAATGACTTCATTTGCGCGGACCACTTCGTCGACGATGATTATGCGACCAGCCCGGCTGTGCTGAAAAGCCCTGTCATGCCGCTCAAAAGGCAATGATGGCACTGATGATGATGGCAATGATGAGACTGATGGCACAGCGTCAGAAGCCTGACGCTGTGCCATCAGTCTTCTCATGAAAACGCAAGGCAGAAATGATCGGCGGCGTGTTGGAAAAGTGGAGGCGAAAAGATGTCAGTACTGTTTTCGTTGACTTGCAGCCTTCTTGAGCAGTGTGAGGGCGAGGCTGGGGCGAGATGCCCGAGGCTGGGCACGAAGGCAGTAATGTCTTTAAAAATGTTGGCAAAGCATAGCAAAACAATACAAGGCTAGCGAGCGCGACTCACGAGATCAGACACACACACAGCTCTGCTTCTCCACAGAAAAAAACTGGGCAGAACAACAGACAGGTGCTGCCATCTGTCGGCATAAACTACTATTCAGTCATCGACGCAGTGTTGAAAAAATTAAATTATGGGGTTTTACATGCCAAAACCACGATCTGATTGTGAGGCACGCCGTAGTGGGGGACTCCGGAAATTTGGACCACCTGGGGTTCTTTAACGTGCACCTAAATCTAAGTACACAGGTGTTTTCACATTTCACCCCCATCGAAATGCGGCCACCGTGGCACGCAGTGCTGAAGTACCCCGCAGCTGCCTCGCCTGCGTGCGCTCTTGAAAAAGCAAGTTTACAGAGGTAATGACAAACAATTCTTGCACAAGTGACTGGTGCAAAGCGAAATCGTCGCACTACGGTTTGCGAAAACCTGACCGGTACTTCTACGGCCTCCTGCTCTCCTTCGTCGCTTGACGTGGAAGGCTCGTAACCGTAAGCGGTAATATTTATTGCCAAGTTGGAATGGTCCTCGTCTTCAGACATGTTCTCATCGCTGGTAGAGACACCGGAACTCGAATCCATGCTCGCGATGGCGGTGTCGGCGCGCTTCGAATGACCGCGGCCGGCCGGCTGGCTATCCGACGAGTGAGTCGTGACGTCACGCCTTCCAACTCCCGCGGGTCGGGCGGCGAGGCGCACCCTAACAAAAACGCCAAAAATAAAGCCATAGGCTCAAAAATGAGCTAAGTGACTACTTTTCGATATAATCACACACGGAGGATTCATTTTCAGCATTTTGGTAAAATTTTCAGAATTCGTGTCCGTATCCCTTTAAATAGCCAGTAAACTTTCCTGATAAAATTTCTCAAAGAACTTTGACCAAGTTCAATGCCTCATCCCCATGTTATCCCAAGGGAGATACATGGGCTTTGGATTGTTGATACTTCCAAGGACATACCAAATAGCTTATTAGTGAGACATGTGAGGGCATCAACGTTGCTTTTCTATGCAAAGCACAATCTTGAGATCTCATGCCGTTTTAGAAAATTGTGCATAATTTTATCTTTTCACATTCTGACCATTGACTCGCCACTGGAGGAGGTCGTATAAAGCTGTATGATTAAAAAAATAATAAAGACGCCGTCTACGAACAATTGAAACCAGTAGGGATGGGCGAATATTCGGTATTGTCGAATATTCGATCGAATAATTCTATATTTGGTATTTGCTTCGATTCGAATTCAGGTATTCGATATTTTCGAATTATTCGGCGCTCCCCAATAGGCAGCCAAAAGCCACGGACGGCCGGTACACATCATGGAGGCTATGCTTCATGTCATGGCTGCCATACATCAACCATAAATCTCGAAGGCTATACGTTTTTGCATTAAAGAGCCGGAAATTTGCGACGCAGAAGAGCAGAAACGGCGCTAGCGTACAAATGAAACGAAGCGGTGGAGTCCGCATCGCCATAGTGCCTAACGCTTCGTGCCTATTTCTGCCTTTATTGCGTTTACCGCTGCACATAACAACGCGTTGGCTGCGGGATTTCATAGTCGCCATCCATCATCGCGTCGATAGCTGCCGCGGTTTCTTCTGCAGTGGTTGCGGCAAAAAGTGGTTTCGTTTTGACTCAATACACATGTCGGCCGTGTGCCTAAAAATCTGCGTAGTGGCCATCCACGATCGCATAGATAGCGACCGCGATTTCGTCTGCAGTTGTTGCAGCAAACGGTAGTTTCGTTCTGACTCGGTGCATACATCGGCCGGGGGCCACGCTAGCAGCAAAAACGCGCGTGTCATGCCGCGAGCGGCAAGTTGCCGCGCGTCACTTGCCGCGAAGTCTACCGTGGCCGCCGCATGGCAGCACGATGTGATCTCGCACGCTCTCAGAACTCGGAATCATCGTGAGCGAAAAGGGTGCGATCGGACAGTGTCCAGAAATCCCTCCATAGAACCGCGAGAGACGGCGATCGTCGATTGATAACCCGGCGCGGAGCGGCGGAGGTCCGGTTGCCATTGGCTTCGTGACGTCACCCTCGGCAAGCTGTAAAACCCCCGATTCCTGCCGCTTTTGCCGCACGCGTTTTTGCCGGCGCAAAGTCGCCGTTCATAATCGCGTCGATAGCGGCCGCAGTTGCGACAAACAGTTTCAGTTTGACTCGGTGCAAAGCTGTTGAGGATGAAGAGCACCGGCTACATCGCAATGGACCTGCGATCTGTTGGCGGTCAACGTACTGGCGAAAAAATAATAGGGATGTGTGCGGGGTAGTGCAAAGCATGTCACAAATGATGGCGCGCGCTGCGGCCGTGCTGCGAAGGAAGGCACGAGGCCTCGATCGCCGCTGCGAGAGCCAATCAGTCACGAGATGACGAGAATTGCAGCTTCCGCACTGCTTTTGTGCAATATAGCAAAAGGATTTGCTCATCCATTACACTAATGAAATCGTGCTGACGTAGTAAGCATTTGCTTATTGTTTTCTGGATACCCTGATAATTTGGACATTTTTTTTTTCAATCCCGTGAAATTCGAGTTAACTAGGCTTCACTGGAATATGTGATATATACTATTCGATTCGAAATTATTCGACCAAATCACTATTCACTTCGAATTCGCTTCGAACCTCAGATCCACTATTCGCCCATCCCTAGAAAGTGCTCCCGTTATAGTGCTCCAGTGCTCCCATTATAGCAATTTTGTCGCTAGGTTTAATGACATATTTTTCTGTTTAGTGACAGATTCTTTTATTAAAGGGCCTCTCACCAGGCCACATAGCAAATTTCTGTTATATATGCTGGAAATTATTACATGCCCTCTAGGGAGCTTTTACCGCAAGAATTTTTCAAAATGGTTCATTAATAGCCGCGATAGAAATATTTCGGTGCCGCAAACACATCATTTCAGGAAGTGAACCGTCACCACCAACATAGGCACTCTCTCCGCTCACCCCTTCTAGCTTCTGCAAGCGAAATTCCTTCCCTGCATTCTCCCATACCGGAGCTTGAGAATCTCGTAACGCATACGTCAAGGGCCCCACCTTTTTTTTTTTACTTTTTTTTCCCTCTCTCTCTCCTCACTTTTTTGCGGTGCAGCGCATTATTTTGCGCATTGTGCATGAGAACACCTGACTAGCAGTCAGTGCTACATAAACACTGAGGCAGACACAGGTGGATCACAGAGCATGATTGCGCGCTGGAACACGCTAGAAAATGACATACAAAATGACACCAGAACAAGACAGTCATAAAGTGCAGGGATCTGCATTTATACAATGGCGAAACCTTCTCCAAGTTTTGTCGCATGTGTCACGCATAAATGCCATGAGCTTTTGATCTGGAGTGCACTCGGGCCATGGCTTGAGTCTTTCAACTCGCACTGAGCTGCATGATATGGTACCCACTAGGGTGACTTAGTGGCTATGGCATTGCTCTGTTCAGCATGAGGTCACGGGTTCGATTCCCTGCTGCAGCGGCCGCACTCCAATGGGGGGCAAAATGCAATAATGCCTGTGTACCATGCATTGGAAGCCCAGGTGGTCGAAATTTATCTGGAGTCTCCTCACTACGGCATGCCGCATAATCGGATCGCGTCTTTGGTACATAGAAAGTTTTTTTTTTTTTTTTTTGCGAGATATATAGTACACGTAGGTGTGCACTTACAGTGTGGTCCACTGTTAATGCTTTGATTGGTCGATTTTTTTCACCAAATGCGACCCCCAAGGGTCAAATTTTTTTTATTGCCCATTTAAAATCTTCAGACCGACCTATTCAGACAAAAATTACCAGAACTTTTTAGTGACCATAAAGTGAAAAAAAGATATTTTTTCTGTAGGCAAACACATTGGTTATTCATGAATACAGGTGGGCTTCCACAAATACTTATAATAACTTGAAAAAATTACATACACTGAAATAGATATATTCTGATCCGGGGCACTTCGGTAGTATGCATCGGAGGAATCACCACTCAACTGACTTTCAGCAGAGCAGCCAGCGCATATGCCCGCAGCATAATCGAACCTTGTATGTGAGCGCACGCAAGAAAACTCTATGGTTGTGCGCCTGTCAGAAAAACCTAACGAGTCAGAAACTTGCAGTAATCTTCCGTTCCATCGCCAACGAGGGGCAGAAGAACCTGAGTGAGAAACTTGCAGTAATCTTCCGTTCCATCGCCAACAAGGGGCAGTCAGTTTTCGCGAGGAAAATAAATGCAGGCATGGCAGCATCGTTTGTATATACCAGCACCTGCCTGTGAACAGATGTAATCACACCCCTGTGAGGAACAGTGAGTGAGCATCTAACGGTGACCCTTTGAGAGATTAGAAACCAGATAGACGTCAGTTTTTAGGAGTGCAACGGAAACAGCCCGCGAGAAGAAACCAAATATAACCGCCGCGCGCCCTCGCACGCACGCATGTGCGAGCAGTCGCTGAAACGCCAGCGTAAAGAAGCCGTGAAATGAAAACCGAGACAACGGAGCAAATAAAAAAAAATTGGCTGAGGTTTAACTCTTGTAAACCTAGTTATCACGAGCTAAAGGTCTGTTTTGCTTGGTTTTGCAAAGACTATGCACACAGTGTTTCATTAATGCACGCTTCCATGCTTGGTAAGCTTCTCTATAACGTGCTAATCTGGCCTCCTTTTGCTCCGGTGTTTCAACAGTCAACTTAGCCTTTGCTTGAGATTTTGCAGCCTGCTGTCTAGCTACATCTACTGGATGATTGGACTCAGCCTGTCGCTTGCGCTGAAGCGCACGAACAGACGGCTAGCCGGCGTGCCATCCATGGCGAGACTGAGCGACCAAGTGAGCTAGCGCCGGCGAAGCAGCCGTTAAACCCTCGCCTAGTCACGTGGTACCGCAGTGGATCACGTGGCGTGAAGTCACACCTGCCACACTTGCGGAGCTCTGGTGGCTTGCGCTTCGGCTGCTCAAGATCATTGCGGCACTATGAATGACCTTGCGAGACATGGCATATTAGAGCTTTCTCTCTAAAAAATATCCACACAGGGTAGCAGTACTTGCTTGGCAACAAAGAGTTGAAAAATTGGCATGGTTTTCAAACATACACACGGCGCCATAAAAATACGGCATTGAATGTCAAAGGGTTAAAGGGAACATGCCACTAGTATTCTGCCATCAATTGTTGCTGAGAAATCGCATAAGGGCCCACAGATAAATTTTTTAATGTATCAGTGTATTTGCGATTGATTATGTCAGCCATTTCTTTCCAATAAAGTAGAATAAATGTTCCAGTTACATTGACTTTACTGCTAGTTTAAGTGTTTCATTGAACAGTAGACCGTACTGGACATGTTTTTTTTTCGCCCCTCTTGCTTTTCAAGTTCTTCTTCAGATGTGATCGTGTACTTTTATTAAAAATTTCACTATGTTTCTGTCTGCATTAAACATTACGCTGCCCCGTGATGTTTCCTTGTTCCCTATAGATTTTTATGTTCGTCATGTTCTGTCTCTTACGTTCTTGCACATTACCTTGTCATGTGGAATGATGCCCTCCTTATGTAATGTCTTCTTTTAGCCTTCAAGGAGAAAAATGAATAAAATGGCATTGTGATCAAGCTTGAAGTCGTGACCAGATTAAAATTATATAGTGCAACCGACATGTTGTCATTATATATGGCACCCTGAATACTGTGCAAAGTCTGTTTAAAAGATGTACCTTGGTAACCAGCATTGAAAAAGCATGGTAATTTCCTGTTCGTCATGTACACCCTTTCTAAAAAAGCCGTAAAAGCCAGTTGACCATTGCTGGAAACTGCCATCTGGTTATTATTTCTTTTCTTTCAATATGAGCTGCATTCATTGTGAGCGGCCCGTGGTCAAAGGGATTCCAAGACCGAATGGTGGTGCACACATATGAAAGATTGGTTTAACACATACCAGTAATTGGGACAGTGTTTAGTTCTTCAATTTTTCACATGTCGGCACTGCCACGCTGTCTTGGGGCCCCTTTGGCGATGCCCACCGTGTGGCAGTTCATATTGAACACAACTGTACATTGTAGTATATCAAGTGCTACGTTAAAGGAGTACCGACACCAATGTTTCTGGTGTACACCTTTTACTTGTTTCTATAAGTAACTGTTGACCACATAATGGTGGTATATAACCTCAATTCTTCTCGGCATACAATGAGTAATACTTTTGTCTATAACTAGGGACGGAATTAGAAGGGCTTTGCAAGATATGTCTAAGGCTAACGCAGCAAGGGAAGCTGAAATGACAGTTGATCTGATAAAGTATGGCTGGGATACTGTACTAGAAACTAATCTTGCAATTCCTTATACGCAGTGCCTCGTGCTTCTGAGGGCTCAAGAGACTTTGAACAGTGCTTCACTTTTATAGCGTTCCTTTAACCTTTTTTCCAACCTGTGACTTCCTTCCAACAGGTGTCCATCTCGGAGCGGAATGATGGTAGCTTCCTGTCAGCTGGGGAGATCCCACTGCCACAGGTCTACTTCCTCATGGCCGTCGTGTTCTTTGCCGTCGGCTGCTACTGGATCTACCTGCTTCGCCAGAGGAGGCACGTGTTGTTCAGGCTCATTAGGGCATGACTGCTTTTATTATATGCCAGGTTGTCTATTTTAATGAAAACAAACTTTAATAAGTAAATTTCCATTAAAATAAATAACCTTGCACAGATCTCCTGTGGTAGATGTCACAATTCTCACATCAGCTGGATTATGTACTACTTCAAACACTAATTGCTGAGTGATACTAGCTAACTAAAATATCACGAATTATTTTTAATATTAATCACTTTTGACCGCATGTCCCTATTGCAGTATTGAAACCAAGCAGTAATGATGCATATCCATTTAGCAGAAATCCTGTGTTTAGCACTAGTTTTAATAAATACATCTTGAAAACGTGTGGCGAAATGTATTGGTGTTCCAGTTAACATTTATTACCACTCCTTTTTCTGCAATGCTGGTAAGTGTTAATATGAACATCACTGCAGTGGAGAAGGAGAAAAAGTCCGGGAAACAATTCATTATCGAGGAAAACGTGTATGAAATTTTTGCGTTTTCCACTGTGGGCATATATAACCCAAGAAATTATATGGACCAGGAACTGACTGAAGTTTTGACATATTAGGTTTTAAAATTTTCTGAGGGGATGTTTAAAATGGGCAGTCACTGTTTTTTTTTTTTTTCTTTTTTGCCTTGTTTCTCATTTTGTGAATCGAGATTCAGTGGAGGTGTGCAAATGTTCTAAATTTTTAATAGAACTCAAACTTAAGTTTTAAACATATTCACATTCAGTTCAAGAACCATGTTATTCAGTAGTGTGTGAATATTTGACTTAACACGAATATTTTCCAAGCGTACCAGATATATTCAAGTTATCATTTTCATGCACTAGCCTTTATTTTTGCTTAACAAGCCTCATCGGCATAGCAGCATGGCAGCTTTGGGCATCATTCATTGTTAGCACCAATCATGCTAGGGGGCATTATTTTTAAAGTTATATTTCATTAATATTTATCTAGCCGGAAACTATCTGTACAGTTTCGTTTAAGTTTGTGCAGTCATTGTCATGGCAGTTGGCATAAATAGTACAATGGATCCACCGGCTGATTCACATGACAGAAGTGCTTGGGAGCGAAAGAGGTCATGTGATGGCAAGCATACATTCACACAACATGGTGCAAAAAATTGAAGGACACTTTGTAAATTCCAAAGTGTGTTCGGCGAAAGCCTGTGCCCATTCGACTGACTACAACTGCATGCGCATTCGCTCATTCTTCTTCTGGCGTTTGGTATCGGGGGAATCCACATTGTTGAGGCGCTTCTCCGAACCGCTTGCCGTGGAATCATCACCGGGCCGCTTGGGAGCCATCTGACTAACTCAACTGCTGCAAGGAGACGTGTGACGAAGGAGCATTGCCACACGCGCCGCTGTGCCATCACGTGATTGCTGAGAGAGTGTGAGGGGGAAAGGCCACAGCTGGCACCGTTACAGGGCACGGACGGTTGGACGCCGCGAGTATGAGCTATTAAAGGCTCCCGCCTTAATAACAGAAGGCACTGCCAACAAGATGGGCAGCTCTCAGCCTCACTGCCCTCCCACAGCCGTTTTGGAGAGAGAGGCCAGCCGTCTTGCACAGAACCTTGGGAGGTGGTCCGAGAATGGATGATGTAGAATCTGAAGGCAATAATCTGCTGCTTTTCTTCTTTTTTTTTCCACAACTGTCGAGAGAACAGGCACACAACTCCACCAAGTTCACACACCAGCACACACAAGTGACAAAACACGAAATGACTTGTTGTGTAAGAGTCATTGGGTGGCGTCAGTAAATGTCATAATTGTGAAAAGCAAAGTTGTTTACTTTTTCTCATGGCATTTTTCCTTGTTGCACTCGCAGGCAAGAAGCCTACAAGATCCACTTTCTAATGGGTCTCCTTGTCTTTGTCAAGTCATGCTCCCTACTACTGCATGGGGTGAGTTGCCTCCAAAGTCGCTAAATGTAGTGCACCGCATGCACAACACCACGCTGCATAGCTGCCGCCATGTTCTGTGTAACCCATTTGTTGTGGCTTGTGGTTAGGGCCCTGGTTCTTCTCCACAGGGTGCACCATTGGGAAAAGGAACACCTAATGGGTGCTCAAGCAGTGATTACTGTGACCCCCCTTTTTTTTTTTCAACAAAAAAAAAGGGTCACAGTAATCACATTGGGAAAAGGAACACCTTATGGGCGCTCAAGCAGTCATTACTGTGACCCTCTGTGGCCTCGAACCTTGTTTACTGGTACTTTGCAACTAACTTTTCTGCCTACCCGCCGTGGTTGCTCAGTGGCTATGGTGTTGGGCTGCTGAGCACGAGGTCGCGGGATCGAATCCCGGCCACGGTGGCCGTATTTCGATGGGGCGAAATGCGAAAACACCCGTGTACTTAGATTTAGGTGCACGTTAAAGAACCCTAGGTGGTCGAAATTTCCAGAGTCCCCCACTACGGCGTGCCTCATAATCAGAAGTGGTTTTGGCACGTAAAACCCCATAATTTTTTAACTTTTCTGCCTTAATATATATGGCCCATTCCAGCCTAAAAACAAGTGCAGTTGACAGTCTTGAATGCAAATTGGGTGTTACTTTTCATATCGGTTCCTACTGTACCCCAAGTTCTGTAACACGCATGTGTTGACTTTAAAGTCTTGTACCAGCAGGCCGCTGTAAAACAAGGAGCTCTTGGGTTCTAGTATGATTCTTCTAAAGCTTTAAGTTCTCCACATGCTGGCAAACCACTGAAAAAATATATATATTAAAAATAAAAGGTGCTGTATTTCTTCTAACAGTGCAAAGAATAAGAGGTCAGACAGCTTGCTTGTTTATGCTTACTTGATGATCTGTGTTCCATGTGCACTTGGTTAGAAGTATGACCTAACTTGTGCTACTATATATCCCAGACAACACCCTCCTGAGTGAGAGCTCTTGTCCACCTTCGTGGCAATATGTGGATGCTGATGTTCTCCCTTTGGCTTTTATTTCCTTTAAGAAACAGAAAACAGAAGCTGAAGAAAAGCTACTCTGACTTGGAAGGTCGAAGCATGTGCCACTGTGTGTCAAATGGTTTTGGAAGAAGCATTAGTGTGGAGGGCCACCTCCACTTTCCTCATTCAGATAAATGTGAAACACAGTAATGACCTTAAATCATAGAAGTCATCTCTTAACTGGTTTATTACTGTTTTAGTGCATTATCTGCAAAAAAGCACAAAGGGACACGCCTGTCCCGTTCGTGTTCCTTTGTGGTTTTTTCTAGATTATGCGCTAAAACAGTAATAAGTATGGATTACCAGCTAGCCCAAGCCAACACTTTGCTCTTAATAGGTGTTTATTAAGAAACATAAAACATATCTATTTATTTGATGTGAGCAAGCATTGCTGTTGTCTTTCTTCTAAGCCTTGGTACCTGTTCTGCTGGTGCAGATAAACTACCACTTCATCTCGAAGGATGGCTCACCCATCGAAGCCTGGGCTGTGCTCTTCTATATCACCCACCTGTGAGTACAATGGTGCAGCAGGTTGTTGCACCAGAGAATTCATCTGTATTCCATCTAGGGAAGCGAGAACGGAGTAAAAAAATGAAAACAATGCAATAGGGTACATTGCCACTATGTTGAGCGTGTGTTTAGTTATCTTTGTTGTTGGACTTACAAGGGCCAATAAAAACCTTGCCAGCGGCTTGACTGGCGGTTCCAGGTTGTACCGCAGTTGGCAAGCCAACATGCCGATCCTCTGTGATAACACTGTTTACACGATTGCATATTCGCAGCAGTGCAGAATGCGTGCATTTAACGGTATCTATGTTGCATATAACCTGCACCAAAAATTCGTAAAATTTTACAGTAAAGTCGTGGTGCGGTTACAGTCGCCTACCGATAATTTGGACTAGGCGGGGACTGCCAAGACGTCCGAATAATCGGGAGCTCGAAATACCATATTTGCCCAAAAATAAGTGACTTTATTGCAGAAGTGGCCAAAAAGGTGTGCCGTATTCTTGGATCACCACTTTCAGAGATGAGATGCTATGCTGGCCTCGCGGATCAAACTTGACGGGATCAAAGCGTCCGCTATCCAGCTAGGTAACATGTCGAACGCAGTTGAACATTTAAAACAAACTTGATAACACTGAGAAGGTCAAAAAAAGCAAGTTAAAAACACACAAAACGTTCAGTTTTTAGCCCCGTAAAAAAGTGGTCCTGTCTCTAGGGCTGGTGGGGCGAGTCTGGCCTTCCCACGTTTCTCGAACCGTGGTTTCCGTCCCCGTTGTCGTCCCCCAGGCCCGGGAAACACCACCCGACACCTCGCAGCGTCGTCACTGGGCCACTTCCAGGAACTGAACGAAGGGAGCGGCTCCTTTGTCTCGCACACAGCTCTGAGTCTGCGGGGGGGTCACTGAAAGAGAAAGCAATAAAAATGGGAAGGCTGGCTTCTCTCTTGTAAGTCCGGCCGTGCGTTCGCAACGTTGTCTGCCGTTGTTAGACACCACCAGTATATCACGGTGACAGCAAACGCACAACTTCTTTCGTTGGTTGGAAGAATGTCTTTACAACCCCGTTTCTGGCTGTCTTCACGTCGACCTTGCGTACCCTTCCATCTGCGCTGGAAGGGTACGCAAGGGCCAGTTGTTGCGGGTTGCTTGTTTATGTTTGAGCAGAACGATGTCGCATTCTTTGAGGTCGGGCTTTGCTGCTTGTCATTTTCGGCATGGTTGCTAAGTAGTGAGATACGTTGCGTGCCAGCGCTTCCAGAATTCGTCAGCCAGGTTTTGCACTTGACGCCAATGCCGTTTGTAGAGGTTAGTTGTGTCTAATTTCCCAGTTATCGATGCGCTTCCGTGTTTTTGGGTTAGAAGTGTTGCCGGAGTTAGGATGGTGGGATCTTCGGGGTCAGACGAAGTGGGAGTTATGGGCCTGGTATTAATGATGGCCGCAACTTCTGCCAAAAAGGTTGCAAGAATCTCATGCGTGAGCCGTTAATGGCGTGACTGCATGAGCATTGAGTCAAGAATGGGGCGTGCAATGCCGATCATCCGCTCCCACGCACCGCCTATGACGCGTGCGGTGGATTGAATATCCATTTGCAGCCATTTCCGGCGAGGAACTTGCTGATTTGTGAGCGATGAATGCCTTCTGCGCTGATTCCAAGTTCTCTGCACGCTCCGATTAAATTGGTCCCGCAATCAGAGCGTATTAGCTTGATGGGTCCTCACACTGATAAGAACCTTCGCAAGGCATTAATGGAACTTGACGTGTCCAATGAGTCAATCAGCTCAATGTGTACTGCGCGAATGCTTAAGCAAGTGAACATAACTGCCCAGCACTTGCTGTTTGCATCACCACCTCTCGTTCGGTGAGAGGCAATCATCCAGGGACCGAAAACGTCAATTCTAACATTCGTGAAAGGAGGATCTGTGCTGATTCTGTCTGCCGGAAGGTCAGCCATGTTCTGGTTGTCAAAACACCCTCGCAGCTTCTTGCATGAAATGCATGCCTCCAACACAGATGTCATGCACCTTTTACCTCTGACGATCCAATAGCCAGCCACTCGCATGGCTCCTTCCGTGAAGTGCCGGCCCTGGTGTTGCACGCATTCATGGTGGTGGCGCACGAGAAGCATCGCGACATGGCGCCGACCCGGCATTAAGAGAGGGTGTTTCTCATCGTCCGGAAGATCGCCTCTGTTCAAACGGCCACCGACGCTAAGCCGTTGGAGTCAAAAAATGGGTCAAACCTTCGAAGCGAGCTTGTCTTGAGGACTTGCTCTCCTCTCTGGATACAGCGTATCTCCTAAAAAAATGCGTCTTGCTGTACCGCGTGAATGATGACGAGTCTGGCTTTAGAGAGCACCTCAACTGGAGCTATCTCTTCTTGTGACGTGCTCTTTGCGCGTCGCACAACCCCAATCAGATTTCCGACAGCACGAGCGAGAGAATTCCAGCTTGAGAACTTAAGAAACCGTTCGGCTCCGAGTCGTTGTCTTTTGTTAACCTCCGTCACGAAAATGCGGACTTCAGGTCGTATTTCTCTGTCTTCATTAGGATTTAGGAGAGTGAAGCCTCACGACTGTGCTTCCTCTTCTCGTTGTGAGAGAAAGTCAGGCCCAGACAGCCAGTTCGTGCTCTTAAGCTGTGCCGCAGGAATCATTCTAGTGGTATGGTCTGCTGGATTTTCTTCGGTGTGAACGTATTTCCATTGTTCAGGCTGCGTGCTGCTACGTATGCGCTGTACTCTGTTGGCCACATACACATAGAATCTTCTTGTTTCGTTGTCTATGTAACCCAAAACCACTTCGCTGTCCATGACCGAGTTCGGCTGGAAGTCCAACTCCCGTAGTATGGAATGGGCCATTTCTACAGCAAGCACTGCTGCACACAACTCGAGCCTTGGGATAGTGTGCTCTAGTTGTGGAGCAAGCTTGGCCTTTCCCATGACAAATCCGACGTGTCTGTTTCCTTGCTTGTCGGTCACGCGTAGGTATGCCACCGCTGCGATGGCCCTTGTGGACACGTCTGAAAATACATGTATGTCCCTACTTTCGGCTTCAAGCGTCGAGACTGGCGCATGTGTTCTTTGCACGTGAAGATGATGCAGTGCCTGGAGGGAGTTCTTCCACTCGTCCCAGATCTGTTTTATTTTGTCCGAAAGCGGTGTGTCCCAGTCATAACCCTTCGTCACGAGATCACGGAGGAGGAACTTGCCTTTGACCGTTATTGGAGCCACAAGACCTAGTGGGTGATAACGGCTGCTGACAGTCGACAACACTCCTCAATGCGTATATGGCCTGTCTTGAAGAGGAGCCCTGAAGACGAAGCTGTCGTTACTTATGTCCCACAGTAGCTCGAGACTTCTCTGCGTAAGCGACACGTCTTTGCCAAAGTCGAGGTTCTTGAGTCCCTGGGTGTGGTCTTCTGGAGAAAATTCATTCAGCACATTCTGCCTATTTGAAGCTATTTTGTGCAGCCTTATGTTAGCTGTTGCAAGCATTTTCTGCGTTCTTTGCACCACACTAATGGCTTCTTCTCTCGGGAGAGACTTCAGCGCATCATCGACGTAGAAGTCTCAACAAACTTTCTGGCATCTTCACCAAATTGTGGGGCAGCTTGTTGGGCAGTTCGTCAAAGGCCGTACGTTGAAACAGCTGGTGATGGGCTGTGGCAGAAAACGTTAACCTTCATTCGACACTCCATAATTTCTCTAGAGATATCGTTGCGCTTAAACCAGAGGAACTCCAGGTAGTTTTGATGGTCCTCGCGAATCATAAAATCGTGTCCACATCGTGTCCTACGTTTACCTCAATTGCTCGCTTACTAAATCTCTGTTCTCGATAATACTGACACCCAAGACGTTTTTCAGTATTAATCTCTATCACGTTAGCTTCACTTATTATTTGCCTTTAGTGTCCCTTTAACTCCTTTGCTTGGCAAATTACTTTTTTGTGCCAATGGTGTCTAATCTTTCTAATCTAATCTGCGCAGGCTGAAGGGTGCCCTCCTGTTCATCACCATTGTGCTGATTGGAACCGGCTGGGCCTTCATCAAGCACATTCTCAGTGACAAAGACAAGAAGATCTTCATGATAGTCATCCCGCTCCAGGTAGGCTGTTCCACCTATTAGGGGTCAGCTTTGCACACACTCTACACTGTTGTCACAGTCGTCTGTAGGTGCACTAAAGGATGTTTAGATCAAATCTTCAGTGAGGACTACGGAGACTGAATGGCACTCCCTCAAAAACTGTTTTGCATCTCATTCGAAATACCATAAAGCCACAGGCAGCATGCATTTGGCATTCTCCTCACTACAGCATTTTCCCTACAGCAGTACAAGCTACAGTAGTACAGGCGGACATGTGCTGATCTTTTGTGTACTTTAGTTTCTAAATGCCTTATTTGGGGCCCAGATGTTTAGATCAGAAGTGCCTGATGAGCGAGGAGTTAATCTTCCAATGCAGTGACTAGTGAAACACCTGCTTAATAATATTGTGATGGTGCGAACCTGAAAAGATGTGATGTAATGACCTGTTTTTTTAAGTAGTATCAAGCCTGAAAAAGCTCTCCCATGCAAATTCTGTTGAATGCAATGAGAAACTGTCTCGACGTAGCAGCCCTGTACTATCAGCTGGTTTTCAGTCCTGTGCATATCATCCACAAGCAAGTCTCAGCCACTGGGAGACGAAACATACAAACTGTGGAGGGTCAATTCTGGACGAAAAACAGCTCATCAACCATGAGTGCAGAAGTGGCAGTGAGCATGAGAGCGGTGTGGAATCATACATAAGTAACATGGAGTATTATGCATTTGTGTGTGCATGGTGCTTGTGTGCATGCGCAATGCATGTATGGATATCCTTGAAGTGAGGAAGCCTGTCAGGCTTGCAACTGCTTTGCGAGCGTGCAGTATGGGAGCTCAGCGTGTTTCTTACCATGCCTGCCCTCTTGCAGTTGCTGGCCAACGTGGCCCAGATCATCATGGAGGAGAGCGAGGAGGGCGAATCCCAGCACACCACATGGCGAGAGGTGTTTATCCTCGTGGACCTGCTGTGCTGCGGAGCCATCCTCTTCCCGGTTGTCTGGTCTGCCTCTATTCTTCTAGGCTGTCTCACTGTCATGGGCTCATTTCGATATCGTGTGTGGTCAATGACATCCTAAGAATGCTGTGGCAAATTCACCTCCTGTCCAGCTCAAAGAGAATTCATACATACCGTATATACTCTCGTAATGAACATACTTTTTTCCCCACAAGGAAACAAAGCAAAGTTAGGAGTTGCATTTATAAGCGTGGTAAATATTATGGAAACTTTTACGAAACAGCAAAATTGAAAAGTAAGACGTTAATGATTTTAAAAATGCATTAGATAACTTTTGTGTAGAAAGTCCATTTCAAATCATGTAAAACATCCCAAAAAATGACCAGCTAAATCTGCGGTATGGCTGGCACCTGACTTAACGCAAGGTTGCCTCGCTGCTAAGCATCAGCATCATCTGACTTGCAGGAACAGAGCTCGTGCCACATCAGTGCAGTGATACAGTAGAACCCCACTGTTACGTTCCCGGGTGCTGCGTTTTCCTGGCTGTTACGTCGTTTTCGGCCGGTCCCGGCGCAGCTCCCATAGAACCCAATGCATTGGTAACCCCTCTGTTACGTCGCAACTGTGGGACCATTCCTGCATCATACAGTGCGAACTGCCACCCCGCGCCGGCCCGAGCGGCCAATTCGACTTTTCATGTCGCTTGGCTTGGTTGCTTGACGATGGCATTGGCTGCCCAAAGTGCCGGGGGCGACACTTATGACGTATTTTCGGTTTCTGCCAGCAAAAGTATGGCCCTTGAGATCCATATTTGCTATCTAAAGATGGTGTCCATGAGGCGTTGCGGCCCTAAAATTGGTTTTGGCTCATAGATGTTCCGTATAAAGTCCAAGAGTGATAACGCCGCCGCGCACCGTGTGCTGTATGTGCGAGTGAAAGCGTGCGAGGTGAGCCGACAACCGGTCTACATCTCACACGCGCAAGAAAAGCAGGGAGGAAGCGCGCCTTCTTCCGTTGCGCTTGAGGCACTGGCGAGGGAGCGAGGGGGAAGGGATAGCGGGGCGGCGTTGTACTGTACTCTGGCATCAACTGCATACTGTGCGGCAGCGCGCAGTCGCGCGGGCCGTATTTTGAAAGCGATCTACGTTGGGAGCAGAGTCTACGCAGTGTAGGTACGGCGGCGGCTCGTAGCTTTGTGCATGCTGTGTGTTCTCGGCGCTGTTGCGAAAGTCGACGGTCCGAGCGGCCACGAAGGTTGCATGTATGGTGCCGTGCCAGGTGCCAAGAGGAGGAGATATCCAGGGAGATTAGAAAACTTTTTTATATACACTGTACATGGTATTTTACAAGAAGGGCTCCATGATAGTGGAGTCGTCTACGTGCTAACATCTTTGCATGTCGTAGTGTTTACATCTCCGAGCGTTCTACATGGTCGAGCATTCTCTACATGGTCAAGCGTCAAGCGTCTCTCACAACACTCAAGCCCCTGTTTTATCCCTTTCGTTTCCCTCTTTCACTCGACGAGGGAATACACTGTAGTTCTTTTAGCCAATCAGCATCTTAGATCAGGTGGCCATATCCCGCACGTGATGTGTCGTCGTTTCCCGCCGGGCTCCGCCTCCAATCTTGCTAGGTCGCCCCCGAACACAGGCAGTGGTTGACACCTTGGGAACCGAACGTTGATGTCGTTCCCCGGGGATTGCCAGACACTGGCCCCCATCAAGATTCGCCTCTCCATAGCGGTCAGTTCGCGGAACCAGGGAGGACGGTGGCTGTCTCGAAAGGGCGCCAGGCCTCGTCGTGGTTTGGGCGGCGCTGGTAATTCACGGAACCGCACCAAAGGGCGACGCTGCCATTTAGCGACACATGAGGTAGCCTGGAGAGCAATCGCTAATCCCTCAGTCCCAGGTGACAATTGCCGGCCGCGAGAAAGGGGCGCCAGGTTGGCGCGTCCGAGTCGGCGCCGGCCTCCTTTTGTCCCGAAGGACCGCCAAACACAACAGCGCTCAGTTTGTGTTGAAGCGATAGACAACAGCACGAAGGTCACTTCGCTCGCTTCTGCAGCGGTGCTTAAATTCCTCATGCCAGCGTTTGACATTGCGTGTCCGCGCTCATCGAGTTTGATGTGTTCATGTTTGCCTGTGGGCGCTGACACCATGCTTGTTAATATAGTTAATAAGCGAATGTTTACAAGTTTATACGGACGATAAAACTACTATTCTTACTTTGTATAGCTGTCTACTAATTTGCTATCGCAATCGATACTTTGGCTGTCGGGCAAAACTACGACTTTTTTCACACGTAAGAATTAAAATAATATTGTGTGCAGTTCAACACTACTCCCATTTCTCAATTTTTCCTGTTTCCCGGCTCTTGCGCTTCCCGGCTCTAGCGTTTTTTTTTTTTTTTTTTTTTTTTTTTACGGTCCCGTGAGAAACATATTAGCGGGGTTCTACTGTATTACTCGATTGATGAAGCACGTGGATACATTTGTAGATGCAGTCATTTGCAGATGGTGCAAGCAAATCCAAACACTAAGTACTAATCAGTAATGCGTCTCGTAGTCCCGCGATTGGCTTCTATGGTCTCATAGCTATCAGTTTGGCAGCATTATCACTGCATGGCATCACGCGCATTGTTATCCAGGCTCCACTTCACATCAGTGCCTCACAGCTGGTGGTGGGTTCAGCTTCTGGCTTGCACATTTGCGCATTGCACATATTTCATTTTTGTTGATGGTTGTTAATGTCTGCCACTAAGTGATGCTTGTGATAGGGTCATTCATCAAAACTTTCAAAGGTTCAGTGGTTCTTTACCACAAACGGCAGGCCTTGAAAGTTGAAACAGGATGGAGCAGTAAGGCAAAAAGAATGGGCTTAGTGGCACTTGTGTAATCGTACTGGGGATTATGTTCGTGCCTTTAATTAATTTGCTTTGCAGTTTTCTAGGGGTTTGCAAATGGTAATTTTTGAAACAAAATCAAATATGAATCAAATATTGCCAGAAGGGAGTCAAATATGAAAAAATACTTTTCGTTTAGTTTTCGAATACAGTCAAACATCAATATAACAAACCTTTATTGAACGAAATGTCCGATGTAACAAACTATTTTCGCTTCCCAATCTTAGTTCCATTGAAAACCGTGTATTTATATTTTTTTTTTTGCGATTTAACAAAGTGATTTTGTGACACAGTTTAGACATAACGAATTTTTTGGCCATTTCCAGCACATACTTAAAGCCTATATGGCTTGTAAATCTAGCAAAGAACTATAAAAATGTGGAATGAGGCAAAAATTACTTGCGAGCATCATTCCACATGAAAAGTTCGAGTAACAAAAACACCATCGAAATGTGCATGCAGGGACGGTGGTAAGCAGGAAACACCGCCGCATCATTTGCCGCATTGGTAAATAACTTGCGGTGGCCACGAGACGCGCGGCAGCGTCGAGAAACACGAGAACTGACTATTTCTTCAGCATAAGAGGGGTGTGAAGGGGGTGAATGTGTGGTAACATGATGAAGTATGTGCAAGGGTGGGAAGGCAGGAAATGCGTGCCTGTCTGCCTTCTCCCCCTAGCACGCGCGTCTCCTCTACCGTTGCCGTAGCGGTGCATGGCTGTCCATACGCGGGCCATGCGCTGTATCTTGCAAGTAATCTGTGGCAAGTGCATAGGGCAAGCCGAGATGGTTGGTTCCTTGATGCGCATTGTGTTCCCGTGGGTCTAGTCTTCGCGGTCGTGTAATCTCAAGTTTCCAAGGCACGGTGTGAAGCATTCGTTCACGTTGTAATAGCGAGTGTTCATAGTTACCTACTAAGATCTGTTTGTTTGCCTGAGCACGCGACACTAATAAAACTACTGACTTTACTTCGTGTAGTTGTCACTTTGCTATTGCCATCAATTCTCCGACTTTCTAGCGAAACTGTGACATTATTTTTTCTTAGGTCGAATATTCGTATCTTTTTACACTTTTGTTTTTAATTTATGGACGTGATCTGGTGATAGCTGCAGGTACTAAGCGCGGTCAGCCGTGGCGTCCAAGATTTACAGCGCTACACAAGGCAACCCACACAAATCTTAGACGCCGTGAGCCACGTCAGTGCATTGCTCTAGGCGCGATTTGCACCGCACGTGCTGGCGCTCATAACCACGGTATTATGGGCCAACCTTCTGGCAATTTGATTAAAAGTGCTTATTAGCAAGATACTATCCACCAGGAAGGCTGTGGGAATTTGTGAAGTTGCTTTTACTCCTGAAACTTCAAAAGCTTGAATTGATAAAATTCACAATTTTAACAAAGTTTTTAGCTGCAAGCACAACTTTGTTATATCAAGGTTTGACTGCTCTAGCAAGGCTCACTGCACTTAGTGCGGTGAGCCTTAGTGTGGGTGCGAGGCCTGTACCCACAAATTAAAGACCAAAGTGTAAAAAGATGCAAATATTCATCCAGAGCAAAAATTTCACCAGAAAGGCGGAGCATTGGTGGTGATAGCAAGGAGAGAACTACAAGAAGTAAGGTTTGTAGTTTTATCCGTGTCATGCGCACTCAGGCAAACATGAACAGATCTCACTCGGTGACCACGAACTCGCTGCCACAACGCGAGCAAGCGCTTCGCACTGTGTTCGAGAAACTTGAGATTATGCGACCGCCAAACCTAGACACGCCGGAACCCAATGCACATCAAAGCGCCAACCGTCTTGGCTCGGCCTTAGCACTTGCTTCAGAAAGATTACCTCCAAGATACGGTGCGTGGCTCGCGTATGGACGTGCGTGAGGAGGTTACACAGGCACTAGAAGGAGGGAGCAGATAGGCAAGTGTTCGTGCCTCCCCCCTGCTAGCACATGCTTCATCACATTACCGTGCATTTACTCCCTCCCATCCCTCTTCGCAGAAGGGATAATCAGCTCTCGTGTTTCTCTGAGCACTGCGAGCTGCCGCATGCCCCGCGGCCTCTACAAGTTCTTTAGCAAAGTTTCGTCAGCCAGCGCGTCCAGCGGCATCCAAGACCGTGTTGATACGGCTTACTATTCAGTGGGCGAGTCTGCTGAGCGTGCGAGAAGGGCGGCGATCTGACGGAGTGTCTGGCATCATAGTGCGCAACGCAACGGAGCGGAAATTCAAGCTGCTAGTCGCAAAAGCTTCGGAAGTCGCAAAATGAGCATCTAGACAGTAGTGGTACCAAGGTTAGGCTTTCAAAACGGCACAAGCCAGCAAAGAACGCTGCATATACAGCCCTGGCATGCTGTAGAGCGAAGGGTTGTTGAATGACAATAATCAATTTTGGTCATTCAATAAATATTCCATAAATGCGGGATTTTGACTTGAACATTGTGTAAGTTTATTTGTCTATGGAAAGGCTATATTATTATACAATTTTTGCATTCATTTAGCTTGCAGGCCATTGGAACGGGCACATGAAGGGGTAAATGTAGTTTCTCATGCTGGTTTAGGGGCAGTACATGGCTTTATGACAAGTTTTTCTCAGTTTTCTGGCAGGGTACAGTCATATATTTAGTATAGTCATTCTCGTTAAGAATAGAGCTACAAAATGGTGTCATTAATATTGCTGTAGCTGGATTCTAGAAAAAGTTGCAGCTGTCTAAACTTCAAATGCGTTTTTCTCAGTTCGATGTTTTTACACACCGCACTCAGTCTTATGGGGCTTTTTTCTATGATGTTTTGAAGTGACAATAACAAGTTTGGTATCAGTGTATTCGTAATGAAATTATCTAGGGGGTGATGCTATTTCTGTTACTCTAGCATCATTTTATAAATTACAATCGAAAGTAACAATGAGTGAAAAATAAGAAAAATATATTCACAGTCAATGTTGGTCTCCTTTCTTACCTTTATAATGCTTTCAAACAAATAAAAATAGCATCACCCCTTAGAGCAAGTCCTTCGCATTAAAGTCATGCTCTTATTTTTGTCTTTGACAAGGATAAATTGCCAAAAAGCCCCGTAAGAAGTACTCATGAAATTTATTTTGAGATTTTAATACTTTCTGAACTAGAGTAGCTATCAAAAAAACTAATTATAGATTTGAAATCAGCGTGAAAAATTGATCTAAACAGTGAAGTTTAGTTCAGATAGAACCAAAACTAAAGAAAAAGTTTTTAGAACCCACGTTCATTATATTGAGGTATGACTGTATTTATTTGAAAGTTTCAAATATTAGCACACCCCTCTAGTTTTATTTTAGGCACTGCAGACACTTTCATGTGGCCTTCTGGACTGAATATACCATATTTACTCGATTCTAACGCGCCCTCAATTGTAACTCGCACCAGTTTTCTGCGACCAAAAAAAAATCCTATACCGTGCACCTCATGCTTTCATACAGAAATATAAATTTATCTCGTTTGGAAAAACAAAAATTTACTCCCGATGCACTAAAGTTGCGATAAATAAAAAAAGTTGCAGTTTCACCCTAAAGGCGAAGCATCGATTGCGATAGCAAATTAGTAGACTGCTATGCGAAGTAAGAATAGCAGTTTTATCGGCCGTATAAACTTGCAAAGATTCGCTTATTAACAAGCACGGTGTCACGCGCGCACTAGCAAACATGAACACACCTTGCTCGTTGACCATGGAACTTCACTGTCAAAACGCTGGAGTGACGAAGCGCGGCGAGAGAATTGACCTTCGTGCTAGCACGCTTCTCACTTCAAGCGAAATGCAGCGCGCGGCGGACTCCCCCCATTGCAGATCGCTTTCAAGATAAGGAAATCGTCGCAGAATACATCGTGCTTCGGTCCACTGAAACCCTTCCGCGTTGCTTTGCTGGCGAAAATCCTCTCCTTCTGTTTGCGCCAGTCCCGCACACAAGTTTCGGATTCTCCAAATGCCCGTAATGCGGCCCGATTTCCATCCGTCTCCGCACACATGTTCACTTTCCTTTTAAATGCGGCATCGTGATGAACTTGGCACTTCATGCTGATAGAGCAGAAGCAGAAAACGCGAGGACAGACGGTAGACTAATGCCTAAGCACACGTACTGCAGCACATGGAGGAAGCTACGGCAGCTAGGCTTGAGTGTAGCTATGCTTGAAGCACGTGCGAGGCGGTTATTTTGAAATGCCGACGGCTATATGCTAACGCAGATTTAGGGTCGTACTCGATTCTAATGTGCACGCAATTTTTGGACCTGTTTTGTTGGAAAAAAAGTGCGCGTTAAATTCGAGTTAATATGGTAGTTTGCGCATGAAATCCTCAAACCCACAGACCACCAGCACTATACAAGTTGATAAACGACTGTACAAAAAATATGGTGTATCAGCTGTGCACATCACATTGTTTTCGTTGTTTCTCATTATTTTGGGAAATAACAGTTTCACAGTTCACCGAGTCATCTCAGATCACCTCGCTTGGTTGGCTTCACTCGTCACTGTCATTCACACCTCAAATCTTTCTTTCTGTGCCTCCAAGCACAATACAGCTCTACTGTTCCTATGTTCGTGTCTGATTGCTTTAACTCTTGGCTTGGTTCATAGCCACAACATGTTTGATGGCAGAGGCATGAGCAGTAGATGATGCAAAATTAATCTATATGAATGTGGGTGCGGCGTCTGACATCTTGTGGTGGGAAGTGCACCCACATTCAGTATTGGAATTTTTCATTGTCTGCTCAACCTAGAAACCACTTTTAATGAGCGAGAAGAATAAAGGAAACTGAGGGGCTCAACCTTTTGTTGATTACAACTGTACAAAGCAAACGAGACATTGAAGCCAGAGAAAGCGTTGGGGCAATTAACTGTTATCTTTAATTGAAATGTAGAAATATAACAAAGAAAGGGGAAATGAAAGTGGGCAAAAAGAGGACTCGCTGCAAAAGGAAGCCGAAACCACATCTTCAGCATTATGCATGTGGTACTGTACCATTAGCTACCACAATGGTCGTCCTGCTACAGTCAAACCTCGATAATATGTACCTGCTTAATGTGTAATTGCAGTTTAAATGTAGTCTCGAAGATTCCCCCACCCAGCCCCCATTGAACCCCATGTATTGGCTGACCACTTAAGCCGTAATCGCTCATTGCCGACCAAATGGTTAATGCGTACTATTTTTGTTTCTTATCTACACGCACAGGCACAAACTTGGCAAAATCTCATGTGTGCAGACGTTCGATTCCTGAGTTGCGACGCCCGGACGACAGTCGCCAGCGATAGTGAACCTAAAACATGGCCACCATGACGTATTTCCTGCTTATACAGCTGTTGCCGATTGCCACGCACATTTGCTCCCGGTTACGCAAAAAAGCCGCCGGAGGTGCGAATTCACTCTCGCCATCGAAGTCAAGTAGTAACCGCGCAGAAGCACATTTTATTGCGAAGCGCATTTCTGCCATCACATTGGATGTCACCGCGCGCCGTATGCTGTATGTGCGAGTAAAAGCTTGCGAGGGTCAGCCGACTCAATCTCGCGCGCGCAAGGGAGAAAGGCAGGGCGGAAGCACGCTTCTTCTGTTGCGCGCGAGGCACGGCGGGAGAGGCGAGAAAGGGAGGAGTTTACTTTGGCGGCAGCAGCGCAGGCTCCTTATCTTGAAAGCGATCTGCGGTGTGGAAAAAGTGCACGCCCCCGCGGGCCTAATCTTCAAAGCAATCTGCAGACAAACTGCAACTAGTGCCGGTAGCTTCGTATGCGCTGTGCTTTCAACGTCTAGTTCGCATTGAAGCAAGAGACGGCACGCTGGCTGCTGCTGCCGCCTCCTCACTCCAGCATTTTGAGAGTGAATTTCCGTGGTCATCAAGCGAGACGTATTCAAGTTTACCTGCGCACGGATTATACCGTACTTGTTAATTTAGATACTAAGCGGGGCCTCATGGACAAACTGGCCGACGGCCTTATCGAGTTCGAAGATGCCGTCGTCGCGGCAAGGCTGTCACGCAACAAGTGAAGATTACCGATTTTTTGCTGCCTACCCGCAAATAAAGCCTGTCTGAGTGAATGCGTTTGAGAGCATCGTGATGTAGTTCTTTTCCGGTTGGTAAGTAGCCGCTAAACTGGCATTGGCGGTTAATTCGTACATCGTTTATTGCATACCTAAACATCGTTCCTGCCCAACTAAGTATTAACGAGGTTTGACTATATCAACTTTCTTGGCCAACTTTCTGCTCACATACCGTGTGATGCCTGCAATTCAAAGGATATTCCTTATCTGCTGCCATGTTCGGGTATGGCACTGGCTAACACTCCCAGGGCTAGGCTTATTTCACATACATGAATACTCAAGAAAGTTGATGGGAGGATGGCTACCGCAGTAGCTTAGTGGTACAGCACTGCAGGCATAATGTTGAAGATGTGGTTTCGGCTCTATCCAGCAAGGTGTTTCTTTGTCCACTTTCATATCCATTATTATTTCTAAATTTCAATTAAAGATTACAGGTAATTTCCTCCGTTTTTGAATTCATTGTTTGCTTCAAACAGGTGTGACCACTGTAAAGAAAGTTAACTTCTTACGTAGTTAGTGAATAAACTGTCAAATTGTTCTTTGTACTTCTTGCACTATGTGTAGTTAAACCTCAATATAACAGAGTTGGTAAAATCAGAAATTTGCTTCAGTATATTAAAACTTGTCAATTGACATTAGACCTTTTATGCAAAAAAAGTAGAGGTGCCGATGGATTTTTCTTACGCGAAAGCGGCTGCAAAATTTTCTGCATAATTGGGCAATCGGATAAAGCAAATTTGAATGAGGAAAAAAATTTTGACTTTTGTTGAATTTTATAGTCACCGATGAAGGATACAGTTTCATGGTGTGTTAACGATATCTTCACATTGGGGGTACGAAGCCAGCCACACCTTAGCATCCACTCCGCCCCCGCGACTGATAGTGTTGCCCGCAGTTAGATTTCGCTATCATGAAAAGTGTTTAGTACTGGAGGTTGCGTAATCTCAAGTTTAGGAGACGCGTTGAAGCAAAAGGAAAACGGAGCATTTGCTGCCCACCGCTAGTGCTGTTCATGATAGTGTCGTCCCACTGCAGGCGACATTGTCAGCCATAGGGGCAGAGTAGACGTGAAAGCGTGGCTGGCTTCGCTTCGTATCGCCAGTGTGAAGATATCGTCGACTCGGCATGAAACTATCTTTCGTCGCAGACTCTCAAATTCAACAAAATGAATTTTTTTCTCAATGAAATTAGTGTTGTTCTGTTTGCCAAATAATTTAGAAAATTTTCGCAGCTCCTTTATGTAAGAAAAATTTATCAGCAACCGTACTTATTTGCATAAAAGTTCGAATTTCAATACAGTTGAGCCCACATATAACAGCCCCACTTAGACCATCAAAATATACATTATTTCAATGGCACAAAATCGCATATACAACAAACATCTTTGAGCCCTGCCGATCGGTTACAGCGAACGGACGGCATAAACCCGGCGCCGCGATGCGAGATATAACTACGGCCTCCGACCCCTATGCGTGCGGACTTTTTTCCCGAGCCTCCTCGCAGGCGAACTATTAGTTTCGTGCCCCTCTCAAGCGAGCTACTCCCCGCAGGCACACCCTCTCCCAGTCGACACGCGCTGTCTCTGCACCGCCCGAGCAATTGTGCGTGCGCGCCGGGCAGCAAGGCTCCGGGGGGAGCCGCATTGGTTTTGGAACTATATGTGCCCCTGCACTACAGGCACAATGCGAAGGCATGGATGACGCACGATTTATTTGCAGAGTAGCTGGGCGAATTTTACCGCGACATGAATGCTGCTCGTGCTTAATTGCTCAGCGCACCACATTCTAACTTCTCTGATGGCAGTGACTCGACTTTTCCTGCCGACTTCGAAAGCGCAGCCACTTGAATTAGGCATAATGCATGTGTTTAAGGCATCGTATAAGCGCCGCATTGTGGAGCGCTTGCTCATCGCTGTTTGCCCGGCCGCCAACTTGCCGACTTCGAGTTTCACTGTATTCAGCCATTGAGATAGTGAAGGCGGCCTGGGCGGAGGTGACGGTCGCTTGCGTGCGGAACTGTTTCTGCAAAGCCGGCTTCGTCGACATAGTATCTGATGGCGAGCCTGACGCTTCCTAAGAGGATCAGTCCAGCGGCGATTCGTGGCAGCGCGTTGTTGACTCCGACATGGGGAGCCATGACATTGGCTGGGATGATTTTATTCCTGCTGATGAAGACATGGACATTGCGGAACCGTGCACAGATGAGGCATCGTTCGTGAAGTGCGGGCTGAGAGCGACGCGGAGGAATCGGATTACGATGAAACTTCAGAGTCAACACTCATAAGCGTGCCTGTAGCAGTGGGCGCGCCAGTAGAACCTCAGGCAACTTGTCTATGCCTAGAGCCTCGGCAAAGAGCACGCTTCCGCTTTAAATATTTTAAGCTGGAGACCGCCCTCATCGGATGGGCACTGTAGAAACAAACGAGCATCACGGACTTTTTTGCAAAAAAAAAGAAAAATGTGTAGCACCTGATTTTTCTTTTAGCTGTGGTCCACCTACTACGAACTTCAGGATATAACGAACGGACACCGCGTAACGCTCAGGTTCGTTATAAGTGGGCTCGACTGTATAGCAAAATTTTTATTTAACGAAGCAAATTGCTGATTTTACCGACTTGGGTTTATTGAGGTTTAATTGTATTGAAATCATGTATAAACACTTTTTTATATTGAGGTTCTAAATGCATGGTGTTCTATGGACAAGAAGCAATAAAATGTTAAATATTTTGTTATATAGAGAATTGCATTATATTAAAGTTCATTATATCGAGGCCTTTAACTGTAGCACAAAAGAACTGGGACAAACGAAATGGACAGACTTTAGTCTGTTAATTTTTTTCTGTCCCAATCCTTTTTGTACTACATTGCGCAAGAAGAAAGTATGAACAGCTGCCAGCTAGTCCCTTTCATCGTGCTTTTGAGGACGTTCTCTTTCTTTTTTTCTTGCCCATGAGTTTCAACAGATTGGAATCTTTGCCATAAGCGAATGCTATACTTGGTGACAACGTAAGAATTCAGTAAAAAGTTCCTTCCACAATATCTCACTGCATCTGCTCTCTGTGCCTGCACACTTCAAAATATGGTTCACGAGACTGCAATATTGTTCTTCTTCTTTCTGGGGTTTTACGTGCCAAAACCAGTTCTGATTATGAGGCATGCCTTAGTGAAGGGCTCCGGATTAATTTTGACCACCTGGGGTTCTTTAACATGCACTACAACGCGAGCACACGGGCGTTATATTGAAAGAGATGCACCTCCACTGTTACATTACAGAAACGAGTAAATGTAATTGACTTGTACATCTATACACATTAATTTGTCTTAGACCACAATGTATTTGACTCTGAATTCTAAGGTTTTCACTAACTATAGTCCACTGTGCATTTATGCTGCTTTGCTCAAAGTTGAGTGTGTAACGTCACCATAGTAGCATTACATTGATAAAACGCATAAACATTTTCCAAACTTTTTGCCACATTGCAAGGGCACTCTTCTTGCCCTCTTCAAAACAGTTTGTCACTTGTAACTCTGCATGGAGCAAAAAAAAAAAGAACTTCTTGTGAATGCTTATTGAGGCTCATCTTGGTTTGACCACAGGTACATCCTGTTATTCGAACATGTCATGAATCTCTTTTTTTCTCTCTCTTTCTTTGGACTGTGTTACATAGACTGCAGCCACCATCTTCCCTCTATCGCCTTTGTTTCAGACTTTTTTAAACTTCAATATGCACAGCCATTGCCATTCCTGCTTGCACCATCAATTGGCATTGTGTTTATTTTTCATTTTGTGGGTTGTGCTCATGCTTAAAAGGCTTAGCTCAAAAAGAACAGATAAAAGCAGCAAAATACAGAAGGACACCACAAGTGCTGATGCATTAAAGCTTATTCGAAAAAGTAGATAATTGTATCATGACAAGGAAAAGTTGTTCAGTATAAGAATACAGTCAGCGAAGGATTTTTCGAACATGCCCGATAATTCGGACACCTTCGCATCGCCGCCATCCTATGTAGCCAATGTATGACATCTAAAATTTTGAACGCTGAAACCCTTTGCTGTCCGATTTTCCTGACTTTTAGCTGTGACTGCAGGTCCGAAACCGCGTTTAATATTAGCCGCCACCGCCGGCATTTTGATAATCTCACGGCCTCGAACCAGCGCTCTCGCACATCAAACCATTGGCAGCTGTAGCCACTGCAGCAACGCTAGGCCTAGTTGCTTCGACGTTCTCGACCAAGCTTCCTGCTGTTCAGTGCCATGTTTTTCATTGAAAGAAATCGCCGCTGTCAGCAGTATTGCTGATTTGTCACCTTCGCCGATGGCTTCGAAGCCATTTCCGTGCTTCGAAGCCATGGCTTCGAAGCACGGAAAGCACAGCAAGGGTCAAGTGTTGCATAATGTGGGTTCCCAAAAGTCGGCATCGCCGCAATGCAGCAGTGATACTCAGTGATACGCGGTGAAGCACACCAAAAGTGGACAGGGACAACTGTCACGGGATGCAGTATGTATTCTGCACACGTGCACCTGCAGTCTCCTGTCACAGTACGAGCATTCAATGTACCTGATAAGTGCACCTGCCCAATTTTCTGACATTTTTGCAGGTCCTAGGGTGTCCAAAAAGATTGCTCATTGACGTAAAATATAAAATACACATCAGCCAGCACTGTCACATCTCTGTGTCACTTCAGATTCACTTTTGCATGTGCAGGTCTATTAGGCATCTGCAGGAAGCATCGCAAACAGATGGCAAGGCAGCTATCAACCTGGAAAAACTCAAGCTGTTCCGGCACTTCTATGTCATGGTGAGACTGTACATCTTCCTGCCATACCACCTCTTTATTTGATTGATAGTGGTATGCGGAAGTGCCTAGTGGAGTGGAACATTGATGCGTACTCCAATGGACTAAGTATTTGTTCACTTTCGATTAGGGGTGTTTAAATGTCGAAATTTTGTTGCGTTGAACGTAAATATTGAAAAAAAAAAAGTTTACTCGGAATGGTTTAATCACCTGCCGCGATGATTCCATGGCTATGGCATTTTGGTGCCGAGCAGGAGGCTACAAGCTTGATTCCTGGCCACAGCAATCGCAGCCTGATGGGAGTGTTTAGCGAAAATTCTCATGTGCCTTGTTTTGTGTGCAGATAAATGAACCCCAGCTAGTTTAAATTAATTTGGAGCCGCTGCAGCATCTCTCATAGCCCATATTTGCTTTGGGGCATTAAAACCCATAAATTAATAGACACCTTTCACCACATTCATAATCACAGTAGTTCTGTCTGCTTTCCCGCTGTATTTGGATTCAAGGCAATATTGAGGGGAATGCCATGGAGATGCAGCAATCTTTTCAGTGAATTTTAGGGGGAAGTTGGGGGAGTTCAGCAGCTCAACCCCACTCCTTATGTAGAATTGTCTTATTCTCACCTTCCTGCCATTTGATCTCGAGGACCAAGTGAGTTTGTCATGGTACAAACACAGCATGCAACTTACCATAATTGCCCTCAGCCGGCTAAGGACTACTACTACCGGCATGCTTTGCGACAGCAATGGCATAGTGAAACTAGTTGCGAAATTAGTCCATTGACTATCTGATCAAACTGCCATGTGGATTTCAGATGGGGAAGGGATGGGCAGGTGCGAAGCTGATGAACAATGTATTTTAATTTGATGTTGGAGCTTTAATCAGTGAACACTTAATGCATTGCTTATGAATAAGAGACAATTGAAAAATTAGTGCTGCTTTTGCAACCACTAAAATTGTAAATACAGTAAAATCTCGTTACTATGAACCCCACATTAACGAACTTTCCAGATTAACGAACTTTTCAGAAATCCCGTGCTGACTTCTTATAGTTTCCATGTAAAAATATTTCAGTACTACGAACTTCAGAATTTCACGTCTTGAATGTTCGCACACCCATACTTTTTATGTAATGGTTTTGCTGCTTCTTTATCACTTTGAATTGAGTGAAATAAAGTGCTTAATGGAAATCAAGATAGGAAGTAGTGAAAAGCATAAGTTAAAGGCTTTCCCAATGTGCCTAATCTAGGGTTTATGCCAGGCAAGGCCTTTGTGTGTGAAAAAGGTGTCCTTGCTTAAAGCAGGATTGTGTTGGATGTTTACCATGGTTGGTTGAGACGTACGCAGTTCCTGAGCCTTCATTAAGGCGAGTGTAGCTATGCTCACTTCCGGAATTATGTTGAATTATTGCTCTCGATTCATCAAGATGTAAGAAAAGCTACATGCTGTAAAACCAAAGTATATGTTTTACTGGAAAAACTAAGTGGTTGTTGCTTCTGAGCACCCATAAACACTTTTATGACCCATGTTCGATCACATAGTCCATGTTCGGCAGTGGCTTTAGAACCCCTCTTCCACTGCCCCCATCATGTGGTGGCCTGGTAGTGGGAGCATTGGTAATTGAAGCACAATGCATACTTGCTACCTCTCCCAATTTGTTGGTAAAGTTTGCGGATTTGGGCTCATTCTATGATTTTACTAATGTTGCGGCATGTTTTACGGAAAATAAATTCTATTTGTGAAAAAGCTTTAAAGGGGTTGTAAAATGGGGTCCCGCAAGATCAAGATCGAAAAAAAAATGCATGCAAACAAGTAATTGTATTGGTACTTGCAGCGCCTCTTGTGGAAATGCAAGAAGTCATATACTGGTGAAGTAGTACTTACTTTGAGCAAGTTTACCCAGTATAGTTCCTGAAGGAGGCGAAATCAGCAACACCAAAGTCACTGAAAAAGTCAGTGCAATCTAAAGGCAATGGGTTGCTTGTCAGTCTTAGCTCTTCCAAGTTCTCTGCTGCTTGTGTACTACATCTGAAGTTAAATCATCAATAAAGCACGTGCATATGCCAGGAAACATATGTGCTCAGGGAAAAGTTCTTAAGAATGTGGGCCATCCTTCCTTCCCTCCCTCCTCCATTCCGTGATATATTTATTAATCTTAAAGCTCACAGGTTAGCTGGTATGGTAGTGTTGCTTGCACTATGACCTTGGGCGGCCACCGCACGAGAAACAGATTTATGTCAAATGCCTCATTTTTGGTGGTTGCCATATTGCCCAAGCCTTTTGCTTTAATAAAGTGAGGTCCCATTATTTAACTCCACAACCCTATCGTACAATTTTTTCTAATGAAACTGTAACACATTGATAATAATCTATTGACAGCACTTGTGCACACGTGGATAACCCAGCCTTACAATTTCAAATGTATAAAGCAACTGAGCCTTATTTACATTTGGGCGAGAAGATGTCTGTGGAGAATCATGGGGCTTGGTTTTTGTAATAACAATCTCATGAACCTTACAAATAAAGCCAAGGAATGCATAGGAGAAAACTAGCTTTCAATTTAATTAAAATGTCAAAATAATAAGGAGAATGAAAGTGGACAAAAAGACAGCTTATCGCAGGTGGTAGACAAATCCTCATCTTCCGCATTACATGTGCAGCGCCTTATTATTTAGCTACCGCAGAGCATTTCTCTTGTGCATCTTTTTTTTTGGTATTTGTGTATGTGCACTAGATCTAGCCCTGTGAGTGTTAGCCAGTGCCACTCTTGGCATGCGTGTGGATGTGGAACATCCTTTCAATCGCAGTCATCACATAGTAAGTGAACTTGGGGTGCAAGCAACTGTCTTGTAGTCCCTCGTATGTGGCTTCATACTGTAAAGTACTTATGCAGCTTTGTGCAGGAAACTGCCTGCGGGACAATTCAGCGTGAGCTCATGAGCGCTTGCGACAAGTTGTGATCCAGTGGAAGCCCCCATGAAAAACTCACTGTCACAACTACTGACCAAGCTCTCTATATGAAAGCAGTGCTCTAAAGCTTCATGTACAGATTTCCTTGCCTCAGGCTCGTTACTGTCCTTCCTTGCTTTGTGCATTGCACATCTCGTAGCTAACTTGCAAGATGCGCACATTTTAGTTAAGTTGTATCTCATGTGAAAATAGTTTTGTCAAAACCTGTGAAGCAACTATCACTCTTAATCTCTGCTGCGATCCTTCTATCACTTCCAAACCCTGTGGTGATTCATGAGTGTGCATTTCTCAGAGCAGCGATGTATTGCTTAGAAAAACACTGCAGGGTGGAACTTGACTGTGAAAAAAATGAAGCTTGGCACTGCTACCGTGATGATGCTACAAAAGAAAGAAAAACAAAACTAATAATCAACGGTGCTCTTGCCAGTGATTTAAATTGTTACATATAAAGATGCACAGGAATGACTATATACAGGTATATTTACAAGCACATATGCATGTAGCATGAGAAGGAAATTTACAGAAGAATAAAAGTGGGTTGGAGTGCATACAGCAGGCATTGCCAAATCCTGACTGGGAGCTTACTACTGTCATTCAAAAGAAAAGTGTACAATCATTGCATTCTACTGGTGCTAACATATGGGGCAGGAACTTGGAGGTTAACAAAGAAGCTCAAGAAAACCGCACAAAGAGCGATGGAATGAAAAATGTTAGGCCTAATGTTGAGACAGGAAGAGAGCGGTGTGAATCGGAGAGCAAACATTGATAGCCGATTTTCTAATTGACATTAAGAGAAGAAAATGGAGCTGGGCAGGCCATGTAATGCGTAGGATGGATAACCGGTGGACCATTAGAGTTACAGAATGGGCACCAAGAGAAGGGGAGCGCAGTCGAGGACGGCAGAAAACTAGGGGCATGATGAAGTTAGGAAGTTTTCAGGCGCAAGTTGGAATCAGCTAGCGCAAGACTTGGGTAATTGGAGATCGTAGGGAGAGGCCTTCGTCCTGCAGTGGACATATAAATGTAGGCTGATGATGATGATGATGCATGTAGCTCTACCCAGAACGAACAGCCCATGCCAGGTTAAAGGGGTTCTGAATGACTTCTTATCGAAGTGGAGAAAGACATTTGAAGTGAAAATCGGCTATTTCAGAATCACTTTACCGCAAAAAGTACTTCAATGCGTTCAGCAGAAGCGAAGGTATCGGCAATCAAACACAGCCTCCGTTGTGCTCCCCTTCCTCCTCCAATGCCTTGCACTGCGAAGGCTACGGCGGAGCCCTCACCAAGATGTCCGAGACATCACCGTGGCGCGCATTTAAAATTTCCGATTTGGTGCCTACGGTGCGCTAAACGTAAGCCAAACACAGCTTTCCTCGGAGAGCCGCAGTGCTCTTAGCCAGTGGACTCGTGGTGGCACCCCGCGGCTGTCGTGGTGTAGCAGACCGCAGCTACCAATAGCAGCCGCGTATGGTAATGCGGTTTATTACGAAATAAAGCACACAGAAAAGAGCCAGAATCATGGGGTTTTTGAAACGAGAGCGTTTGAGAAAAAGGTGACTTCGCGCTCCGCTTGCGAGCTCCACGGACCGCATACGACAGCAGAAATTGACTGAGATGTTCACAACAGTGCATGCTACCCGCGGACTATGTTATTTCACCAAGCCCAAGGGGTGGTTCAGGGCCTCTTTAAAACGTCATCCTGTTCGTCCTTTCAATCATGACAGGCTTGCTCTTGGCCACTGAAATAACTCTTTCATAGCAATATGATATTGAGAAGTACAAATTTATTCCAAGTGCAATTTCAAAGTTGGGAAAACTAATCTTTACTTTGAGTTGCAGTTTCAAATCTTGCATTCTGTGGCTGATATTGTCTTGTAGAAGGCAAGTTTCATAGTATAATTAAACAAAACTTTCAGATTGATTGCGTTCAGCCACAAAGAATGATAAGTGGTACTTGCTATTTGGGTGGAAAACAGGCACTCATCATGTTGCCTCTTGTCTCCAATTGTTATGCAATTGTTCTCCAAATTCAATTAGAAGTAGCTCGAGATTTTGGGGACCATATTTCCTTCTCTTGAGGGAATGAATTGTGGTGATAAGTAGTACATTAAGTTGCTACAGCAGTTTTAAATGTAGTACAGACGATTTCTGTTTGTTCGATCCTCACGGGACCAACGAAACTGGTCAAATTATGCACCGGGTCGAATTAAACAAAAGGCAGAAAAAATGCCGTAACACGCCATTGATTCACGCCATTGATTCACGTGGCAGTAGTATTTGCTTTTAACACTACCTTCGCCACAATACAGCTGTGTTACATGGTGAAGCGTACCAAGCGAGAAGAAGTCCCACTGTTCCTTAATTTACACCCGCACATGTGCCGTCTCTGGTCACAATACGAGCACCAACGCGCCTAAAAAGTTGACTAACAGGCCTTCAGAGGTTTAGGTGCACCCCCGCTCTTTTGTTGGCTTTAAACGTCCCCTTGACTTTCGGAGCTTTTTCTTCTTACCGCCTTCCTTTTCGCTAGCTTTCCCAGAACACAGTTTTTCTCCGCTTCTTAGCGCATGGCGCGTGCGTGCACGTGTAATTAAGGAACGAACGGTCTCATACAATACACATGAATGGCGGCCAAAATGAGGGCTCAAATCGCCACAGCAACATCAGAAACAGCTCTGAATGGCTGCCAGTGTGCTTATTAGGAATCTAGGTGCTTCGACTGTGACCGGAGACGGCACATGCACGCCTGTATAATTAAAAAACGCATACTATGTCCCATGACAGTGTCCCCTTTCTATTTTAGATATGCTTCACCACAATAATTTGCATATGCTTCACTGTATAACACAGCTGTATTGCGGCAAAGCTGACCAGTCAAGTTGAAATTATTCGGCGAAGGCCAATTTTGTGATTGAAATAACGGAAGTTTGGGCCCATAGAGAGGTATAGGCGCTGGCCAGGACCTTCGGTCGGGATCGAATTAACTGGAGTCAAATACAGTGAAATCTCGATGATACGAATCTCACGGGGTACTGAAATATTCGTATTAGCCGAAATTCGTATCATCGAAACACAATTAAAACTAGCTAAATTAAAGAGTCGGAGGTGAACTCACTCAGGCACGCGCATCGTAAAAAGCATTTACAGTATAGATCACTTATAACGTAACTGTTTATAGTGCAGAAGTGGCTACAACGCGGCCTTTTCCGACTCCCGTTTACCCTCCCATAGAGCTCCATGTATACGCATACCGCTTCCAGTGCAGCCGCGTGAGACGAAATACCGGTTATAATGCGGCTTCTGCTGGAAAATCTCGCCGACAAGGGCGGTATCGAGCACGCTTCTCAACGAGGTGTGCCCACCGACGGGAGAGGAGATCAACGAAGGCGATGCGGAGGAGGAGCATGAGACGTGGAGCATGAGTCCAAGGGCGATAAAATCGTCCCCGCGTGCAGTATGTGCGAGTGAAAGCGCGCCTTTCGCGCAGGGGACGTGCGCCTTCAAGCACGGAGAGCGAACGCACAGCGGAGAGCAAACACGACTTCCGTCACAGCCAGGCGCGCCAGTCGAGCCCGGCCCTGCTTCCGTCGCGTGAAAGGCCGGGGGGGGGGTATGGGAGGGGGGGGGGCGACGACGCAATCTCCCACCGAACGGAGCAAGCGGGAAGGCAGCGCAGGAGGGAGGCAAGGAGGGAGGGGGGGCTCTGCCAACAAATGCGTTCTTGTACTTTGTGCCTGTACCGGCTGTCGGGGTTGTCGCGCGCAGCGTATCTTGAAAGCGATCTCCACACGGCTCTGACCTTTGTATGCGCTGTGCTTACGCCGCTCAGTTTCCATTGAAGCGATAGACCGCACAAACCTTCGATCGCTGCGGCGGCCCCGCGGAAAAGCAAGAAAAGCGCCACCGCGTCAAACTCTTCGCGCCCAGTCGTGGCCTCCGCACTGTCCGGCGCCGCATCCGTGCCTCCGCACCAAAAGAGAAAGAAAGCGCATGACTGCGCGCTGTTCTTTTTCGCAGCCGTCGGTGGGGCGCCGTTTATTGGTATCAACCGACGCGGGTCGAAAATCGATTCGTAACAACCGTTCTCTAGCACGTTGCAAAGTAATGGGGCTCAGCCGGGGCCACAGGAAAATTCGTATCATCTGGAAATTCGTATTAGCCGTGATCGTATCATCGAGATTCCACTGTAAACGAAAGCTTACTGTATTCAGAGCTGCATACCTTGTCCGAGGAAAAGTTCTGATCTGTACATTTTCCAGCCTTTGTTTGTCCCAGTTCCAGCAATAGTCCTGTCAGTGCTTGTTATTGAGTTTGCTTATCTATCATAACCAAGTACTTATGCGGCACTGTTTCTTACCTTCTTGAAAAGTATTGTATCTTGATGTGTGAGAAAAAAAATATGTGCGTGTTTGCACAGGTTTATAATTATATCTGTCCTCATTCTCCTCCTGCAGATTGTGTGCTACATCTACTTCACCAGGATAATTGTGTTTCTGCTGAAGGTGAGCAAAGAAAGTCCTGCGTTCCCCATGGAATATCATCTGAATGCTGCTGTACAAACAGTTTGCAATAGTGTGCCATCCAGCAGGCCTCTTGCACTGAAAAAATATTCTGTGGGACTGTTTTATGGTGGGAAAAACAGTGTAAATATTAGTGCACGCACCACAATGTAAGATACTATATTTAGGTGTGGACAGCACGTGTTTTACAGCTGACAGATAAACTCCTGTGCCACCAAGGTGCCCCACCAGGTGACTCGGTCAAAGGCATGCCGTAGGCGCTCTTTCCATGCTTCTCTATGGGAAACATCCTGGCTATTGAAGCTGTTTTCTGTGTATTTTATGACTGAACAATTCTTCACGTGTAACAGGCAGGTTTCTTATGCAAAGCTTTTACAAAATTTCCACCATTGTGGCTCCATGGCTTAAGAGGAAGCTATAGTTTGACACTATCCCTGATGCCACCTATTCAAGTACAGTGTAGACCGCTTATAACGTAAGTCGCAAATATCCGAACTATAAGCGGTACTGTACGCACTATAACCAGAGCAACAATTTTCAAGGCCCGCACATATGCAAAACATGTGCACCGAGCCGCCACGTGTATGCGAGAGTCGAGGAATTCGGCTAGAACGTTTGCATTAAATTTACAGTCGAATCTCGTTAATTCGAACCAAATGCCGCAGCGGCGCCTCCGAATGGCATTTCTCCGGCACCGCCATAGAGTAAAAGCTTAGGAGAGACCCCTCAATGTCGCGCGTAAACAAAACAAGAAAAAGAAAGAAAAGGCGCGGCAGAGATTTCACCCTCTTTCAAATGGGAAGGTCGCCGATTCTACGTTGCGCCGGAAAATGCGTGTACGTGCCGACGTCTCAGCCATGCTACCGTAGCCACGCGTAGAAAATGGCAGTGAACCCTTCTTTCTCCTTTATGCTCCCTCTACTTTCTAGTCACGTGTTGACCTTGCGCGCTGCGGCTACAGCGCAGAGGGAAGCAGCGGCGCTGTCCCAGGCCGGCCAACGAAACTGCCCACGCCGGCAAACGCCCGCTTCCCGATAACAGCAGAAAACGAAACTTCGGGGAGCTGGCGCCGGGCCGGCTGGAGCGGCGGCACCTGCACGACGGCGGTTGCGCACGGTGACAGTCGAAAGTGAGGGAGCTACGAGGGAGGGTGAGGGGAGTTGCCTAGGCGAAGTCCGCTTCCCTGCTGCCCTCCTCCCTCACATTCCACGGTCTCCGCGTGCGCCCTTCGCCGTGCCATGCCGGCATAGCCCGCTCCCTGAAGTTTCGTTTACAGCCGTTATCGTGAAGCGAGCGTTGGCCGGCGTTGGCAGTTTCGTGGCCCTCGCTCGCTATGTGCGCCGTGATATTTCACGACTCACACTCAAGATTCTGGTTTCAGCCTCACTGGCTGTTCGTTTGCATCACGTGCCCTTCTCCTCCACTTCGTCTCTCTTCCTCGAGCACTCCTTGGGGCGCCCGTTTGAGGGGAGTGTTCGCCGTCTCCACTGACTTCCGTACTCCGAGGCAGCCGCACTGTAACCGGTATTACATTTCCCGCAACTGCACTATAAGCGATATGTGTATACATGGAGTGCTATGGGAAAATTAACGGGAGTCTAAAAAGACAGCACTATATCCGGTCCTGCACTATAAGCGGTTACATTATAAGTGGTCTATACTGTACACTAGTGAACAAAAAGATGTGATATTTTGCATTTGGGTCCTGTGAACTGTTGTGCTCTGAATTGTGCCAGATCACTAGCCTAGGGCAATAGTCTCTTAAACACGCACTGCCATCATACTTTATTCACACCGCATAACTCACCAACCGTGTACATAATTTGCGTATAGGGCATTGCACATGTTCCGATATCCGATATGCAGTGAACAACATATCGTTACAGTATATGGAATTTTTCCCATAGCTCTAATGCATAAGTTGATACTCTTAAGTCGGCTCATCGTTATAACCAATTCCTCGTTACATGTGCTGTCGTTATAGGTGGACTACGCTGTAGTACGCTGTAGTAGCCTTTTGCTCAGCTAACTAACCTATCATTATAATATTTCTCACCAGCGTGCAGTTTTTTTCAGTACTGGTTGATATCACGGTTTCCTTGTGATGCATTGTTGGAATACACCAATTATGTACACAGTGGGTGGGCTATGTGGTGCGAATAAAGTACAATGACAGTTCGTACTCAAGCGACTATTGCTCTAGGCTAGCAATCTGGCATAACACAGAACCCAAATGCAAAATCTTACAACTTTTTGTTGACTGCTGTATGTGTAAAACAGAGAAATGTTTTTATGAGACAGTCATAAGTACGATATGGATAAAAATTTGTTGTATTTTAGAGAGAAGAGAAGGTTAAATTCTAGTGACTGTTTGAAGCAAAATTCATGTTTAGGGCTTGAAATGTTTTACAAGAATCACCGAAAATTGGTGTGTTTAAAGAAATTAAAGCCTGTAGTTCGCGAATTTCTACCTCTGCACCAAGAACAGGTATTGCAGTTCTGTAAACTGCATTCGTTTGAGCGTCTAAAGCAGTCAAATTTGATTCATATAATAATTTACGGCTTATGTGAAATTGTTACGATGTTTTGCGAGGGTTCTGTAAAATCAATTTTGTCCTCTTTAGCTGTCTTATTAGGTGCGATTTAAGGAATTGCAATATCGTTTTTCATTGCCGAGTTACAGAGTTGTAAATTTGGTACTTGAGTTGTTTGCAATTCAGCACTTCTCACTTCAAGTGGTGAAAATCGAGTGAAGAACAGTTCAAAGAACGCCGCCAAAGCGTGTCTCTCAGGGAAGTCAGAGACACAGGGACGTGTTTGCTACAGCAACAAGATTTTCAGGTCATGAAGTTGTGCTGCTCCGCCAATAGATTACCACTGTCAGCGGAGGATAGTCGAACATATGGCAGTGGTAATTTATCTGGTTGATCGTGTCTCACCGCTGGCCGGGCAGTGTCCTCACCTAAAAGTAGTATGTTACACTGCAGCACGAATGCAAGAAGAGGCTGATAAACTTATTTTTTGTTGTTGTTGTTAAAATGTAAGGGCAAAGAAACCATTCAAAGGACAACTGCTCATGCCCCAGTGAAAGCTAATCAGAAAAATTACCCACGTGTCATCCCTCAAACAAAACACTATTATTACAACGCTATCAAGGAAGGACAATTTGTCATCAGCTAAGGTGACAGAAGCTTGTCTGACACATGTGTCACCCAAATGGGAGATATGGCTTGCCTTCACCAGCAATCTTAGGTCCTCATCATCTGATGAGAGGAAAGCAGCCGTCGTGTGCTGATGATGGGCTGGTATTGTGCTAACTTTGAGCAGCTGAGTCTGTTTAAAGATTGCAGTGTGTGCCGTAGGATAAGTGGGAGACTCATCATTACATTTATTGCAACAAATAACTTGCCATGTTTCGCTACCTTTGTTGTACTTATCGTTTTGCATGCCATCTAATGATATAAACTTCTAGGGCTGCACCAATGTAGTTGTAATGATTTTGTAACATCCACATTATTTGACTGTGTTGGCAAGGGTCCTTGGTTCTTCTTGCCCCCCCCCCCCCCCTCTTTTTTTTTCTGCAAGTTAGTCTATTAGGCTAACCTAGGGTAGAGGCACGTAAAGACTCATCATCTGGATTGGTGCGTTTGGGCAGTATTAGTGACAAAGGCAAGCTGCTACTTGTCTTAGAGGTGTTGGAGGCTTCTAAAAGGTGTGCAGAAAGGGGCGCCGGTTGTCCGTTCAGGCTTGTGCTGAATTCATTGCCTCCTTGGTGATAGTTGAGCCACTGTGTGCAGCATCTGGCTTGTCCCAGCGCAGCACAGTTGTCAGAAGTAGTGTCTTCAAATAAAGGGGTTAGAGGAGAAGTGGTGCCTTTCATTTTGAAAACTGAGTGCCCCAATATTTCTGGCTGAAAATGCATAAATTAGTGGATAGAAGTAATGTCCATTCATTCAGGAACTACTGTGAAAGGAGCTACTTTAATGGGTATAATGAATCGCAAGCACACTTGTGTAATATGACTTGACACTTGTCTCGTGTCATAACCACGAGACCGGACATTTGACATGTCCCCATTTGCCCAATAGGTGTCAGGCATGGTGCATTACGCTGAAGAATTAATTGTGCCTGTTAATTGTACGAGGGAATATAGAAATCCAAGACTGTTTGTCATATATATGACTAGCATTTCATTCCAGCCCGGTAGATGCACTGCCTAGTCTTGCTTTATATTGTCTGCATTTCTGCCACTGGCTAACCACCCCGGGTGGTTATAACATGGACAAGTACCCATCGTGCAATGTGATGTCCACGCAGATCACGGTGCCCTTCCGGTACGAGTGGCTGGATGAGCTGTTCCGCGAGGGGGCCACACTCATCTTCTTTGTGCTGACGGGCTACAAGTTCCGGCCCACGCAGTCCAACCCCTACTTCCGCCTCTCCCAGGATGATGAGGAGGAAATGGAGGAAGTGTGAGTGTCCCCCGCTTTGTTTGTTTTGAATTGAATTTTATTGTTAGCAACATACACACACACACCATACCTTTTTTTCTATTTTTTTCTTCGGACAAATTCTTAGGGTTAAATTTCATTGCTACGGACACCACATTAACGAATTTGTCAGATTAATGAACATTTCAGATATCCCCTGCTTACTGCTTATAGTTTCAGTGTGAAAGTATTGCAGTGCTACGAACTTCAGAATACAGAACTTTTCAGAATAATGATCAATATTCAGTTTCTGTGTCACATTAACAACACCTCGGTACTACAAATTTATATTTCGAAATTTGGTGATTCTGATTTTAGTGTATCATTCATGGCAGCCGGAGCAGTAGGCTAGCAGACAACACCCCGATGCTTGGGCAGAAGGTTCATAGAAGGGACTTTATTTTTATGTTTCGGGGACGACGACGCATCAGCGTTTGCTGATAGCACTACATAACCGGAGTAATGTTGTAAATTTTCTGGAAGCAAAGTAATATTGTTTTTCTGCTGGCTACAGTTTATTATGCAGAGTAAATTTTATGGGAACTATTTTCGAAACAGCAAAAATTAGAAATTAAGACAATAATGATTTGAAAAATGCATTAGATAACTTACCTATGCAGTAAAAATACACGTATACTATCTGAAAACCATAACAGCGTTTTTATTGCACTTCACTCCGCATCAGAACGACCAGACCTGTCATCTAGGTTGGTGGCTGCTTCATCCACATTTTGATTCCACAACAGCTCGTCCTCACAGCCGCTTCCAGCCGTTTGCCATTATCGCAAGCATCACGTTGAAGCACTGCTTTTCGGCACATGTTGTTTTGACTAGGGCGCTGTGTGCGTCTCTTTTCTCTAGCATCCTGCTCATAGGCATGCCAAAGTTTATCGGTGTCTGATCAGTGTTCCTGTTTTGTGAGCAGATAAAATCTCTGTCCCGCAGCAGGCGTATAACTCGACTTAGGTCCCATTGCACACAGCAAAACCAAAGACAAGCACAAAAGCGAGCAACAGACATGCTAACTCGACATTATGCCCAACTATGCCTACTACAGTCGACGACCAATAATTTGGACTTCACGGAAAACGTAAATAAGTCTGAACTACTGAATGTCCGAGGAAAACGAGTGTTCCCAAAAAAAGATAACTATATTTACATTTTAATGCCCCTGTGCAAGGAAGAAGTAGTTGATTCGTTGCTGCACACACTTCCGCTTACGTACGCTTATATTTCTGCCGGTTTTCTGTTGTCGCTATACGCTATGCAAGGACTGCAAAGGCTCGAGTCAGATCCGCCCGGCACATCAACGTCCGAGTTAGAGTCGCTGTTTGACAGTGGGAAAACTTGCTCAATTATTTCGTCATCGTTCAGTTTGGCACACAACACCGTGCTGCTGACGTCTGCAAAGTCTTCTAATGTCACGGCAGCAGGAATCGGCACACCGCAGCCTAGCAGGTCATCAATGATGTCCGCATTTGAGCTTATTGTGGTAGGCGGCAGTTCAGGCGCTTCAGTTTCAGAGTCGGGGTTATTCGGACTGCGACTAAAGACTCATTCGGAGTCAGACTGCAAGGGGACCGTTGGTGCCATTTGACGTGACCTCTCGATAACTTCACGAGAAAGACTTCTTGAAGCCAGCAGAGCGTTGTCTGGAACACCAACTAAACAAACAGAATGGCGAGAGCGGGCCATGCGCTGGGATGCCGCAATAGGATGTGATGATCGCAATGTTGATGCAACCTCTGGCAAAGCCTCCTAGATCAGCATTTGTCATTTAATCTGAAGCATAGTGCTGCGACCGACACAAGGCCTCAGGGATTACCATTTTACGTGTAATCTCTGAGGCCATACTTGATGTCTCGTATTCTGAGGCCATACTTCATGTCTCATTGAGGTTGCCAGAGGAGATAATGGCGGCAGAATCCGCGTACGCTGCAGTCACGGACAGAGTCCAGATAATTGCAGAATGTAGAGCTGGCGGCTGTCTGAAGTATCGATCGTCTTTACACATTAAGTCTACGGGGCCATTGGCGGTGCCACGAAGCTTTCCGAATTATCGAGCTTGTTGGGATTATCGGTGTCCGATTTATCGGGGGGTCGGCGACTGTATGGCGTTCAAGCGCCTGCTGCTGCTTCTTCATTTGGACTCTCCCGTGCCCCGTGGCCGGTTGCACATCACACATGCGTGCTGTTCTATTGTGTCGGAGTAAGCAGTTGCGCGTTTCTTGCTCTCTCAAGTCTGCGAGGTGCCTTTGCGCCGGCACTGGCGGCAAGCATTCGGTAAGAACAGGCTGAGTGTTACCGCGGTCACTCTTTCCGTCAGGTCCCAAGCGATCATGATAACGTGCAGCCTGTTTTTACCGCATGCTTGCCGCCAGTGTTCTCTCGTCATCGCTTTCCCGTCGGCTTCTCCATCACCAAACCAACTGCCCCTGCCGATGTGCCACCACAGCATGTTTGCTGTTAGTGTGGATGTGCAGCCTACATAAGTTAGCCATAGAATTTCGTTCGCGTGATCTCTGCGTTTCTCGCATGGCATCATTATTAAGTATTTCCAACATAACGACGGGCATCGAGATTAAGTGCGCTTGATGTAAACACATGTGCGAGAGTGAAAGATTCTAGTCTGTTCGAAAAACTACAGCACAGCTGTTCCATCATGGGAATGTGCTAGAGCAAAGTTGTAAGTGCATTTATTTATGTGAGTGCGTTCATTACGCGAGTATATACAGTAAAACCCCGGTGATACGATCCTGGCTGGTACAAATTTCGGTGTGATACGAATTCATAACGTTCCCTGGTCGAAATACATTGCTCACAATGCGAAAAAAATCAGCTGTTCCGAACGCGTTGCCACACCGCTGCAGATCATACGAATGCGTGAGCAACAGCAGTGGTGACTGAGCCAGCGGAGCGACCAGCACAGACAAGTTGGCACAGCGGGATCCATAGTCGCCAAGCAACCGGCTACGTCACGCGGCTGCATATATCTCTCATTGTTCCCCACGGCGAGCGGACCGGACCACATCACAGCCTAGCCGATGCTTAGGGAGAAAGTAGACGAGTACCGCTGCAGCAACGACGACCACGGCGCAGCCCCAACGGTCAAAAGCTCCCTGCACTCGACGTGCTCTCAGGCATTCAGTGGCGTGCGAAAACATTCCTGAGGTTACGTGCGCGCACTTATATGCCTTTCAGAAGGCGATCGTTGACAATTTGGGCAAGAAGAAAACGTACACATTTAGTAGAACCCCGTTGCTACGTTTTTCAAGGGACCGTGAAAAAAAAAGTTGCAGTTTCATCCAAAAGGTGAAGCAACGATTGCGATAGCAAATTAGTAGACAGCTGTACGAAGTAAGGATAGTAGTTGTACCAGCTGTATAAACTTGTAAACATTCGCTTACTAACTAAATTAACAAGGACAATGTCACGCGCGCACAGGCAAACATTAACACATATCGGTCAATGACCGCGGACACTCGCTATCGAAACACTGGCGTGAGGAAGCACAACAGCAGCAGCGAGCGAATTGACCGTTTTGCTGTCTCTCGCTTCAACGCGAACTAAACGTCGAAAGCACAGCGCATTTGAAGCTACCGGCACTAGGCGCACTTTGTCAACATCGCAGATCATTTTGACGATGAGGTCCGTGCACTTTGCGCACGTCACAGATTGCTTTCAAGATATGGCACCCTCGCGGCTGCGTTGTATCTGCAACGTGCCGGTCGCTTGTCGCAATGCTTCGGTCGCTTGTTGCAACGTACAAGCTGGCTGCACTGCTAAATTTGCCTGACCGCCTCATTCAAACGCGATGTAACATGCAGGAACATTACAGACTGGCGACGTATCATGTGGAACTTGAATACATGGAAGTCAATGGGATTTAGGTTGGGACCGGGAAAACGCGACAGAGCAGCCAGGAAAACGCAGCAGCGTGGAAGGTGTGAATGGGGTTTGACTATTAGAAATCTTTTTTGGTAAAAGTAAATTCATTTTTTCTTGATTTTGTGTATGTTTTGGTGATACGAATTTCGGGTGATACGAATATTTCATGTGACCCCGTGAGATTCGTATCACCGAGATTTTACTGCACCATAGTTCAGGTTTCTGCCTCCTCGAGCGAGACAGTTGCGGTGTCCGCGGCAAGAAATGTGAAAAAAAAATGAAAAAGCCCATTGCGCTTGGGAGGCGTCATGGAGCTTCCTCCTCGTCCAGGGTTTTGTAAGTGCAATTTCTTTTGCACACGCTGCTGTTACAATATGGTGTGTTGGTGGTGCATCGGTGGTGCATGGCGGCGGAATCTATGGAAAATAGCTTCAGCGCAGGCAGAGAGCCAACTCTGATGGTTTGATGGGTGGAATGGTTACTTTTGGAGCTTTCACTGTAACGACCTTTGAGAATAATGAACAACTTGCCGCAGTCCCCTGAAGTTCATTATATCAAGATTTCACTGTACTAACATTCTTAGGAAAGAAGTTTTGACTTTGGTCGTTGAACTGCATTTTCAACAATGATTTTACTTGATCAGACTGTATTCCATCTTACTCTCGACTACATTGCTACTAACAATATGTAATGTAATGGAATGGAGGAGACACAGAGACAGCACCCGTTCCTGGGCCAGCTGTTCTATTATCTGCCCACCTCCTCTTCCTCTACTTCGCTCCTCGCGCAAGCAGCCGAGCCCCGGGGCCGTTTTTCCACATCACACTTGGCCACGCTGCGAACCTGGCAAACAATAAATAAACGATAGTTCAGTTCAACAGGCGTAATCTCTTCTTGGGGCGCAACATGTGCACGGTGAAGTCATTTCTTTTCCGCCGGTCGAGTCCAAAGCTTGGATCCAAGGTGCTAAAGCGCCATGTATTACCTACGCGCTTGGTGAAGGGCCTCTCGAACTTTGCGAGTAGCTTCTTGCCCAGACAGTTGCTGCCTCTTCGCACCCACACCTCGTCTCTGATTTTGTATGCAGGGGCAGGTCGACGGCGGTGGTCATAATAGCGCTTCTGTTTTTCTTGGGCTTGTGTAGCTTTTTCCTTCGCCGCAGCTGTGATCTTCTGGCAGGCAACTGTGCAACTGTTAGAGCGTGTGACGCTAACGGGAGCATCTAGCCTGAGGACCGCTTTCAGCTGGGGCAGCTTCCCATCTACGATTTTATACGGCGTCACACCAGTAGAGGTCTTCAGCGCTGTATTAACCGCATAGACAGCTGCCGGAAGGTGGACGTCCCCAATCGGCCTCTCCTTTCTGTCATACTAGTTTTGTATATGGAGCGAGCCTTGCCTGAATGCTCTCGTTTGTTCGCTCAGTAAGGCCGTTCGCCTGGGGATGAAATGCGGATGTGTAGTGATGCTGCACCCCCGCCGTGGAAAGGTACTTCTATAGTTCCCGGCTGCGAAATTTTGTGGCAAGATCTGATATCAATTTCTTTGGCAAGCCATGCCTCCATTCGAGCCTGTGTTTCAGAAAATCGACTAAATGAGCGGATGCCAGGGATGGTACAGGTGCCACTTTCACATATTTGGACAGATAGTCTACAGCTACAATGATGTAGCGGTTTCCAGCAGTGGAGGTGGGTAGCGGCCCTATGTAGTCAATGCCAACCGTATGAAAGATGTCGGGTATCTCAACAGATGTTAACAACACCTGTTGAGATACCCGACATCTTTCATACGGTTGGCTGTCATACGGTAGGCTGGCACCCTGGCAATTGCTTAAACTGTTGACACGCTTCGCAGCTAGCGAAGTAGGAGCGCACATTGCTTTGCATCTTCGGCCACCAGAAGCATTCCTGTAGCTTGCGGAGCGTGGCTCATTGACCGATGTGCCCTCCTTTGGGGGGTGTCATGAATGGCTCGCAGCATCTCTGTGCGAAAACATTTCGGACCCGCCAGGAGGTAACGTTCTTCCGAGCGGTCCTTCTGCCACTAATGACGGTACAATACACCATTGCATATTGCAAATACAGTATAGACCACTTATAACGTAACTGCTTATAGTGCGGGACCGGATATAGTGCGGTCTTTTCAGACTCTCGTTAATTTTCCCATAGCACTTCATGTATACACGTATCGCTTATAGTGCAATTGCGGGAAATGAAATACCGGTTACAGTGCGGCTGCCTGGGAGTACGGAAGTCAGTGGAGACAGCGAACGCGCCCCTCAAACGGGCGCCCCAAGGAGTGCGAGCAAGAAAGAGAGACGAAGTGGAGGAGAAGGACACGTGGTGCGAACGAACAGCCAGTGAGGCTGAAACCAGAATCTTGAGTGCGAGTCGTGAAATATCACGGCGCGCATAACGAGCGAGGGCCACAAAACTGCCAACGCCGGCCAACGCTCGCTTCACGATAACGGCAGCAAACGAAACTACAGGGAGCGGGTGGCGCCGGCACGGCACGGCGAAGGGCGCACGCGGAGACCATGGAATGTGAGGGAGGAGGGGGGCAGGAAAGCGGATTTCGCCTTGGCAACTCCGCCGCTTCGGTGGCTCCCCTCGCCCTCCCTCGTAGCTCCCTCACTTTCGACTGTCACCGTGCGCGCCCGCCGCCGTTCCAGCCGGCCCGGCGCCAGCTCCCCGAAGTTTCGTTTTCTGCCGTTATTGGGAAGGGGGCGTTTGCCGGCGTGGGCAGTTTCGTTGGCCGGCCTGGGACAGTGCCGCTGCTTCCTTCTGCGCCGTAGCCGCAGCGTGCAAGGTCAACACGTGACTAGAAAGTGGACAAAGCATAAAGGAGAAAGAAGGGTTCACTGCCATTTTCTACGCGTGGCTACGGTAGCGTGGCTGAGACGTCAGCACATACACGCATCTTCCAGCGCAACGCAGAATCGGCGACCTTGCCATTTGAGAGAGGGTGAAATTTCCACCGTGTGTTTTTTTTTTTTTTTTCGCGCGCAACATTGAGGGGTCTTTCCTAAGCTTTTACCCTATGGCAGTGCCAGAGCAATGCCGGTCGGAGGCGCCGCAGCGTGAATTATTTCGAATTAACGAGATTCAACTGTAAATTGAATGCAAACATTCTAGCCGCATTCCTCGACTGTCGCATACGCGTGGCGGCTCGGTGCACACGTTTTGCATATGTGCGGGCCTTGAAAATTGTTGCTTTGGTTATAGTGCAGTTACCGCTTATAGTGCGGACATTCGCGACTCCGGCGACTTACGTTATAAGCGGTCTGCACTGTATCGAGCTTGTTTTTGTGCCAGTTATGGAGGCAATAATTGTCGCGAAGTCTTTGTCCTCATGTTACGCTTTGGTCAAGCCTACTTGGGCAAAAAAGATGCGATTTTGTCTGTTTCGTTCCAACCGTTCGAGGGGGTTGCATGATAAGGCATTGGCGATGTTATTCAAGACCCCGGCACTATGACGCACATAGAAATCATATTCTTGAAGCGTAATAATCCACCGGCGAATTGGTGCTTTAGCTGTTGCTTGGAAAACATCCACATTAACACAGAATTATCAGTTACCACGGTGAATCTGCGCCCAATCAGATAGTGTCGTAATTTGTAATCCACGCTCCACACTACTGCCAGACATTCCAGCTCATTGGAGTGATAGTGGCGCTCGGTGTCGGAAAGTTTTTGGCTGGCATAAGCAACGATGTGTTCGACGCCATCAGGATTGCGTTGCAGGAGCACTGCCCCTAGACCGGCTTGGCTAGCATCGGTGTGCACTTCAGTGGTCCGGTCATCATTGAAGTGGCCACTGGACAGACAGTGAGCTTTTGCTTTATCGTCCGGAAAGCATTTTCTTGCACGGGGCCCCACTCAAACTGTGCGTCCTTTTTAAGGAGATCACTCACGGGAGCTGCGATCACAGTGAAGTGTGGAATAAACCTCCGCAAATACGAGGCCATACCCATAAATGACTGAAACCTGTTTCAAGCAGGTTGGTGTGGCATATTCCGACACTGCCGATATGCACTCCGGGAGTGGCTGAATGCCGTCAAGGGAAATATTATGTCCAAGGTACGCTATCTTTGACAGACCAAACTGGCACTTTTCGCAGTTTAAGTGGAACCCCCTCATAAAGTCTGTAAAGCACTTCATCTAAATTGCGAAGGTATTGATCCACGGTGGTTCCAACAACCCGGATGTCATCTAAGTAAACCACACAGGCTTGGTTTACCACGCGCGCTGAAATGTACTAGGGGCCGTTCGCAGCCCAAACGGCATGCGATTGAATTCATACAAGCCCGACTGAGTGCGAAAGGCTGTCTTGCACTTATCTTCTTCAGCGACGTTAATCTACCAATGCCCTGCACGTAAGGCGAGCGATGAAAAGAACCTGCAGTGGCGTACTGCGTCAATAGCGTCGTCAATGCGGGGTAAGGGGTATGAGTTGGGCGTCGTACACTTGTCAAGCTGCCTGTAAGTCGTGCAGAAACGCAAGGACCCGTTTTTCTTCCGCACGAGCACGATGGGCGCTGCCCACGGACTTGTTGAAGGCCTAATTATGCCCACGGCAAGCATTTCGCGAACTTGATCCGCGATCATGGTGCGCTCCCTCTCAGCGTATCTTCTCAATGGTATGCATATTGGAGAGTGGTTCCCTGTAGGTATTCGATGCAGGAACATCTTAGTGCCGGGGAGATCGGCGGTAGTGTCAGTGAACACCACTTGATGGCAAGCCAGTATCGAACTTAAGGTAAGCGAACGAAGCAACTCACCTCTCGGCGTTGGCAGGGGCGTCAGAATAGTATCTGTTGATGCGGGCCGGAGCTGTACATGGGCGCCATCGATGGTGATTTGAATGTTGTCAGACAGTAGAAAATCTATTCTGAGAATCATGTCGGCAGGCAGGTCCTTGAAAACAGGAATGGCCGGGAGAAACTTTGTCCCGGCTGTTGTCTGGACATAAACGTCGAGCATGCCCACTGGCATCACACTACCTCCTAGTCCGTGGATTGGAGGCTGCGTCCACAGGAAAATGGTGTCGGGAGCATGATGCTGGTGTAGTGCCGTCCGCTCGGCGCCGGTATCAATGAGTGCGGGCGGACAAGTTGTCTATTCCTTCGGCATGCACTGGTAACAGTGGAGTTGGGAAGGCCTGGTACTGAATTCAGGCTTGTGGCGATTGACGGCATTCCTTGGCGTGGTGTCCAAGACATCCGCAAGAAAAGCAGCCTTGGTGCGCTGAGAGGGGTGGTGACTGTCCGGCCTGTGGCGCGCCGAAACTGAGACGGCGTCGAGTACACTGCTGCAGTTCCGTTCCTTGTGAGCGAAAACCAGGGGCGTGATCTCAGGAGACTGACAAGACAGGATGGCAGCGTGAGTATAGTCGCACACAGTCCATGGATCACGTACTGGCGTGCAGCTGGAGACGGCCATGTGAGGCCACAGTCGTTGAGGCCAGGGAATTGATGGTTTGCAGCCAGAGTGTTGGGTTATCCAAAACCCTCGAAATTCTGGAATTTTTGTGAGAGATGGCGGAGGCAGCGCGGTACATGCCAAGGCTGTGGCGATGGAGATGGCATTTTCGAATTACTTGGTCATGGCAACGATTGCCTGTGTGAATACGGCGAGGTCGCTGGAAACCACATTCGAGGTAGGAGTGATGACCTCTGGCATTGATGCCGAGGTCGCTTGCAGCGCAGTACGGGAAACAAAGCCCAAGGGAGCATGTACGGCGTTCCTTGGCGCCGAGATAGTTTCCATATTCATGGCACTTGAATTGCTGACCTGAGCTGTGTTGCAGACAGCATGCTGGTTGCAGACAGCATGCTGGCTTGGACAGGAGCGGTAGTGAGCTCGGTTGCAGAAGCCAGAGCTGTAGAAGCAGCGGCACGTGGAAGTGTGCGTCCGCTCTGCAACACGGTGTCCGACTGCAGGTCGTCCAGCAGAGGATCCTCGGTCGACTGCGCTATTGTAACGGAATGAAGGAGACACAGAGACAGCACCCGTTCCTGGGCCAGCTGTTCTATTATCTGCCCACCTCCTCTTCCTCTAATTCGCTCCTCGCGCAAGCAGCCGAGCCCCGGTGCCGTTCTTCCACATCACAGTAAATATTTTCATGGCAGTTATACAAAACCTTCCAATTATCATTCAAATTCGAAGATAACACAATGACAGTTGAAGGGACAGATATTCAAATCTGTTATTTGCACAAGTAAAAATAAGGGTGCAGGTATAGTATAACCTCAGATATTTCATAATAACCACAGTAGTGTTTTTGCTCGCTAAGTAGAATCTCAGTGATAAAATCACACCTGATACGAATTTCTGGATGATACGAATTTTTCAAAAGTCCTAGATTATTTTACACTGCGCCAACTTTCAGATGTTGCAAACCGCTTTTTTCGTCATGCCAGATGATACAAACATCCGAGCCACCGCGCGATCCCCGGGCAAGAAGGCGCCACCGTGCTGATAGCGCCAAGCCCTGGCTGGTGTAAGGCCGGCAGAGCTTCCACACCAATGCACCAGTCACATTCCTGCTGCCAGGGTGACCTACGTCACTCCGCCTAAACTCCATCCCTGCGCATCCCTATGAAATCTTTTACTTCCTTCAGCAGTATCATGCAACTTGTCGACCGTTTTCAACCACCTTGCAACTTTATCAGGAGCCAGCAATCACACGTGACTCAGTTTTGCTGCATCAGCAAGGTCGGTGGCATTCGTTTCTATGGGTAGCCTTATGTCTGTATTCCACGCCTTCCATCATCTTCCACTCCCGATGGCAATCTGAAACTTTTCTTCCCTTGCAAACGTCAGATCACGATACGAGGTAGCTTCGCCGCTGCCAAGAAAAGTAAAAAGATTCCCATATCTCGCGCAAATCATGTCCTTATCGCCATCAGGCAGCAGCTAAGACGCAGCAACGAAAGCAACTCGAAATAGCCCAGCTCATCTTCAAATTGTGGCCTCAGAACACACGAAGTTTGCAGATCGCTGCTGCCAAAATGTGCGTGAAACAAGCGTGAAACGGCGGGTGCTCGTGCTTATACAGTAAAACCTCGTTAATTCGGATTTCACAGGACCGATAAAAATGGCCGAATTAACCGAACGTCAAATTATCGAGGGTATTAAGAAAACAACAAACAAATGCTTACTACGTCAACACGCTTTTATTTGCTGAATGAATCAGCAAATTCTGTTTCTATTTTGCACAAACGCAATGCAGAAGCTGCAATTCTCGTCATGCTGTGACTGATTAGCACTCACAGCGGCGAAGGTATCGCGACATCCTTCACAGCGCGGCCGCGGCGCGCGTCTTCATCTGAGACACACTTTTCACTACTGCGCGCAATAAAAAAGTGCAATTTTTTCGCCAGGTTGCCACCCATCACGATCTCGACGGTGCTCTTCATCATCCACAGCTTCGCACCGAGTAAAAACGAAACTATTGTTTGCCGCAACCGCGGTCGCTATCAACGCGATCATGGATGGCGACTACGCAGTTTTGAAGGCCCGCGGCCGATGCGCGTACCGAGTCAAAACGAAACTACTTCTGGCCGCAACCGCTGCGGACGAAACCGTAACCGCTGACAAACGCGATCATGGATCGGCGACTACGCATGAAGTCATGAAGGCACGCGGCCAATGCGGTGCTATGCGCGCCGGCAAATGCAAGAATAAAAGCTTTAAAGGCTGAAATAAGCATGAAGCTATCTGACGTTGCTGTCATCCCAGTACGATTTCCACGGATGACTATGGTGATGTGAACTCCATCGCTTCATATCGGTGGATGATAACACCGTTATGGCTCGCTTGCGTAGCACATTTGCGGCACTCCGCCCTCTCCGAGCTCCAAGAGTTGTCCGAATTAATCGATGTGCGGCCAAATACGTCCAAATTAGCAAGATTTTCATTGCATTAAATAATGCATACGCGTGCCAGGACCAAAGGACGTGTCCGAATTAACCAAGGTCGAGATATTGATGTTTTAATGTAATTAAAGAATACATGCTGTGCCACATGACAGCGACCCCTTTCCATTCTTGGTATGCTTCACCTCAATACATTGCGGCGAAGCTTACTTTGGAGAACCGGCATTGTGCAACGCTGGACCCTTGTCATACTTTATGCGCTTCGAAGCCGTCCATGAGGATGACAAAGCTGACAGCAGCAAATTCTTTGCCTTTTGAGAAACATTCGTCCTGGCCCCAAAGCTTCTTTTTAAGCTGCAAAGTTTGGTCGTCAAAGAGGCTTAAATGGGTCATCTTGAAGCACGTTCTGCTGTAGTCCGCTAGCTGGGTGGCAATTTTTGCATTTTGCTTGTTCAAAAAGTGTTCCGGTGCCTCTTTAAACCCCGTATGCCCAAATGTTTCTTTTTTCTGGCTCACGTGTCACTCCAGGCTGACTCAAACTGGGCTGACGGAGAATGTGTCCAAGACGCTGCGCAACCGGGACATTCACGACGACAAGGGCACGACGGCCACCAAACGCGAGAGCAGCCACGAGTACGACTGAGAAGGACAAGGCGGGGGTTCCCACCCTCGACCGACAAAGCAAGGAAACACGCGAGCGCGTGCACTTGGCCACTGGTCATGCAGGCGAGCCAGACCAGCCACTCCCGATACAAAATCTTTCCTGTCCCACTGACTGCATTCTGAGTTTCACTCTTCGTGAAGCAGTTGTTTCCATTCCTCTGCTTTCTTTCTGTCTCTCTTCCTATTGTGTTTCTTCGAAACATCACATGTCACGGCACCTTTTTTTTTTTTCGCATTCACATGTGTAGTTGTCAAGTCTGTGTTGCTCGCTGGATGTGTCACTTTCATATTTCTAATTCTACTTCACAGTCATCGTCAGGTCGCTGTTATGAGCAGAAGACTCTAGCAAGTGCACATGCGTGTGAGGGACTCGGGCATGTGAGGCACACTTTGCCTTTTATTTTTTCAGGGGCTTTTTTTTATTAATATTATTATTATCATTGCCCCTAAGTGTTGTGTGCTAGGAATGCACGTTTGATGTTTATGCTTGGATGCACTTTGCGATATCTTTCAATAACCTGTTGTCCTGTTCTTATCTTTCCTTTTTTCTTTGCTGTTGTATCCTGAGACGATGTTGCTGTATTATATGTAGTTGAAGCGCTAATATTGCAGCTTCCAGGTGTACGTTGTCTACGCTTATGATGCCGGTGTTACAATAGTCTCTCTTTATTTTCTCTCACTTCCTTCTTCTTAAGTTAAGCGTTGATGTATTGCACTCATAGGGTGCGTGGTACGAGAATAATTTATGGTGTAAAAACAAATTAGTGGGTCCTTATAACACATTCTCGTTTGGTGCCCCCATCTGTCTAGCCAGCCAATATTAAAGAGAAATGCTTTTTTTTTTTATAGCACATGGCTAGATGTATGCAACCTAGCGCCACTTCTGCCTAGTCATGGGCACCAGTGCTAGATGGAGGATCTCACACTCCCTTTTGTGCTTTGATCTGTGTTGAGTTTACGGACTATTTCAAATAAAGAACGCAATTGAAACTGCCGTGTTTTTCTTCCCCACAGCATTCGGCCACACACTTGGCAGTTACTGATGACTGGTTGTGCTGTGTGCAGAGCATTTGGTCACTGACAAATAAAATTATGCGGCTTGTCGGCGAATTTTGGCATTGTTGATGTACGCCATTGTGCTAAAGTGGCTTCTATTTTCCCGGTGTAGCCTCTTGCCACAGCTGCAGCAGCTGCATTACAATGTTTGTGCATTTTATTAGGCTTGTGTGAATATTCAATATTGTCGAATATTCCATCGAATATTTAGCTAGTTCGATATTCACTTCAACTCGAATTTCACTATGCAACGTTTTTTAAGTATTCAAAACGAACGAATATGTCAGGGGGGGGGGGGGGGGGGGAACGCTTATAAGCCACAGGGGGTCTCCAAATCCACGCCCCATAGGGTGGCACCCTACAAATTTAAAATGCAGATCTGAAAAGCTATGCTCTTACTGGTTGAATACGGCAGAAGCAATTTTGGGAGCCAGAAACGCGTCACAGAGGTCAAGTTTTGGACACCACCTATTACACCAACCCGGAAAAAAAGAAATCCGCGTGTGTAACCCGCAGCCGTGGCCTCAGCCACAACTAAATTTTAGATAGACTGATATGCCTATAAACAAATTTCTGTGCTGCTGTAGTTGTAAGAAATGTTGAACTTGCATTTTTACACAAGGATATCTTAATAAAGGCATTTTGAAACTAAGCTGATTCCAAAGACTAACCTGTTTTTTTTTTGTTTTTTTTTTTTTTTGCTAACCAATTTTTCTTAGATTTGTTAACATCTGGGCTCTTATCTGAAGGTTTTCTGCAAATCCCTCAATTATTCAAAGTATTTGCTTCGACTGCTTCAAACCAAAAAATTTATATTCACACAAGCCTACATTTTATGAAATAAGTTCACAACACTGTCGTAAACTGAGGTTGTTCTAGGCAGATTTAACTTGCTCATTTTGACTTGTGATAGAAAATTCTCTGGAGCAAAAGAAAAGGTTCAAGCAGCAGCCAAACAAGTCAGTTTGTTTCAACTTGTTTGGTTGTTCAGCTTGTTCAGGCACAGCTGAAGCAGTGCTACACCACAAAATACTCGGAAATGGTTTCTCTGTTCTATTTTTAAGTAAAACAATGCCAACGTCTGCAGCTGTAGCGCTGCTGCTGTGTATAGTCGTATTTGGCGGCATGTTTGATGTGCCTTCTTGTCTTGTTGCCATAGTAGGGGTTTTATGTAACGTGCAAAGTGTAGAGGTGTCGCTCAGCACTTCTCGGTACCTTTGTACTCCTTCAGAGTGTGTGTTCCATTGCTCTGAATTCTGGGCATGCTTGGCCAAATAATATAGTCAAACCCAGTTATATTAAATTTGCCCGTACGTTAAAACTTTTTCGATATATCCTGGCCCAGGTATATTACGAACACCTAAGACGAGTCAGTTATACAGAGCTTGCTGTCTGCACCACTTATCATGCGAAGAACTCATTTAGTGTTGTTGACAAAGCTACGCATAGGAGGCAGTAATTTTTAGCATGTACCTTTAGCTTCACGGCATCTTTGAGAATTACATTCTCAAAATGTGACGTGGGATGGATGTTTTAAAAGCTGTTTCCTTCAGTGTCGGCTCTGTATCAGCGCAGCATGTTGCAAGTAGCACAGCAACACAATAGGATCTAGCTCACTATCGAATTATGCATTGTGTTGAACCCTGCCTTGCTTTATCTGAGCAGGCTGTCATGAATGCTCAGCCATGTAATCGGAGAAAAACTTGCTCGGAAAGCATGCCCGGAAAAAAAGTGGGTGCGGTTTTATGGCACAGGTTGTACGCACTTGGTGTTCAGTATACAGTAGACTTCCATTAACTCCACTCTGGTTAATTCGATCTTGAATGAAGGTCCCGCCCGGTGCCCATGCATTTCCACGAGTCCATACTTGCGATATTTGGGTCCTAAAATTGACCTTCGCCGGATAACTCGAACTTCATGAGTCAGTACGCACACTCCTGACCCCTACGGTGACCCCAAGAACGACCTCTTTAGTGGTAGCGTCTGTCTCGGCGGAGCTTAGGGGACAGTGAATACATTGTACACACGTTATCTCCCATCGAAAAACGTCTATTTCCGGCCTGCCCGAGGGAGATTTCAAGGCAATGACCGCAGCGAATATGGTATTTACCCGATTCTACCGAGAGCCTTTTTTTTTTTTTTTTAAGAGAAAATGGGGCCAAAAATTGCCTGCTACGAAATCAGGACCGCATTCACGGCGTTTGCTATGCTCTACCGCTTACCACGACTGTATTGCGGCAAAGCTGACTTTAGAAAACCAGCCGCCATGGTGCAACACGTATTAGATCCTTGCCCATTTTTCTTGCTAAAAAATTGGATGCGCGTTACATTCCGACTTTGTTTAGGAGCTTTAATGTTATCCTTACATTAGTGTTCTACTTTGACACAAAGAAAGCGGGCGCGTGTGTAATTGTGGGGTGTGTTAGAATCGCGCAAGTACTGCCAAATGAATCGGTAGTGTGTTTTGACGATTTTTCGGCATCTTGTTCGACCTGCCAGATCAATTTAATTGGTCCTGTCAGGGTCAGATTAGCAGAAGTAGACTGTATTTCATGCTCAGTTAATTTTAGGCAATTTATTTTGCATGAATATAGCTAAAAAAACATTTTGCATGTTCAATGTAGAGCGTAATTCCCTGTACCCTAGTACATTGTAATTGGGTTTGACTGTAGTCCGCCTTTTTAAATGAGCAGAAAGCAGAAATCAATTGTGATACTAATGCGGTGTCTGTGGACTTGTTGCATGTCATCCTTGTTAAGGATTGCTGAAAGGGCACGTCTGCTTTCTTGCTCAGGCCAGACACTTGGACTTGCTCAGCCAGACACTTGGAGCAGAAGGGAAGATTTCGTGACGTGATGAGAACGAGCGTATTCAGCCTGACACGGCCGATGCATTGTCATAGTGACGTTGTCCTACTGTAAGCTATCAGCTATGCGTCTTGCCTTATTGTACCATGCCAGCATAGCCAGCACAATAAGGCAAGGTGCAAGGCTGTCATTTTTAGTCTTCTGGAAGGTTTGTTCTCCCTGTTTGTGTTGTGAGGTTTTTCCTGGCGCTGGTATAGCTTAGACTGTAGCAGCACTGTCGTTGGTCACGTGCAGTCTATATGTGTATGTGTGTGTGTTTTTTTTTTAGAAGAAAATTGCTACACAACATGAAGACCTCGTGATATGCTTATTACAGTTTGCATATGAATCACTTTTAAACACCTTTGTGTGCATATGTTAGTTCAGGTTGCAATTTTGCAAGTCTATTTTTCTGATGTTAAAGAAACAGTGCACACCTGAGCTTTGCACGTATTTCCCAGAGAGAGCTGTGCTATCATCATGTTTGCTTTCTATCAGTTTTCACTGCATTCGAAGACTGCATTAGCCGCTGAAATGGCCTCAAAGCACAAGTGATGTGTAATTGTGACCAGATAGGCACTCTAGGCCAGCCCTAGTAGGTCACGGTACAGCATCAGTTGCTTCTATTGAGACCCAAGAACTTTTGATTACATACACAAGTGTATGGACTTTGATCCTTGCAACATTGTCTGAAGACAACTGCTGGTGTTGTTGGCGACATTGCATGTGTGTGGGCTTAGTCTGACCTATCCCCCAAAGTGCACATGCATTATCTTGCCAATAATGCTAGTGCTGATTATTAGATGGAGCGGTAACTGTCTGGCCCCCGAGGCTTGCTGCAACTCCACATACCCATGAATCCCCTTAATTTTTGTAATGTAAGGATATTCTATGCACCCATGGCTTTTTTTTCTCTTCTATTCCCTCCCTCCCTCTCTCTGTCTCTCTCAAGTTCACTCTCCTATTGACCAGCACGTATTTTCTAGCAGTGCATATAGGGTGCTGCAGCAGTGTGGACATTTATACTTGCACATAAATTGAGCGAATGATTTTCAAGTGCGCAGAATTTTCAATGAAACTTTTTTGGGGGGGGAGTAATGCTTTGTAATTTAATGCCTTAAATTTTTTTACAGAATGTTCTAAAGGCTTAGTGCAGACACTTCTGTCAAGAAAATAAAGTTAAACGTAGCTCACCTAACAAGACCTCATGCCACACACAGCAGCAAACCTCATGATAAAAATTTGTCAATTTAAATAACAAATACATAACCTACCTGTATCATGGAGTCGAGAAAGGTAGGCAACCTTCTATGTCAGTGGGCCTCAACCTCAATTTTACCTCAAAGTGACATTGATATTACGGACTGCTAGAAATTCTGTGAATGAGATCAACAGCTTGAGTTGAATGCTTGGGATGAATCAAGTTTTAAGGTCGAAAGTTTCCGTTGCTACTTAGGAGCTTATCTGTTCCACCTGACCAAATGAGTAGACGGAACCAGCTTTAGCATGGAGTGAAGAAATGTGAATGAAGAATCTATTTGTGTATGATAAATTAAATTTTAGTGATGTAAGGTGCCAAGTTATGCAATAATCTGTTCAATTACTTCAATACATGTAAAGATCGGTCACCACACCACTCCAACTGAAACGAAATTTTATTTTGAGTAAATTGATAATAAATGAGTAGTAGCATTCTTTGCAAAGCTACAGTGGTGGTAATTGTCAAGTTTTCTTAATAGCAGCCATTTAATGGCGCGTAAGTAGATGCTTGCACCTGGTGGTTAGTGGCTAGGACGTAAGTCCCACCACCTTATATAAGTCTGAGATTTTTCAGTGCACCGCCGGTGCTGCATAATCTCGGAGGTCATGTTGAATAGTCGCGCAGTCTGATTCATGTGTCACTTCCGGTGAGCAGTGATGGCAGCTTTTTGTTTTTCAGTTTTGCTATCAGAAACAGCTACTTTTGCAAGCCCTTCGTGACACATCTGCTCGTTTTTTAAATGCAACATTGAGCATGGAGGCGATTCTGTATCTACACTTTCTGAACGTAGGCTTCATATGTGGCCCAAAATTTCATTGCAGTTGGCCTCATCGATAAAGTGTCTAGAGTTTACCAGTCCTGTGTAGAACCAACCCCCTTATCACCCATTCATACACGGGCACATATCTCTTCCACCTGCAGTGGGCTAATGCAATATGCTGATTGGAATGCTGTTACGTAACGATTTGGCTTTTGAGGGAACTGATACCCTTTCCTTTAGTGCAGGTGAGTCTGAGTGGGTTTGAGCCCCCGATTCCATAAACCTGTGCAGGTGTGTGATTCCTTGAGTTGTGTTGAATCTGAGCTCATCACTCCGTGAGTATGAGTGAGTGTGGGACTTGTAGTGAGTTTCAGTCAGAGTTAGCTAGACTGGCCCTGTTCAAGTGAGCGTAGGTGAGTGCAAAATATTTTTCCAGTGTGTGGTTCTGTTTATTTCACCAACCTATGGCTGTAGCTGAAGCCAGAATCTATTTCTTTGCTAAATAGATTGTGTTGCTGGACTAGTTGCATCATACCTGCAGGTTTAACAAGCACATACTCTAGAGAGGACAAGGAAGTAGACACAAGACAAGCGTTTGTCTTGTGTCTACTTCCTTGGCCTGTCTTAAGGTTTGCACTTAATAGAGCTGCAAATTCATAGACTTCTGAATACCAACTAGCCCAAACTGCCACCCTTCTAAGCTAAAAGTGAAAAGAGGGGTTCAAGCATCTGCAAACTAAATGCATATCCTGAGCGGGGGGGGGGGGGGGGGAGGAAATCCTGTAAGCAGGAAGTTAAGCCGAGAGGAGGCAAGTTGAAGGTAGAACCCTTGCCTCCTTTCCTGTTTTGTTCACGTTCACTGGCTCAGAATTACACACCAACTCATCCAACAAGCTACCCTCATGAATGCACGTCCTGAGAGTGCTTGAAGGTAGAGTGTCAGATGACACCGTTAGGTGGCGCTGTTGTATCTCTGGCAGGACATCTTGGTGACATACACTTCCCAAGACTGTTCTCCCACACTCAAAACAGCCATGGTTTCCGCCGTGGTTCTCAGTCATAGTGCCAGACTTGGCGGATGCTTTCAAAAAAATGCGTTGCGGCACTTGCTTGACACAGCATCTCACAGCTAGGAATACAAAGTGATCACCCGCGTGTCACGAGCCTCAATGCAACGGCACATATGTGCACCAGGCCTCAACATTCGACCTGGATTCATGCACTACAGAGGTAGTGCATGGCCAGGCTCCGTGGCATACATTGCATTTGCAGACCTTTTCCGAGTTCTTTACTGCTGTCGCTGCAATACAACCAAAAGCATTGCGTATCTGGAACATGCTACTCAGTCGACAGGGTACCAGCACAAGTCTCACCAACTTCCGCACAGGAAGTACAGGCTATTCTGGAGAGGACAGCCCCCGGTGGGCATGAAGGCCTACCATGGGTGCTATTTTCTAGGATTGATGGGCTTCGTGCAAGGCCATGTGTCATTTCTAAACATGTGCAAAACCAGTAAAGGGCATGATTTACACACATTTATGGGCATCTTTTTTATGGGCACACACATTTTTATGCATCTCGCACAGCTTACTACAGCGCTGTAGTAAGCTGTGCGAGATGTTTGAGCAAAGAATCAACGCCTCATCAGACGCTAAGCACATACACCGGTGAACCTGGAAAGGCTACATGTTCGGTCAGGACCCGCGGTCCGCTTCATATTTTGTTGTTTTCTTATCATTCGTCCCGCGCGAGTCTCCAATCCAGGCGATAACGGCAGCGCCGTGTCATCCAAGCCAGTGACGATGATGGGAAAAAAATGGAAATTAAATGGATCGTAATTATCACGACTTTTAAGTGCACTTTGCCTGCGAAGAATGCACCGCTGCACTCAGACATTCATTGTGGTGAAGCTAGCTTTCAGTGTACGCCGTTGCATTGGACACTTTGTCGTTACGTGCCTTTAGTTCCAGGGAAAACCTTGGACCGGTTACGCGCTTCAAAAGAGAGCTTCAGCGGTGTGAAATAATGGGTGGCAGTGCCAGACCAGTGTCGGTGGGATTTCATAAATGGTCATTGTAGAACTGCTGCGCCACGGATCACGTAGCGAAGCCCGAAAGAAAACAGCTGCATGGTCACGTTGTCCATACACAAATTTGTTCAGTACAGAAACATATGGTGATGTAAGTTCCTTTTTGAAACAAGGGTAAGATAGCTAGCTGTCAACTGAACATTTCCGCGTGGCTCACGGCGGAGTGTGATGGCACCAGTGAACATAAACGTGTAGAACTGCAGAAAGTTGAGCTAGTTGGTAAGGATTCATCGTGAAAGAAGGTAGGGAGTTTTTCCAGCACACGTGGTTCTCCTCGAACGCCAAGGAAATGTCTAGAAATTGTATGGCGCTACTTCGACACAATTCTTCTGTAAACTTTAACCCCCCTCCATTTACTTTAAATTGTTCGCTCGCTGAGGTAATCTATCAACTACAAAATATCTGGCAATCGTTCGCGTAACGAAATACCTTAATAACACGATCAGCTTTATACCACGATCATCGAAGGCGTCCTCTAAGTATTTTTCAATTTTGCTAAGGTATAGACAACCAAACGAGTGTAAATACACGGAAAGAATTTCCAGAAAAGCCCCTGTTGAAACACCGCATTTTTCTAAGAAAACCGATTCCTGCACTTGTTCATTAATACAGCCTTTAACACAATTTACCAACCCGTCATGCAGCAAAGAGTGATACAGGTCTTCAATATCCATAAAGCAGCACAACTGTCGAGATGCTCCTCTGTCGAAACCTAAGCTAGCGCCTGCGAGTTACGCATGCGAAAAGGGTCTAAAAAACTCGGTGAAGTTAGGCACTTCTGCTGGTAACTAGCTACAGCGAATTGCCCGTTTTGTGTCTGCTTTCTTTTCCGTCACAATGCGCCCTTCAGTTGATAGTCGGCGTGTGTGTTGTCTGGTTCTCTTGTGTCCATGTCTGCACGCCTTACCTTCGTTCGCAATAAACGTATAACGCCGAATTTGCTTTTGCACGGAGAACCGCTAGCTGCGTGCCGCTAACTCGTGACAGTCGCTGCGTTTTCTCGCCGAGAGTACGATAAAAATCATATTTAGCAAGATCAGAGAGAGGCCAGCCGAAGACCATATACAGTGAGACCTCTGCATTTATTATGTGGTTCACATTCAAAACACAATGGGGAAAGTAACGCGAGATTGAAGCGCGCGCAGATTTGAAGTACGCGTGCTATACTACAAGATAAAAGAATTGGTGTTTGAAGAGCGGGGGGAGGGGGGGGGGGGGGGGCAAGGTTGGCGAAGTGATGAACGACAGAACTTTACTGGAAGAGAGGGAGCGAAAAAAAAAAAAGAGATACGTTTATTTAAAAAATAACACGCAACCCCTGTCGTGCTTTCGGCGAGGTGCGCCCGTTACAGTACAGGGCAGTATTAGAACTGGAGAGCATAGAGTTAGTACACTGACTCTAGAGGAAAAGCTGGGCGAAAAAAGTGGCAACCGCAAGGGCGCCGCCATGTTGTTACCTCTGTTTTTATAATGCTAAAAATAATTAAAATAAAATGCCAAAACAAGCATTTACTCGTAGCACGGTACGTATGGACAATATATGTGTGTGTTTTCAATTTCTCGTGCTAGTAATGTCGGCCTCTTGGAATAATCGAACTCAAGGACAAGAAATATGCTACCTACAGGCGTTTTTTTTTTTTTCTTTAATTTCGTAAAACTTAAAATGATCACCCCGTATAAAGGGACACTAAAGGAGAAGGTTGAGCTGTGGTGCCTTTCTACAATATCAAAAGAGCCACTGTTCCCGCAAGAGGAGCCAAAAAAGACATAAAACAAAACAAAAAGCGGGTGCCAGACGCCGCGCCTTTCTGTCTAAACTGGCTCTCCGTGAAGTCATGGATTCTGACGGTATCTGCTTTGGGCCTAGTTAATTGTTTATTATCTGTAAAGATGGATTACATTGTATACATGTTAAAGGGTCCAAAGACCCAACTTAGCTCGTTTCCAGATATTTTACTGTGTCTCGACCGCCCAAATATGAGAAAATACGTCACATCTGACTATCGGCGTTGGGGTTTCGGCGCAAAATTAAAAAAAAGAATTATAATAATAATGGCTGTTCGGTCTTTATTATTTATCATTTAGTAATCAACCTCTTTTGACAAAATCATCAAAAAATGATTTTTGTTACCCTTCTAAACTGATTTCGTTTTTTTTTTTTTCCTTTAGTGTTCTTTTAATGTTTAAAGCGGTGGTCGTAACGTTGCCGAGCTTCGGCGTAGCGAATGCACAGCTGTGTCGAACAACATATTGTTACGGCGCCAATTAAGTGAATAGGAGGGGGGCATGGATTATAAAACGAAGAAACGACGAGAATGGCTCCTGTGTTGGCGTGGAACAATACAACCTTGCCAATATTAAGTAATGACCGAGCTACTCGTTCCCGGCTTCCTCGTTTCAATATATTACGTAAGAGCCTTCAATGTGGTTTAATCATCATACGCATTTTTTTCCCCCGGATATCAGGGTGTCATAAGATTGCGGCATCAAGTTTCTTTAGCCTTTTCTTAGGAGGAGTCTCTCGCAGTGTATTAAATTTATCTGCTGCAGAAAGGAACGCAAGATGGTAGTAATTTCTACTTTCAGCCACAGTTTTGAGGTCGCTTTTGGTGGCCGAGCTCATATCTGACTCGGCGAAGCCAGAAGTTGTAGCTCACCGTGCCGCGTGGCAGCGCGCCACGAAGGCCAAACATCTGTTGGAGAAGTTGAGCGCGCGTCGGGCGCCGCGTGCGCGTGCCAGGGGTGGCTAGAAGACGAAGAAGCCGAGCAGCCGGGCTCGGTCCCGCGGGCTCACGCGTAGCTCGCGCATTCCATTGGCACCAGGCATCGGCTCATAAGGCGGGTCGGAGGTTTGACGTCGCTGGTCGGCGCCAGTCCACACCGCGGCCAAGCACCATCGGCCAGCCGGCGCTGCCCCGCCGCTGCCCCGCCACCGCCGACGTAGCCAGAGGTAAGCGCAACGCCGTGCGTCGCTCGGTGTCCACCCTAATCATGCTGGGGCGTTCGAACGCCGCCATGTTAGGCTTTCTGACCGCTTCTTTTTTTTCCCCGGCATGCCGCCGAACACACGGCACGGCGAAACTGGCTGCCGTGAAAGAGGCGTACTGAAAGAGGGAGCGACCGTTGACCACGCGCAAGGTTTTCTTTTCCTTATTTTCAGAAATACGCCGCCCACTCGGCGTGTCCCGAACGCCGACTCCGAAACGTGTGGTTGGGGGCCACCCATTGTCTCGAAGCTAGGGGGTTACGGACGACAGTTCTCCCTCGCTCCCCGGTGTTTCGGATCTACACGTTTCGGAGTCGGGCTTCGAGATACACCGCTACAATTTCGCGATTTTTTTTTTTTTTTTTCCCCCGTGGAACGTCGTACTGCTCGCGCACGGGGCTCGTGCGCCAGCGCGCTCGAGTTCTTTCTTCTTCCTTTACGAATGCACGCGGAGCACGCGGTACGAGTTGCACGCGGTACTTAGTATCCCGAAGCCAGACTCTGAAACGTGTCAATTGGGTCGCCATTTGCCCCGGATTAGCGGCCCAACCACACGTCTCGCTCCCCAGTACAGCGCCCCAGTGTTTCGGATCTGCACGTTTCAGGCTTCAAGATACGCCGCCGTTTGCGCCGTGTATTCGCTAAGAAAAATTCTCCGACGAATATGATACTCCCTATAATGCGAAATTTGAGCCCAGCTCTGTTTTCATTTTGCGATATATTGGGCTCCTGGAGCGGACAATCTGTCTCGTGCGGCACGTTCCAAACGGAGCGAAGTGTGGCGCGACTGACTCGCTAATCGGCAGATCGCGAGAGGCAACGCGTGGGTGAAGCGCGATTCACAGCAGCCGACAGACCTCCGCTCGTGCAGCGCTTTGTTTCCATATACGGTATCGGTGGCGTCATCGGTGAACAGACGACGCACGCTACTCTGGCGCCATCTCGTAGCCATCGTCGCCGCAGCGCCAGTCTTGCGCGGCACTACGCTTTCCCTCTCACGCTTTCGCCATACCCATCTCCTCCGCTTTCGGCCTCATTGTTCCGCTGCGCCTTCCTCCTCGCATTCCCTTCGCTGTCGTTGTCTTTCATCCCCCGCTGCGCTCGGTTGCGAGGGACGCCGACGTTCGCCGCAGAACCGGGTGCCTATATCGGCTGCACTCTAAAACGGCCGAATTGCCATCTGACAGGGGCTGCAGGCTCGATATGCAAGCTGCAGTTGGTCGAACGCGAGCATTCCGCGGAACGTCGTACTGCTAGCGTAGGAGGCTCGTGCGCGAACGCGCCCAAGGCACTCGAGTTCTTTATCTTCCTTTACCAATGCATGCGGAGCATGCGGTAGAGGTGCACGCGGTAACGCGGCATACACGTGCGCTGGCATATACGGGATCTCAGCTTCGGAGGATTTATGCAACACTTTCCGAGGGATTGTATATATAGCTTGCCGAAAACGTGCGGCTTCAATCAACGCGGAAGGCGTATATAGTATCGTTGTCTGATATGTAGCTTCGGCGCCATGATTGTCGAATCATCGTCGACACGCGCGCTGGACCTGCACGGGGCTCCAGACAGTCGCCACAATATAGTATACCGCGCCGTGGTGGTGCGGCAGTCATGGCGTTGCAGCTATACATGTTAGACGATAGCTGCTCCCAAGGAAACGGCGAAAACACGGACAAACGGAGCTCGCGAAGCGCATTGTTAATGGTTATCGCGTTTTCAATGCTTGAGTACAATTTAACAATCAAGGGCGAAAATAGGTCCTCCCGTGAAAGACGTAAAAAATGTTCACAGCATATGAAATATTTTACCCAATAATTTTGCGAGAGTGAGCGTTTACGTTCACGCTCTAATTGTCGTTCGGTTAATTTCTATTCAGGGGATAAATTACATAATAGGGCAGCTATCAGACTTGTTTCAAAAAAAAATTACTTGGAATTATTGTGTTCGAGATAGAACCTCTTATGATAGGGGGTGTGCGGTGCCTACTTTTGCTGCGCAATTAAGCACGCGACGTAAAACAAATGTTACGGATTACGAGCTAGAAAAATACCGTGCAAAGTTATCTATTTGAATGAGATATACGCAAGGTAACGCATTTTTTTAATGATTGATAAGTATACGTTTCAAAGCAAAAAAAAAAAATGTTTGATTCCGACGCAGGTTACGTTGGTCTCTATCCTTTTACGTTTGATACCGGGCGCGCCGCCGCACGAAAACTTAGCGGAAATGTGTAATGCCATGTGTCCCAGCTAACGTTAGCCAAGCTGTTCAACGAAAAAAAAATAATTATTTAAAAAGCACGGGGCAAATGCAATTATAAAAGCTTTGGCGTTCGGTCGTCATGACAACCGAATACCGTAGGTTTTAAAATCTTATCTTGCATCTTGTTTTTTAAACCTTTCTTTTTTCTAGTTTCGCTGAACAGCTTGGATAACGTTAGAAGATAACGTTATATAGGATAACCCTATAAAGTGTGCTTTTTAAATCAGATGTTTTTGAAGAAATGAAAGCAACGAACGTGGCGTTTTTTGCGGACGACTTCCTATGTAGGAGGAGGTGGACATACTTTACCGCTAATAACGCGAGTTTCAGCCTACTAATTAACAAAAATTCATGAATTACCTTTTTTTATTAGTGCCCTAGGGGCGGTTTTCTAAATTGAAAATTTGGAGGCAGTGACATTTTAATGCGCACCCATCTTTTTAAAATCTTTAAAACCGCACCTAATTGGAGATATTCATGAAATTCAAAGCGCAATCGAGGCAATACAAAAATCTGTATTGTCTAAAAAAAAAAAAAAAAAACCTTGTATATGAGGCGCCTAGCCCTGCGCTGCGTTCCTAAGCGGAAACTAATAGTTGACCGACAGCGCTCAAGAAAATGTCCACAGGAACGATGGCGATTATCGTGCGACAGATTTGTACTCCGGGAGGCGTAGAACACTCCACATCCTGAAAGGCTAAAATCGGGTTGTAATCACGTCCCCTTCCGCATGCGCGATGGCCGTGGCTTTAAGCAGGATCTGCAGAGCCAAACTCTTTTGACTCAGCTGTTTAATGAGGTGTCAAAGCGTGTGACTTCGGCGTCTCTGCTTCGCTGGACTTGGCGATCAGTGCCCCCGGAAGGTCGTAGTATACCGGAGGGGTGCCAGTCGGTCGACAGGTCCTTGGGCGGTGGATCGAAGGGCATCGCGGATTTCTGCATCGTATACAGACAGGACAAAAACGCATCACGACTAAGAAGGCCCACTTTTTTTGTCCTGTCTGTAAATTTAGGCTGCCCGAATTGCTACAGTAATCGTCTGAACCTAAGAGGCGCATAACGAGTCGCTTCACTTTCCGCAGGGCATTCACGGTGCGCCTCTCGTGGCCACTGTCGAGGCGCGTGGGCAGGATGTCTCGCTGCAGCTCGTCGTCCACCACGGTGGAGATAGTGGAGGGCGGGTCGTGCCCGGCGCGCTCCCCGTCGCCGAGCGTGTGCATCGTGAGCGGTGCCGAGCCGCGCCCTCCGTCGCCGACCGTGTGTATCGTGAGCGAGACGCGGAGGCCGCCCTCGCCCAGCGTGTGCATCGTGCGAGACGAGCCCCGGTCGGACAGCTTCTGCGTCGTGAGCAGCAAGCGCTCCGCGTCTCCCACCACCGTCTACGTGGTGAGCGAGGGCGAGCAGCAGCAGCCGCGGAGGCCCGCCCGGTCGCCGAACGTGTGCATCGTCACGACGTGCCCGCCGCCGCCGCCTCGGACGTCCGACGTGTGCATCGTGACGGAGGGGAGGCCGCCCTCGCCCAGCGTGTGCATCGTCACGGAGACGTGTAGGCCACCGTCCCCCGCACGGGTGGAGGTCATCGAGACACCCAAGCGGTCGTCGTCGACCATCATCATCCAGGAGTAGGCGCCGCGGCCTGCATCCCCGCCGGTCTCGCCATCGCCGGTGGGTCGTCTCCGGATCGCGACTCGCCGCGGGGCGCACTGGCCGGCGAGTGAAACCTACGGGTGGTCGCGCAGTTCCAGACATCATGCCACCGCATCCTGTCCAGATATGGAAAGTGGGCGCCTACCTCGTTGGCACAGGGCGCCCATGGCGCGCGCATCTGGACGGGGCACACGCATCTGGGCGGGGCACGACGAAGGAACCGAGGCGGCGGCTCACAAAATTTTCGTAGCCACCGCGAAATAAAGGTGTGGCGTAATGAGTCTGGTGTGCTTTTACTTAATAGTTGAATTCATTGAGGCGCGCACATTCCGTAAAAATCAAGAAAAAAAAAAACACACAATGTTACGTTCGTTTACCAACGCTAAATGAAAAACGAGGTGTTTAGTGTTTCGCAGTACATGTTGACCTCGCGTGGAGATCGAACCCGCATGTGCAATGCATGCTCGAGCTGGTGGAAAACTAAACACTTACGTGATTGGTTTGTATTGGTGGGGCATATAATCGTATTTTCTAAGCTTAATTGCCTGCACCACCTTCTAATACCTCGGCTGCAAAAGTACGATCGGAAACTGGACGCCGTAAGCGCCAACAAATCGATTCCACAGTATCGTTATATGTTAACAACAAACTCTCTCGCTGTACTGCCTTGAATGAGTTCCTATGGCTCGATCATTAGGAATTTTGCAGACGGGTTCGGTTACACAGAGCAGGATAACAGATCATTGGGACAAAGTCGTTGTACAGTAAACTTTTTAATAGTGCAGTTTTCTGCACTATTAGTGCAGTGTACTGCACTAGTAGTGCAGTACATTTCTGGAGAAACAGAATTACTAAAGCTCTTTGCGATAATATTGGCGCCTTAGGCGTTCTGGAGCACTAATCTATAACTTTAGCTTGACTTAATATTTGCCTTTAGTGTCCGTTAAACAAGCATATAACATTTCGAGCGCTCCTATAGGCGCACGAGCTCCTTCGTTGTAAAAACTTGCAGCGGCAATGTTGGAAGCAATGTGAACATTTAACAACATATTTATTCTCTAGGTAGAAGCTGCCCATATACCAGTAGAAATAAAGCTTAGTGTGCTAAATTCCTCTTTAATGCGCTTTGCCCTCGATTGTCAGCATACGCAGAAGTTAAGCGAAAATATTAATAATAAAAAGCGGAGCATGCCCGTACGAACAATAGTATAACAAGCTGTCAGTCAATTGAAAAAAAAAAAAAGATAAGTGAAAAGTGAGCAAGAACTTAAAAGAACCCTCATATGGTGGGCGACAATAGCCTAGCAGGAACAAATTGAGGCTTAGGAAGGGGGGAGGGAGCTCTACCCCCCCCCCCCTCACCCCGGAAAACTTCGAAGGCGGCTCGAGCCCCCGAGCGCGCCCGTAGTCGGCGCCTATATATGTCCCGTATGAAGAATAATGCAAAATATAAACACAGGCTAAGCGCTTTCTGCTCTAAATGACCAAGGAACTTTATTTTAGATTGAATTTAATTCTGGGGTTTTACGTGCCAAAACCACGATTTGATTATGAGGCACGCCGTAGTGGGGGACTCCGGATTATTTATTTTAGATGTTGCATTTCCAGATAACATTTAAACGTTTGGAGGACGCTTAAGCTTCGCCTTCAATAGTGGAACGTAACATTCAAAGATATCCCTGACTGCTTCCCGGCAACTGCAGCTTATGTAACCGCAATGTTTACCGGGAAACGCTGGCGGCGAACGCTATGCACGAAGGCGAGCTTACTGCTAGAAACGCGGCCTCTTGCGTGGGCCGATCCCGGAGGTTGTGCACGGCCGCGCCAAAAAATTACATAATTTTCAGATTTCTGTTACTCTTTAGCACTTTTAATATTTCAGTCTGAGAAGATTATCACAAAATGCATGCGCTGTCGGTGTTTTGTTTCACGACATTTGTTTATGGGCTGTCATTCTCAAAATTGCGAGGAATATAACTTTGTCGAGAATGTAAGACAATTTGTATGAGCATCTTTGGTGATAGAATGGCACTGTGGCAATATAATCCGCATATACTGCATATATCATATAGCCAGGCGTGGCATATGCATATATCTAAACATATACGGGACGAATTACAACAAATGATTGAGGACCTTAACCGAGAAAGTGTAAGAGTGGGGTTGAAGATTAATATGCAGAAGACAAAGATAATGTTAAATAGCCTAGCTGGCAAGGGAACAAGAATTCAGGATAGCCAGTCTGTAACGGAGTACGTTTATCTAGGTCAATTACTCGCAGGCGACCCTGATCATGAGAAGGAAATTTACAGAAGAATAAAATTGGATTGAGTGCAAACGGCAGGCATTGCCAAATCCTGACTGGGAGGTACGCTAAAAAAAAAGTGTACAATCATTGCATTCTACCGGTGCTAACATATGGGGCAGAAACTTGGAGGTTAACAAAGAAGCTCGAGAACAAGTTAAGGACAAAGATCGATGGAACGAAAAATGCTTGGCCTAACGTTAAGAGACAGGAAGAGAGCGGTGGGGATCAGAGAACAAACTTGGATAGCCGATGTTCTAATTTGGTCATTAAGAGACAAAAATGGAGCTGGGCAGGCCATGTAATGCGTAGGATGGATAACCGGTGGACCAATAAAATTACAGAATGGGTAAATTTATACAGTTACATTTTTATGGCTGTAGTGTTGCATGAAAACTACACTTTCTACACAGCGGTTTCGATGAGTGTAGGCAGCAGACGACAAACAAGCAGGCTGGCGATGCAAACGCGTGGCGCCATTTTGTCTGCGACTGTCGGTTGATATAGCAACGATCGTGAATATTCGCTGCAAGGACAGTAACGAAGTGCTGCCGTTACGGGTGGAAGGTGAGCTAATCTTCCAAGAAGATAAAATTATCTTACTCGCGGATGGTGCGGGCCGGTTCAAACTCCGCGCTGTTTTATACGCATTGACATGTCTTCGTGCACTGCGCATTCGCGATGTATTTAGCTGCAGTTTATCTAGATTTGTTGATGAAAGGAAACTCGTGCATTGCCGTTTACTTTCAGGCAAGGTCATATACGCAGCCAGTAAGTGCGAAGTCAGGCGAAGTGCGGAGTCAGGCGCATTTCGTCTGCCGATGCAGAAGACGACGCGCTGTCTGCTCTGATTGGCAACAGACCAGCGATCAAAGTGCAGGACATGAGTGTAGTGTCTCTGCCCGGCACTACACTCGTCTACACGAGCCTGAACGAAGTGTAGGTAAAACCAATGCATTGGCAAAACAAAAAAATAGCCCTAACAAGTGTGCATTGAACATGGATTTCCTTCCTCCATGACATTGCAGTTGGCCGACCGTAGACCGCCGTAGACGTACGACGCGCGTTTTCCAAGCAGCAACCATGGGCAATATGGCGCTGCGCATAGAATCAACGCGCGGTTGGAATGGTGCGTAATTTGATCGCATCAAAGCGAGACTCTGTACATCTTTGTATTGAAATGTGCATGTAGTTGTTCATTAATATATGCCATAACATTTAATGTAGCTAAAATGTTTTGCATTTCAGTCGGTTACACTGCACACGGACCTAGGTGACATAAAGATCGAGCTGTTCTGTGAAACATGTCCGAAGGCAGCCGAGGTATGTTTTTTTCAAGTCGGCACGCACTCCATGGTGCTTTATTGTCATGCGCAAAGGGACGTCGGCATTTCAACTTTTATAGCAGTTAAAGAAGAGCAGGCTGCATCGTTGGAGTAGTCGAGGTGCGCCGGATACTGAAATGCCCTACGTTAGACTGGGACCAAATATTTGTTTACATTTACAGCAGGCAAGGTTTTGACTAGTGTTGTAGAAGTCGCGGGGCGCTTTTTTCTTCGCGACGATAGATTGGATTTTTTTACAAGTACTGCTCCAGGAGGGCATATGTCACATGCAAACAGTTTATCTAGATTTGTTGATGAAAGGAAACTCGTGCATTGCCGTTTGCTTTCAGGCAAGGTCATATACGCAGCCAGTAAGTGCGAAGTCAGGCGAAGTGCGGAGTCAGGCGCATTTCGTCTGCCGATGCAGAAGACGACGCGCTGTCTGCTGTCTGGCCTCAGGAGTGCACCTCAGATTATAATGTCTAAAGGTATACGTCGGACGTACTACATACCTGCTTTGCTTCCGTTTCGCTAGCTGCGCGGCTCCCGCCTAGCGATTTTTGCACATGTTTTTGCAGAAGGACGTTTATTTAAATCAAAGGGGACCATTAAAAAATCTTTCCGAAAGTCACGGACAGCAGCACATGAAAAGCCTGGCACGAGCGAAGATACTGCTCCAGGAGAGCAGGCCCGGTCCCTACTACGGCCCCTACTGGTCCCCCGGGAAAATCAGTGATGCCCCTACTGGTCCCGAAAATCAGTGATGTTAATTTGAGGGTAGAGCGTCGTAAGGCGCGAGAAAGGTACAATCCGGCATGACTGACTCAGCACGAGCGCCGCAGGAGCGAGTAAGTCAGCCCGACGTACACCCAGCAACTGAAAAAAGCGCCCGGCGACTTCTGCAACACCAGTCAGAACCTTTCTTACACCGCGTAATCATTGTCTTGAATTTTTTTCTTCATTTGTCGAATTAACATACTTCTGTAAGAAGCTCTGTGACAAGGCCAGTGTGATTAAAGTATAAACCGATTTGTATGCGTTGAGGATGCACACTTTGGTTGGTTAAAAAAAGAAAAGTATTTCAATAAGATGCGAAAAGAAAAAAAAAAACCTTAGGGGCAGACTTCACTGAGAATACGTTGATGAGTCATCAAAACCTGAGCAATGCCTGAGCGAGCAGTAAAATGCTTTCTTTGTACCTCTTGACGGGAAGTCATATTAAACAAAACCAGCTGTAGGAAGTGTCGAGTGTTTTCGGCATTCCGGCTAAAGGTGTCTGCTATATTTTTGTTTATATTTATTCTGGCTGTCCACTTTTCTGAAAAATGTGAGGTTGAGGATGTGCCCTCTCAGTACATCATTGTCTATTGCAGAATTTCTTGGCACTTTGTGCTTCCGACTACTACAACGGTTGCCTCTTCCACCGCAACATCAAGGGCTTTATGGTGCAGACAGGTGACCCTACAGGTAACTTAAGTATAAAATACTCTGTCATTCAGGCAGTTTAAAGTCTTCGTCACAGTGAACGCTCTTTTCTCAGGGCCCTTGCATTCACACAAAGTGGAATGTTCTTTTGTATGTGTTGTATTTTTACTTAAGCTGTGTGCACCAAGGGCTTGGTGTGACACTGGGCCCGTTCTCAGCTGTCTTCTAGTTTTACTGATGAATCAGTGCAAGAAGAGTCTTGCAAGTACCCTTGAACCTAGGAAGAATCCGGCATTGAGGGACTCGATTTTTAGTAGCAACCATAAGAAGTTATCAGATGATAAAGCCAAAGAAAGTGTGTGGGTAATATGGCTGCTACTGAAAATCAAGCTGCCCTGTTCCCTTGATCCTTCTTACTCATTGCATTGCGTGGGCCTCCACTTTGGCAGTTTTGATGTCTGAATTCATGCACTATGTGACACCTGTGGTTGAAAACATGAGTTTACTACTATAATTACTAGAGGGAACTGGGATGCTGCGGTTGTTTAGCTACCGTAGGAATGATGGCTATTACATGGATATGTCCGGTCTTCGTGCTTGTGACTTCACATGTACTAGCCTAAATTTTGAAGCAATCCTATATTTCTAAACGCAGAAAGCAAGAAGGCTCTGCACATGCATAATCACTGCGAGTTATTGCATGCATAACGCAATATTTTGTTGAAAATTGTAAATTTTCTCAATTGCAAAGCCGTTTGAAGCCACTAGGGCAAAGTTTAGGCAAATCCATGTACTAACCACCATTCCGATGCTGACTGAGCTGCCATGCTTGCAGTTGCCATAGGCACTAGGGCCATAGATTTCCCTCTAGTAATTTTTGTAAGAAAGTGTATGGTTGAAACGATGTTCCACATGCACTGCCATGGTTGCGAGTGGTGCTCGCTTACACTTCCAGGGCTAGGTTTAGCACACAACACAAATACCCCAAAAAGATGGGGGTGGAGGACCGTCGCCACCATAACTCAATTGGTAGAGCATCATAGTAATCATGCTGAAGTTGTAGGTATGGCGCCCACTGGTGACGTATTGTCTTAATTTTCAATTTTCTTTATTAAAAATATCAGTGGCATTGCCAGTTTAGCCCTCATTCACAAAAAATCCTTCATTTCAATTAAAAAAAACATTACTTACCCCATGCTTTCTTTTGTTTCAATATTTGTAGGATTCCTATGGTTGTGGAGGCCTGTGCGATCGAAAATATCTTTCAGCGAATGCTGGTGCCTTACATTTTTTTTATTATGTCGTGAATCTAGCAGTGCGAAGAAAAATAAAGTGATTTATTGTGAAAATAGCTTGGTTGGAACAGAGTCTCTCTGTAGTGTTAAAAGGAATGATAATTTGTAACCATTCCTTTTAGCAATATGTAGTAGCAACTATACCAACACATACCCGCCGTGGTGGCTCAGTTAGCTAAGGCGTTGCGCTGCTGAGCATGAGGTTGCGGGATCTAATCCCGGCCGCGGCGGCCGCGTTTCGATGGAGGCGAAATGTAAAAACGCCCGTGTGCTTGCGTTGTAGTGCACGTAAAGAACCCCAGGTGGTCAGAAGCAATCTGGAGGCCTCCACTGCAGCAGGCCTCATAATCAGAACTGGTTTTGGCACCAGTGTCCTTCTGACGCGTTACTCACAGAGCACCTCAGGGCAATGTCGAGTGCTGAAGCACTGCTCCTGTTATTTTGACCTATCCAAGCAACTGTCATCAAATTAACGTTGTGCGCCTTCTTTCTTAAAAGTCTGAAAATTAACTTTTGAAATTTTGGACAGATATTTATAAAAAATGGTAGGTTTGTGTATCATCTTATTTTAAGTACATATTGTAAATTTCATCAATGCAGATCAAATAGAAAAGAAGTTATGGCTGTCACAGGGACCAATATGGCATGTCACCTTAGGAAAACTATCATTTCAAAAATAATGAAGGCGCCTCTGTTTTTTTAGATACCTTCTAGGGGGGGGGGGGGGAGCTATAGTGCAGGATAAAGCCAGTCGCTTGTTTTTATTACATTTCTGTAACAATATCATCACTTTGAGGCTGAGTTCAATATTTTTTCATTGTCAGATATTAATTTTTATTTATTTCTTTATTATTATCCTCAGGGCCAAAGGCATTAAAGAAGGGAATGGGTTACAGCAAATGAAAACAAAAAAATAATAAGACCAGTTAGAACATTCAAGTACAAAGGCTTCTGATTATAAAGTTTTAGCTAGGGTTTACATCGTCATAAGAAATTGGTAGCAAACTAAGATAGTAAAGTGGTAAATACAAAATGCACTTAGGTACAAACATTGTTGGGACTCGCGTTGATGTCCGGTTCCATCCTACCGCGATCCGCCAGTTGTTGGGGCGCCGGTTACTACAACCTCGACCGGCATCACTTCTAGGTAGCGTAGCGCTGCCGGCAGGCTGTAGGCGTCCGGTAGATCATGGCGACCAGGCAGGGCGAGACGATTTTAAGTGCGAAACTTGCACGGTTTATTTCATGTTGAAGGATTGCAAAGAAGAGAATAGAATGAATCTAAATATATGGCGGGGCCGCTTAAATGGGCCCTCTAACAATGAGGCGGGGTTTCGCTCCAGTCACGTGACAGGCAAGTCCAGTTGGGGGGGTGCGGCAGCATCTCCCTCTCGCCTAGGTGACGTTTCCCTGGCTTGTCCCCGCTGGTGGCAACCCGAAGTTCCCGAAGAACGTCATTCGCGGAAGGCGGACAGCTCCCCTAGGCGACGTTTCCCGGGCTTGCCTCCGCTGGCGGCAACCCGAGGCTCCTGAAGACGTTATTCGTGGAAGGCGGGCCTATTCGCCTCCCGCGCACATGCACACAAAAGGATCTGCAACTCGGGCGTCCCAGTCCCCGCACCTGTACACAAAGGGATCAGACTACTGCGTTCCAGATGCTCCGGAAGAACGTTTCGTAGAAGGCGGGCTTAATCTCCTCCCCGCACCTGCACACAACGGGATCAGCAACTACTGCGTCCCGCCCACGACAACCAAGCCGATGGGGAGACCTCTGGTTAATCCTTTTAAACGGGCTGTCGTACGTCAACCGTAACAACATATAAAAAGAAAAATGCTTCGATTACACAATGTTAGCTAAAGCCGCTCGAAACCGTTGGTTACCGTGAATGGATACGACTTCAGCAGGAAGGTGGTTCCATTCCGTGGATGACCAAAGAAAAAATGACTGGAAAAAAGTTTTAGTGTGACATGATTCGAGACCAATGTTATAACGATGGTCGATTTGAGGCTATACGTATTGTGGCTGAAAAATGAGATCATTGCGGAGTGTTGTATGATGGTATAGCTTGTGAAAAAGTACTAAATGTGCAATTTTGCGAAGAGAAGAAAGTGGACTAAGTGAAAAGTTGGTTTTCATGGCAGACACACTTGCAGTTCTATTGTAAATACGTAAGATGAAACGAACTTAATTATTTTGAACGCGTTCTAATGAATTAATTAGTTTGTCAGTGGCAGGATCTCAAACAGCGCATGCGTATTCTAGTTTTGGACGTGTAAGGGTAGTATAAAGAAGCATTTTTAGGGATGAAGGGCCAGTTGAAAAGTTATGGCGCCGGTAGCCAAGGCATGCGTTATGCATTGCTAATTATGTAGTCGGTATGAACATTCCAAGATAAGTTAGCAGAGATATGCACACCTAGGTATATGTAAGAGTTTACCATTTAAAAGGGAACATTATTTAGGTAATATGTATGCATGCTGTTAGATATTCGTGATACACGCATGACTTTACATTTGCCAAAGTTTAGTTCCATTAGCCAATTTTTCCACCAATTAGCTACAGTATTTAGATCAGACTGAAGGTGGTTAGGATCTTCTGCATTAGTTATTTCATAACTAATGAGGGTTCTCTGCATTAGATATGTCAGGTATGTAACAATTCTTTGTGTTAATAAAAATAAGGGATATATAAAGTACCTCATCTTGCTCCTGACTCAATTTGAGCCCAGAAACTACTTTGAAAGCAGGTTGTGGTGAAGCACTTTGGAAATGATAGTTTTCCTAAAGGTTTTTTTTTTTCATCCATAAAGTGCAAACTGAGAAAAATTAGCTCGAAGATTTCAGAACACACTATTTTATTTTAAGACCAAAAGTAATTAATCAAAGTGCCCTGCTCCATAGGTTTTACCCTCCTCTTCAATTTGAACCTGCTCTGCGGCAATTGCTTCAAGTCGTCTTCGCTATTTTTCAGCTTTAGAGCAGTCCAGCGCCCTTGTGTCCGCTCGTAGACAAAGGTGCTGCAGCCAGAATTATGCCTTTCAGTTTCTTTTATTTAGTTTTTACTTTGCAGTCGACTGTACTCTTGATGGAAGGTTTCCCATGATTAAAACCTGCGACAAACTAACTTTCTAACGTGGGTGTTCACTCCGAGGGTTCATGGGCACTCTAGTAGACAGTAAGTGCGCACCACCATCACGAGAAGAGAATTCATTTCCTTCTTTTCTGCAGCGCAGATTGCAAGCAAACTTGGTGATGAGCTTCTTTATACGTCTAGGAATCCAAAATGAACAAAATTAGAAAATGCGTTTTTCTGGTGATAATCACGATTTTAGCCCCGCATCCCCCCGTAACAGCACTGTCAAGTCTGCATTCTATATTAGCTACTTTAATATTTGTCACCCTACAAAAATGAAACCCTGTTATTATTTGTTATTCCGAGGTATGGGAAGAGGTTATAGGGAAGGCCCCTATTTTCTGAGGAGGTTGGTGATGGGCTCTTTCAGTTCCTCCACGAAAAAAGAGCGGTAGGAGGGGCCATAAATAGCCATTTGCTCCAAGAGAAAGCATTGAAGCTCGCGTCAGAATTGCTTCTGACGCCAGCTTCAATGCTATCTCTTCTAGTGAAGCTTCTCTTCTAGGTACTAATGAAGTTGTGAAACTTCAACTTCACTAGTACCTGTTGTAGTGCAAGAAGTGGTTTAACATTTCACTCTGCGCGGCTACGAGTGACAGCCAAAAGCTTCATGCCAAGGTGACAGCCAAGATCATGCCAAGGTGTTATCAGCTTTTCAAAGGAGTATAAGACGCCTCTAGCACGACTACTGTGACCATTCCATCACAAACATAGATCAAACAATGGTGCGCATGGATGAATCGCCAACAAGAGCCAACCACATCACTGGAGAAGTGAGCGTCCAGATCACCAAACCTGGATGCTCTTACCGTGGGTTTACAGTTGCGTTTGAAGGTGTATAAAGAAACTTCCACAACATTTGGCTACAATAAATATATATTTTTTCAACTTTTCTTGATTTTATGCTGAAAGTTAGCTGACTCTCTTTTTTTCACCTGATTGGCTCCAGATTTTAGGTGGGCTATCCTCGGGATATTACGGTAGTTATTTCTCAAAAACTACCACACTGCGAAATGCATGAAGTGAGTCATCTATGACTGTGTTACTTGCGTAGCTTTTGCAGCATTGCCTGCATATTATGAAATACACCATAACAAGTGATCGACTGGGGTCGAACAGGGAATATTGCTGGAGGTAGCGTTTAGACAAGGGGACTTGTCTTGAACCCCCTGTCAAAACGCTGGATCCGGTGACATTCCTTGTTCGTCCACAGTTGATCTCTTCAAACATTTATCTTCAAGCAAACTTGTATCTATGTAGTGTAAGAAGTAGTAAAAATCAGCCTTGGATGGTCCTGATACCATCCAGTTGATGTTGATGCCACGAAAGGCAGTTGCCTGGCCATCCGCCCCGGTGATACCACTGTTGAGGTACATGCCAACCACAGCTTGTGGAGTGACTGAGCTCCAGAAGCTCTCACAACTGTGCCCCCCCCCCCTCAAAAAAAAAAAAAAATGAATTCCTTGTTTTAAGCAATTCCATTCACACAAGAATTCCACTTCTCTGGCCCTCAGCAGTGTAGGGCTGGATAACTCTACCAATCACAACTGGTTTTACGAGCACACAACTGTTGCGAACCAGTAGTTCGCACAAATCAGCCTGAAAGGATTCTTTTGGCTGCCCCTATTGGTTCCTTTCGCTCTTTCCTGTTTTCCTCTGGCCACTCTTTACATTGTGGCTTCACTTCAAAGCAAACACAAACAAACCAAAATAAACAAACCAGCAAAAATAAACAGCAGCAATAAAGTACACAAACAAAAGCCAGGAAAAGCTTTTCCCCTCAATTTTTGGAATCTGCTCGTTACCGGCCAATGCACTCCAGCAAACTGCACACAGGAGAATGTGCCATGTAATTGCTTGAAAACAGGGCGGTGGCCTACTCTATGTGACGAAGACTGCCTGAGGAATGTGGCTCCCATCTGCCCATTAGCTTCACAAGGAGTGCTGCTGGCGCGCACATTTTTATTCATTGTCCAGCTCCCCCAACAACGTGGGGGTGACAACAGTAATGACCGGCAAGTGAAGTGTGTCGCGTTCGTCGGTTCGAAACACCTTGCACATGGGGTAAACGACCATCGGCTCGGTGTTGTCTGCTATTGTCTCGAAACAACCTATCTTGCTAGCCTATAGTGTGCGCACTTCTGGAGCCGGAACACACACGAAAACTTTTCTGCAATGTATCCCTATGCATCTCATGCAACTAAATAAAAGGCACACGTTAAGGTCGTTGAACTTAACACATCCCAAGTAGTACTAAAACGGTGGGTTGATTTGTTTTGTAACAAGTCATTTTCTTTTTGCTATTGCTGCTAGTGTTTCACAGTGTGTGTGATGAATTACTTGAATGTGCCAGTGTTGCTTGCAACTACATACGTTGAGTTAGTCCAAGTGACTCTGAAAGAAGTTATTTTAATCAAGCTTTGTAGATGCACTTATAATGTCTGGCAGCTCTGGTTATTTTTTTTTTTTTTTGTGGATTGTAATAGTGCAAAAGGCATAACTTTTTGGATATGTACATGGTGGATTTTGGGAAGTAATTCTGCTCTCTCCTCTTGGCTTCTAACTACTGAATAAGAGGTCTTGCAGACGTCAGTGTTGCCAGCCAACACAATGTTTATTTTACTACAGCAACCTGACCATTGTTGCTTACAAATAAAATCAGTTAAACATGAGCAGTGTGAAGAAGTGTCTAAACATGTGATTCAATAATAATAGTGCCTTCACTGTATCCACGGCCAATGCCCAGATTACAGTGCAAATTTCGAGGAGTTAATCTTCATCAACTGAATTTCAACTTGCCGCTTCCATCAATTTTAGCTTCAGCCAATGAAGAAAAAGAAATTGCCGCATGTCTCATAGATAGAAGATGGTTTCATCCTTTGTTGGCTGCAAGATGCTCGTGTAGCGGAAGGATTGGAGTATAAGTTAACGTTTCGAGGTTACTGTCAGTTTGCAAATTCACTTTGGAGCATCCTGGAAACACTGTCTCTCTCTGTTGCATGCTCTGCCCTCCCGGCAAGATCCAATGGGCACATTGCCACATGGCAGACCAATGAAGCTAGGCTTATGCACTGTATGGCCTTCAATACCAGTGCTCGCCAATAAGAGGACTCTTCTCTGTTGCTTCTTGTTAGACAGCGTTGGGGCTATAACCACTGTGTAGCTTGGGAATGTGTGTGCAATCTCAGAGGCCTCATCATGCTTGACCTCTGACTGACGGCTTCATGATACAGATCTAGACAGGCAGTCACAACAGGCAGCAGAATGGGGTCATGTGCGGTGTGGCACTTTACTCCTTGAAGCACAGCGGCTACCAGAGTTAACCATTCTTTCTTTTATCTGTCCTGTGGTAGTTGCCCCACCTAGTTATCAACCTGCACCATTTCTCGGTCTTACTGTTCTTGATTCCAGACAGCAGTCGCCATCTAGCTCTGTCCTGACACCTGTGTTAATGCTTTCTGCTAGTTTGACAGCGGCCTTGCAGCCTGTCAGGCACCTGATTATCAAGGTTGTTTTGAAGATTCTTAAATACAAGCAGGATCACTAGGAGCATAATAAGTGGGCATAAGTTCCAAGGTTGCTGCCTGTTTGAGAAAACATAATGACCGTTTTGTAATGTGCCACAGGGACCTCAGCAACCCATTCCAGCATTGTGGCTACGCTTACTGAGCACCTCAACTCTTCATAGTTGCTATCAAATAATATTATCCTCTTCATCGAACAGTTCTTTGTCTCTCGCACCATTTTGTCCAATAATATTAAATTTTCTTACAAGAAAAATAAAAAAATAAAAGACTGCTTGAAAGGGTTAAGCAGCTGATGCTAATTTAGAAGTGTTGGGAGGATTAGTGGCAAACAATGGATGAGCCTTTCTTGTTTCCATGAGACATGCTGCAGTTTCTCTTTCCCAATTGGCCGAAGTGACCCATAGCTTTCGTTGAGCTGTACCGAGCTCGTGAGATGGAGTACAGAAGTCACACTGTAGCTCATGGGAACTTGGATGTGTGGTTATTGCATTCACTGTTAGCAAAGTTAACTTCCTCTGTTCTATGGGAATCCACCAGGTGGACATAGCTTCCCTAGCAACCTTGTGCTACCCTCAGGTGGATCACAATGTTTCCATTTCATTCCTTAGTTTATTTCAGCCTTTAATCCTTTCTGAAATCGATAGTTTCGACAATAATTCGTCTGGTCAGAAGGAGGCATAATGAAAGGAAAATGGAAAATGCCGACCAAGGCTTCCGTATGGAAGCCGAAACGTCTTGAAGTTTTTTAAACCTTTTCTTTTTTTGGTCGGCGTTATCTCTGTTTTCCTTTCATTTTAACCCTTTCTCGAGGTAATTTTTCGTGAGCTGCTCGGGGGTATATTTTGGTGGTCTTTTTCCATAAGACATGTTTGCGAATGTTCTGCAAAAATATAAGGTTTTCATATATGGAAGTACTCTGGTGGGAAGTATTTTTCCTGCTGCCCAGTAAGTGTGCACTGAAGAAAAAAAAAGTTTGTCATATTACTTCAGAAACTACAGAACAATTAGAATGCCTCTCTGTGGCTCAGAAAGTAAGAAAAACAAAAATCTTAAAAGCCATTCACTTTCTGTCACTCTTCCTGAAGCAAGGGTCTGCACCAAGTGGCACAGCGCTGCTCTGGCAAATGTACCACGTCCACTTCTCTCCTACACTCATGCTGCAAGGCCCTGGAATATGCTCATAACAAAACATCCTCGCAGAAAATTCCAAATAAGTGATGTGCTTTTCCATTGCTAAGAAAATTGTTTCAGAGCTTTTACACACCTTCTGAAGCCGCATTTCACGTGAAATGATCAAGCAGACAGCATCGCTGAAATGGGCTCAAAGTGTGGGAAGTGCTGTAGATAAATATTTTGCGGCAACAGAGCATACCAATGCTATAATTTTCTTTTTCAAAGTTTCCTTACGATTACGACACAGTCCTGCAGGTGGAAATAATGCTTCCCACGTCCTTGTTACGCACATATAGCAGGTGTGAAGCATACTTCCCATCGGTTGACAGCAGGGTGAAGGGTGTTGTTTCTAGTGACAAAGGCTACATGAGAGCGGCTGCTTAGAGGAGCCGGGATGCCGACACAGACTAGTCTGAAAACTATATGCACTTACTCACGGGCAATCAGTTTCACGAGGTCCTACTCCTGTTTCGGCACAAGGTAGGCCTGCTCACATTTATGGGATGACTGGAATATGCTGTGTGGCAAGCCATGCTAAGTGAAAGGTTCAGTAATTGTCACATTTTGTACAATTTGATGTGCGCACAAACACGATCAGCCAAGCCTGTGGTTAACCTTTCTTTCTTTCTTTGACTCGATGCTGTAGCTCAGTAATGGTGTTGCGTGGCTGAGCACAGCGTCGCGGGTTTGATCCCGGCGGGTTTGATCATGGGGGCAAAATGCAAGAACACTCGTTTACCATGCGTTAAGGGCAATTTACAGGACCCCAGGTGGTCAAAAATTGATCCGGACTCCTTCCCCATTACAGCGTGCTTTAGAATCGGGTCAAGGTTTTGGCATGTGATACCCTATAATTGAAATAAATTTATTTCTTTGAAGCATGAGCTGTGAGTAACTTTATTTCATCGAAATAATTTAGTGTCGGAGCATTCTGACTGATATGAGCTTGCCCTTTCCTTCTTTAATGTGAGAAGCTTCCATGTGTTCATGTGCTACTTTGGTTGACATCTTTAGCTAGGACCTTTGCACCAGAAAACTTCCAGAATGCTTAAAAGAAAGGATTAAACGACAGCTGCACAGCACCACATGTTTGCAGTGTGTGTGAATAGAAAAGAATTACATTAATATGACGTTCACTCACATTTTGATAAGCAACTGGGCAGCGGTGCATATGTGTGCTCTTCCTTCATTTGTTGCAACTCTGGTGTGTCGTAAAAATACTAAGCGAACTGCACCAACCCTCCCAGTGAAGATTTGTTTTCAACTAAGTTTCTTGAGTTTCATTTGTTCCTAGTGCGAGTTTTCAAAACCACCTGTGTGTGTAAACTTTTAATGAGTTACTTGTGGCTTTCAGCCAGGGCAAATTTGTGTAGTGGCTTCATTGGCTATCTGGTACAGTTGACTTTTCTACCTCAATGAGGTAATGGAATCGCTTCAAATTAAGTGAAACTTTGAGGAGGAAAGTTTTAAGACTGTAGACGCCTTTTGGTACTTTGGAATGTGGCTGAATTAAGATGTTGAATTAAGAGAAATTGACTGTAGTAGAAGACATGGTGGTGGTGGTTGATGGCTGACATTGTCCAACCTTTCTTTTTTCTTTTCAGGTACAGGAAAAGGAGGCGAAAGTATCTGGGGTACCAAGTTTCCTGATGAGATTCGGGATGAGCTGAAGGTATGGGCAGGATTCTGAATTGCCTAATGTGTGTGGAAAAGTTATCTGGGTCGGCAGTGGACAAGAAAAGCAGGACTGTAAAGTTGGTGTCAAAAGTTGAAGGACCATGGGATCCAAAAAAATTTTGAATTTCCAAGCATTTTGCAACCGCAGCCAGTAAAATGGTACAACACTACGTTGTTTGCATATCGGTACTAGTACAGGCAGAAAATCTGAATACTAAGCTGCAGAGATATTCAGCGCTTTCTGAGATCTCGTGGTCCGTAAATATCTAATGCCAGCGGCTCTTACTCCTGCATTTTTTATTAAAACATTTTTTTAAAACTTGCGTGATTCCTTCAGCACTGAACATCATAACATTAAGGAAGGTCACAGCATGCTCGATAAAGAAATGCAGGCAATGATCTCATACACATGATCTCATACACATACAATGATCTCAGCACATGATCTCATACACATAAAAAGCATGAAGTCACATACAGAGGTTAAAAACCAAATGATAGGGATATTATGTTGCAGCCAAAAGGAAAATCTTTGATTGGGAAATTGTAATGCCTGTATTCTGCAGTGAAGGGTTCTACTCAACCCACCATCCTCACTCAGTGGTCATGGTGTTCTGCTACTTCACCTGATCTCGCAGGTTCGATTCTCGACCTTGGCAACCTCATTTTGATGGGGTGGAATACGAAAATGCTTGTGTACCGAGCATTTGGTACTGATGACTGAATGCAGGTTGGTCCAAATAACCCAGAGCCCTCCATTACTGCATCTCTCAAATTGCACCTGTGATGTCTTGTGATGTTCAACTTCATTGCTCAGCGCCACATAGTTAGACCCTGGAAAAAGATTTCTAAACAACCATGATCTACACTTGAGCTCCATAGCTGAATTGGCATTATTCTTTAGTTTTTTTCTTTCCCTCAAGGAACAACTCCCTTGAAAAAGAAAGTTGTCCATTGTTTGCTTAGCGCTCTTCTTCAGGAAGGATGCACACAAACTAGTATTTTGAAGAAGGGGAATGTTAAAAGCGTGTGGGACGGTGCTAGGCAAGACATACAAGCACAGTGCTAGCCACTGCCGCGCCTCTTGTGTCTTTTATAAATCTGTCCTGCATGTGTTTGGTGCTTTCATTCTTCAAGGTGCAACCAGCCCAGCTGTCTGTCTCATGACCTGTGTTGGTACAGCTGCAGTGGAAAAAGATTAGCACAAGTGGCCGATGACTGGAGCAACGAAATTGCGGTATGCGGCGCTCTTGTTCCCGTGCACTGTGCTGTCTAAAGTGCCACATGATTCATGTTTCAAAGATGGGATGCTTGGCACTCACGTTTTCGGCGTGCTAGGGAACAACATCGTCGCGTGCTGCACTTTATCTGATTGGGTGGTCGGTCACTTGCGCTAATCGTTTTCCGCTGCAGTTGTACATTAGGCAAGAGTGTCTTTCTAGAACACTGCAGGTGCAGCTTGCTGTAGTGGTACATTGTGGTCAAGTGTGGAAGGCAACACATGATCATGTGTTTCTAACCCTGGGGGCACACCTGTGCATAGGTACGTGGGAAAGCAACTGTGTCAGTGCACCCGGCAGGTACTCAGAGGGGAACCAGTGCACACTGGCCTAGTATCTTCTGCTGCAAAGCCGAAAACTTCCAGGCTTGCTAAAGAGGGTTGTTCACACATTCCTCGCGCTTGTGTTTCCTTTACAGTGCACTGTACTGTACATAAAGAAATGACTCTTTCACAAGAATGGCTTACAGATTTGGACTCGTAGCAGTGTTTAACTTAAAGAGAAACTAAAGATTAACACTTGACACACAGCTAGACTGGTAGATTAAACCTTTGGAACTCTGTTGGTGTTTTTAGGAAGGAAAATTTGTCATACACCTGCTTGTAGCTGAACGCTCCAAAGGAAAACCTATGTGGTTCCACGAAAAACAAGCTTTGTAGTTGATGCAAAATTTCTCCTTGTCCATGAGAGAAAATGAATAAATTGTTTTCCTTTCATGAGAAACTCTAGAATGCTTCTTGTAGGACTAGTTGATGCATTAATCTGGCAATCCTGTTTGTTCTATAACACAAGATAACTGCCAAAAAGTGAAAAGATAGGACAAGCTCTTGTCAGTACATTGTAGCGCATGATTTACTTGAGGCATATTTCATTTAAGTGAAGGGCACCAACTGTATCAGTGAGCCATCCATCTCATTGTATATGAGTGAGATGAGCTTTTTTAACCACACACTGTAATCTTGGATGAATGCTTGCTGTCGTTCTGTTGTATTGTCATAGTAAGTAATCCCCGTTCCATGTGTGCCAATATGCTAAGGTATAAATGCATGTTTGTCTGAAATAAACTTCAGTCGGTGGTCGTGCTTGGTCCTGTTTGCCAGTTCTGTGTTGTGGCACAAGAAAAAAATCAAAGCCCCTTTCTTAAAGAAAGATGGTTGAATGCGAAGCCTTCTCCCATGCAAACTGAATCAGTCCAAAGCCAACGACCACGCAAAGAACCCAAGAAATGCTGAGCCACCCGATGCGATGCATATGTGATTTGATTGCTTGTTTAGGATTGTATTTTTCAACGTTGAACTTGAATGAAGACACATTTCGTTAAGTTGCATAGCCCTTATTTTAGATCATGTAGCCGTTGATTACACGCACACACACTTTCACGGATGACTCTACACTTGCACAGTACAGTAGAACTTCGCTGATACGTTCCGCTTAATACAATTACCCGGCTCATGTGTTCGCAATCGCGAAAAATAAACATAACCCCATAGAGGAATGTGTTAATACGTTCCGGTTAATACGTTCCCGGAAAATACGATTATTTGACAGCAACGTTCAGCATTGCAGCAAACTGCGGTTGTATGATACGTTCTGCAGCGAAAAATTATCATTCAGGTGTGAAAAAAGCCTGTTCTCATGTGCTTGTGAAGCGCTAAGTGGCAGACTGCCGCCGCAAGGCTTCTCTGCAGTGATCAATTCCCCCCCCCCCCTCCCGCCGCGACTTCTCTGCATTGCTCGTTCGCCCGAGGTGACAAAGCATGACAGCAGCGGCGAGCGAATTGACCTTTGTGCTACCTCGCCCCTCGCTTCATCGCGAAATACTGCGGGGAGCACACGCTGCCACCTTCTCCCGCGGGCGCTCGCCGTCGCTTGTGCACGGAGCGCACTTGGCGGGAGCTAGGCGGACATCTCGTGCGCGCGCAGCGGGAGCCGGGCGGACACGGGAGAGATGCACTTTGCCCTCTCCCGGTTCTCGCTCACCTCTCGCGACGCGCGCACCCGCGCGGGAAGAGGGAAAGTATCCGGCGGGCGAGGAGGACATTCCCCTCGCGAAAAGGTAAAAAGGTATAAAAGAGCGCGACCGAGAGACCCCCGGGACTCTCTGACCTCGCTACACCTACCTTCCCATACGGATATACCCGCTGCAACCCGTGAGTGACCTCGTTTGCGTGACTACCACACGCGACGAGGCAACCCTATTTTATTACTTATTATACAGAGCGGACTTCCCTCTGCAAGTGTGTTTTATTGCCCACAGCAATAAACGTTGTTCAGTTGACTCGCTTGTTGCCTTATTCGCCCGAACCCTACGTAGCAGTGATTATATGCGCTACGGGTTGGGCAAGACCCCCACATTTGGCGCTACCAACGTGGTTCGAATTCGGCAACATGGCGAGTCTTTTTCTGTTTTTTGGAGCTGGGACTACTGAAGTTACAGCAAACAATGGCGATGGGCTTGTCTGATTTTCCAGATTTGTTCATGATGTCGGATGTAGCGGCAGATAATCAGAGACCTAGTGCTAACGCGGTGGCAGCTTCCGAACAAACCGGTAGCTTTGATTTTGAGTGTTTCACGCGGAACAGTCAGGATCGCAGAAATGCCACGTTGGCAGGGTTTAGGCCTGAAAGTAGGCGTAACACACCGTGCGCCTCGCCGCTTCGTCCCGTGGACACAGAGGCACATACGCCTCTAAATAGTTCGACGCAAGCTGCGGAGGTGTCTGAACCTTCGGGTGGTAGTATACCGTCGAGCGAAATAATGCTGCAGAATGCGCTGCAAGTCTTGCAGAGCTTGGCCGGCGCCCTGCAAAACACAATGCAGGCCCCGCTGCAGAGCGAGCAACCACGAATCATAGTAGACATGCCTACCTATAGTGGGTACCACGATCGCACTAGTGCAAACGAGTACCTCGACCATCTGCAGTATTATCAGCAAGCAACAGGGCTTTCAGACGCCGAACTTCTCGCGCGCGTGCTCCCTGCTTCACTGACTGAGCAGGCGGCTCGTTGGTTCCGACTGGCCGGACACCGAGCCCGCACGGTAGAAGAGTTCCGCACGAACTTCCGCGAGGAATTTCTTCCGGCCAACTACGAGTGGCGTTTTAGGAGAGAGTTGGAGTTATATACCCATCATCCGGACGAGTCCCTGCTGGAGTATGTTCGAGCGATGGACGAACCTTATCGTCTCGCGAGCCCTCTCGCCAATGACGCCGAGAAAGTCGAGCGCGTCACACGGCAAGCGCACCCGACTTTCACGGCCTACTTCAGGGGATGTAGGTTCAAAGACCTAGACGAGCTCGCCGCCGAAGCAAAGCGCATCCAAGGGGACATCCTCGCGGCACGAGCATACCGTCCGCCTCTACACGCCGCGCTGTCACTCGAGCCTCGCTGCGCGTGGAACGGCGGCGGGATCGCTTTACATTCCCCTAGGGTCGATGCGTCGGCATCGTTCGCCGACGAACAGGTCCAGCGTGGTTGGGAATTATCAGACCGCGCCTTGGACCTGTACGCCTACGCGCTGAAAACAGCACAGCATAACGCGGCACGCAGTTCGCCGCGGCAGGAACTTACGACTAATGCGAGAACGGAGGAGCAGCACATGCCGACCGCCGAGCATGGAAGCTACGGCCCGCTGGATTGGAGCGACGGGCGCCCACGCCACCGAGGCATCGGTGGCCGTTGCTACCAGTGCAGCGGACTGGGGCACATCGCCCGTGACTGCGCAAGCACGCCGAGCCGAGGTCGAGTACGTGGTTCGGGAAACGGGCGAGGCCGCCGGTGATCCAGCTTGGGTCCCGGGCGGCAATCTCGAACACAACTGGTGATTTCGATTTACTTGCGCCTTTGACTTGTCGCTTAGGAGATGTCGCGGACTCGCAGGCGCCGTTCATCGAGCTAACGATAGCCCGAAAGAAGTTTGCCGCATTATTGGATACTGGGGCAAGTGCTTCTTTATTTGGTGACGAAGTGTTACATCATCTCCGCGAGAACAATATCCGCTTAAGAGATAGTGACACCACTTTCCGCCTTGCTTCCAGCACAGCACAATCGAGTGGTGCAGCTAGGCTAGTTATTCGTTGGGAGAGACGCGTCAGGCGACAACGCCTCGTACATCTTCCCGGTCTGTCAGTGCCTGTTATTTTAGGTCGAGACTTTCTCGCCAAGTCAGGTATTTTGATAGACACAGTGATTCCACTCCTGCGCCAACTGCGCCAAAGTGCGCCATTTGGGATTTACTGCGCCATCCTGATACAATCTACGAAAATTGCGCCTAACTGCGCCAAACAGTCTCGGATTTGACGTCTATCACCAATTGCACCACCGCGGAATTAAAACGTTCAACGTGACGATAGGGCGAGCCTTAGTTGCAACCGTAGCTGCAAACAGGAGACGAGAAAGCTCTAGCGCGTACGTCCCAATTAAGGTCACTGGAACCTGGAAAGTACCGCAGCCATTTTCTCTAATTAGCTGCCGCGCCGCCGATTGGTCAATTGCCGTCAGGTGATCACTTTCCACTATAGATGGCGGATCTAAGCCGCGCCGGAGGAGATAAGCAGACGGACATCGCTCGCACACGCCGCGCTTACGAGTCATCAACGAGGTCAGATTTTGCATTTTGTATAATTTAGTGTATATGTAACTTTCGTAGACTTAAAACAAAACGAAAGGAAATGCCCGGGTGCTGCACGTTCGGGTGCAGCAACCGCCGGGAGTCCGGGAAAACGCTTTTCGCGATACCAGTTAAGCGGAAAGAGCGACAGCAAGCGCCGTGCTATCTCTGGCTGCACCAGATAAAGAGTGACAATTTCACTCCCACTTGGTGAACTTGTTGATATCGCAAAGCTGAGAAGCTCCTTGCGGTATTTCATCGAACTCCCTAAATGCCATAATGTGATGGAAAAGTTTCTTCGCGCACTTGCTTTGAAGACTGCGGTTTGCCTTGAGTAAACAAAGCGAGGAGATGCTCAGAAATATGCAGAACCGAGCAAAATGTGGCTCGAAGAGCGACGGAATACGGGCGGCTGTGTCTAAAATAACAAAGTGTAGTGAGAAAACCACTGCAATAAAGATCGATCGACCTGTCAATGTTGAAAATTAAAATATAGATTCTCTCGGTGTGTTGTTTAAAACAACACGAACATGACCTGGTTAATTCTGTTTTAGCATCCCTTTTCTTGTAGTGCAGTCATGGACCCTTTCTTTTCGTAGAAATAGATCTGTATGAAACATTTTGTGCGCGGTTAAATCAGTAGCCATGTTAGAAAGCGATAACCACGCATATAAACGATTTTGTGGTAGCGCTTGATACCTAGTCATCCAAAAAAAAAAATCTTGTGTGACACACGAGCATCGGGATCGCTTTGCATTTACAACGGGTGGCACACAGTTGAATGCTTCACTTTCCGAGTGCAGTAGCCGACCGATTTTCCGGACTTCGCGGGGACTCAAAAATCGAGCAGTCCGAAAAACCGAGAACAGTCCGAAAAACTCGCCCCCCCCCCCCCCAAGAGAAAAAAATTATGCGGTTTAGAGCGGCTTAAGAAAAATGTCGCACTTTCGCCCAAAAGGCGGAGCATCGATTGCGATAGCCAATTAATAGACAGCGATACAAAGTAAGGATGTTAGTTTTATCGGCCGTATAAAGTTGTAAATATGCGCTTACTAACTAAATAAGCACGGTGTCACGCGCGCACAGGTTACATGAACACATCTCGCTTGATGACCGCGGACATATTGACCTGCGCGCTGTCTATTCTCTCGCTTCAACGCGAAAGTCGAAAAAAAAAAAATGTCACAGTTTCGCCCTAAGGGCGAAGCAATGAATGCGATAGCAGCACAGCAATGTCATACGAAGTAAGGTGAGCGGCTTTGGTAGAAATATGAATTGTAGTAAACATGAGCTGATTAAGTAAGCAGGTGTGCTGCGGCGTAAGTAGACCGACATCAAGAGAGACTCGATGACCACGAGAAGGCGCGTGTGAAACGGTGGTGTTGATGAGAAGCGCTTCCCGTGGGCAGCGCGTGCAAAGAGACACACCTGTAGCGCTGCACTGCCGATCCGGGCAGCATTGCATGTGTAGCGTGCGTTGGAAAATGTGGCCCGACTATTACTAACTGAATGAACAAGCGTGGTGTGAGCGCGTACAAACAAACATGAATAGATCACACTGAATGACCGCAGACAACGACTGTCAAAACGCTGGCAGCAAGCGCAAACGCCGCAGCGGCGAAGGTACGTGCGGTCTATCGCTTCAACGGAAACTGAGCGGCGAATGCACGGCGCATAAAGGTCAGAGCCGTGGGGAGATAAGAGACGGCGCGGGCGAAGAGACGAGCGCGGTTGTTGGCAGCGTAGAAGTGCGCCCCCCCCCCCCCCCCCCCGCTCCTTCAGGCGCTGGATTCCCGCTTCCTTGCTTGCGCGTGGGAGATTGAGTGCGTTCGCTCTCCGTGACAGCGCGCGTCCCCGCACGCTTCCGCTCGGGCATATGGCGCGCGGCGAAGATTTTATCTATAGGGAACCTCACGGCGACGGCAGAAATCCGGTTGAAGTGTCCATATAATTGCTATCGCAATAAAAACGGCGCATACGAAGCTAGTGGCACTCAGCGCGCGCCCTTTGTACCCATCGCAGATCGCGGGCGCACACTTCGGCCACATAGCAGATCGCTTTCAAGATACGGTGCCTGCGCGGCAGCTCCGTCGGCAGCCGCAAGAGCAGAATGCAACTCCCCACCGTCTCTGCCGCCTTCCTTCTCCCCGCGCCTCCGGCCGCCTTCCTCTCGCGTGCGTGATAATAAATTGCGGTTGCTGGCTGACCCTCGCAAGCTTTCACCCGCACACAGCGTACGGACCGAAAAAAAAGGAAAAAATAAAATAAAAACAAGTGCAGCTTTTTAGAACGTTTTGTCGGCCAAGCAAGAGCGGGCATGGCCTCGGAGACGAGGGGATAGCGTGCGTCTACTGATCTTGAAGGCTATACAGGGGGGCACTGGAAGCCAAGCCAGCGGAAAATCCAACATGGCGGCCTCCAAGATCGGGTAGCGTGGCTCGGAGTGAGCGATTTAGTCCGGAAAATCGAACATTGGCTCCTAGATTCGTCCGAAAAATCGCTCGCGAAAATGCATTAGCTCTATGGGAATCCTGCCGGTACATCTATGAAGTCCGGAATATCCAACAAGTCCGAATTTTTGGAGTCCGAAAAATCCGTCGGCTACTGTACTTGTAATTTACATCGTATCTAGCTAAACGAAATGCGGTTTTGTTTGTGGATTTCACAGGGCCCACTGCGGCAGCCATCGTGCTGTTCTTCACTGTAGCAAGCCTAGAAAACCCGAGGAAGAGCTGCTCGTCTTTTGCGCGCAGTGTTGCCTGCGCTCGCTCCGGCGGTTGCGGTACTTTCAAAGTTCCAGGTTCTAGTGACTTTAGCAGTGCCACGCACGGCGCCGACGCGGCGTCTGCCTTGCAAGGCGGCTCGACGGGAAAGTGCGGTTTCTGCCGAGGCTCGCGGCTTCAAGGTTAATTGGCGATTCATCGGCGGACGTTATCTACTCCGGAAACGCAGCCAAAAAAAAAATTATGGGGTTTTACGTGCCAAAACCAGTTCTGATTATGAGGCACGCCGTAGTGGGGGACTCCGGAAATTTGGACCACCTGGGGTTCTTTAACGTGCACCTAAATCTAAGTACACGGGTGTTTTCGCATTTCGCCCCCATCGAAATGCGGCCGCCGTGGCCGGGATTCGATCCCGCGACCTTGTGCTCAGCAGCCCAACACCATAGCCACTGAGCAACCACGGCGGATCCGGAAACGCAGCCAGTAGCTTGTTTGAAGCACAGCATGACGTGGTTATAATAACTGCGTGCCGCCAATGTGTCCATCATTTCTGATTCTGGATATTACCGATGACATCTGGGAAAACTAGCAATATACGAAATGATATCAATTTGTGTCTGTGTGTGTCGCATGCACATAAGTGCATTTTTTTCTCCACAAGATCTGCAATAGATGGAAATGTTTACGAAGCTTCTCGTGAGAACATAAGAATTATTCAGGCAATTGAATGTAAATTGCAACTGGCTTTTTCGAAATACTTCAGGATGGTGAAAAATCAGCTACTCCAAGCTGCTCCAAAATGCCAAATTGCCTGCTCCAAAGTGCTCCAAAATGAAATTTCTGATGCTCCAAAAATTGCTCCAAATCATAAGTCCACAGTAGCATCACTGTAGACATCGCCAGCGGAGGTTACCGAGAGAACGGAATGGCTGCTTTGAAGCGTTTCGCACAAGCGCTCGTGCCTGCGGAGACACGCCAGTCTCCGGGCGCGGCGCGAACGGGCCACACCCAGCCACAGCCGAGCGAGCAAACCGTAATCGGTGAAGGCAATGAAAGCAACGGAGAGACGGTGGCACAACATTATGCCGTGGTGTTGCAAGGGGCAGCGCACCCACTTTTGTCAGAGGTCAACAGCCTGCCGGAGAGAGAAAGGCCACGGCTGTCATCACTGTTGTACGAATACGACGCGATTTTCACGGACCGTCCGGGCTGGACTACGATAGTCAGGCACAGGATAAACACGGGTGACGCTGCGCCGTGGAAATGTAATCCTCGGCCGATAAGCTTGACTAAATGGAAAGCACTTGACAGCGCCTTAGACGAACTCATCGACACAGGCGTTGTGGAAAGGTCGAACAGCCCATGGGGCTTCCCGGTAGTTCTAGTCCCGAAGAAGGACAATACTTATCGCCTTTGTGTAGACTACCGTAGGCTGAATGAGGTTAGCAAGAAGGATGCGTACCCTCTGCCCTCCATTTCCTCTTTTGTATCTAACCTAGGCGGGGCGAAGTACTTTACGACGCTCGATGCTAGTCGTGGATATTTTCAGGTCGAAATGGACAAGCGTGACAAAGAGAAAACGGCTTTCACTTGTCACAGGGGGCTCTTTCAGTTCAAAAGAATGTCTTTTGGCTTAGTCGGAGCTCCCGCTACTTATCAGAGGTTGATGGACCGAGTTCTAGGAGATGCGAAGTGGCAACATGCTCTCGCATATCTCGACGACATAGTGGTTTATTCGAAAACATTCGACGAGCACTTGCGCCACTTGAGAGACGTCCTAGACAGGCTGAGGTCCGCGGGTATCACGCTGAACCCGAGTAAAGCTCAGATAGCTGCGAACAGAATAACGCTGTTTGGATGCACGCTGGACAACGGCCGCATTCTGCCGATTGAGGATAAGCTCGAGGCTATACTGAGCTACCCGTCGCCGAAAGATATCGGCGAACTGAGACGCTTTCTGGGATTGGTGAACTTTTATTGCCAATTCATTCCAGACTGCGCGGCAGTGCAAGTGCCTTTAACGAAGCTCTTGAAGAGAGACGAGCGTTGGACTTGGGGTCAAGAGCAGGAGGCGGCACTGCGCGGCCTCACAAAGGTGCTCGCTGACACAGCAGAGTTGCAGCTGCCCGACTTGAACAGGGAGTTTGTGATTCAAATAGACGCAAGCGACCTTGGGCTAGGGGCAATTTTACTTCAGGAGCACGCAGGCATTCTCCGACCGGTTGCGTTCGGGAGCCGTTCGTTGACGCCGGTGGAAAGGAACTACTCGGTGACAGAGAAGGAGTGTCTCGCGATAGTTTTCGCTCTGCGAAAGTTCGACTATTATGTCGACGCAGTGGCATTCACGATTGAGACTGACCACATGGCTCTCACTTGGTTGAGGCGCTTGAGCGAGCTGAGTGGCCGCCTGGCGCATTGGGCACTGCTGCTGCAGCGTTACAACTTTAACGTGCGCTACCGCAAAGGAAAAAGCAATGCCGCAGCTGACGCACTTTCGCGAGCGCCAGTCTGAGGCGAGGGAGAAACCCTGGCCGAAGCCCGAGTAAGGGACGTGGAACAACCGTCGATCCTGGGCGAGAGCGTGAACCACGTAGGTGTTGTCGGTGCCGCAGGAGTTGTCTTCAGCAGAAAGGAGCTGTTCGAGGCTCAGCAGAAGGATCCGTTTTGTCGAAAAGTGCTCGACGGGCTCCGGGAGCCGGGCGGCGCGGCCGCCGCGCACATGGAGGCAGCTGGTATTGCTGTCAGTGCGGAGCGCTCAGGAACAGCTGGTAATGCTGTGAGCGCACTGGATTCCTATCTGCTGAATTCCGACGGCGTCTTGCTGAGGTATATTCCCACCGAGAACGACACAAGTGAGGCGTTTAAGGTGGTGATACCGCGCGCGTTGAGAGGAGCACTGCTACGCTACTTTCATGACTCGTGCATCGCTGGGCACGCAAGCGGCCCTAAGACTTACGTTAAGTTGTGTCGCTTCGCTACCTGGCCTGGCATGAAACGGGACGTGATTCGCTACGCCTGCTCGTGTCATGTGTGCCAAAGTGTGAAGCCCCGAGGCGGACGACCGCCCGGCTTCATGCAGCCTATCGACAGCCAGACTCCCTGGCAAATCGCGGCATGTGACGTCATGGGACCGTATCCCACAACACCGAGCAGGAACAAATTCTTGCTGGTGGTCACGGATCACTTCAGTGAATGGGTAGAACTTTTCCCCCTACGAAAACAGACGGCACAGGTGATCATGGATAAGTTGATGGAGGTTTTCACCAGGTTTGGTTTTCCGGAGCAGTTGATAACGGACAGTGCGTCCTACTTCACTGCAAAGGTGTTCGTTGACTCATGCGCTGCACTTGGCATTAAGCATAAGAAAACGACAACCTACCATGCTCAGTCGAACCCCACTGAACGAGTCAATCGCAACATCAAGCACATGCTTGTCGCGTTCTCTGAAAGGCATAAGGACTGGGATACCTACCTTCCAGAGATCGGGTTTGCATTGCGATCGACAGTGAACCGCTCGACTGGGTATGCCCCTTCTTCTCTCAACCTGGGGAGAGAGCTGCCGAATCCGATGGATAGGGCTCTCGTGGATCGCAGCTGAATGCCAGTCGCGCCGTCAGCACGAGCTGAATACGTGACGCATCTACGTGCCAAGATGACGGAAGATTTACATAAAGCACGCTGTAATCTTCGCACTGCTAGTGCACAACAGAAGGAGCAGTACGACCGCTTGCATCGGAACATCCACTACGAAGTGGGCGATCTGGTGCTTTGACGCCAGCACGTTCTCAGCAATGCTACCAAACAGTTTGCGGCCTCGCTGGCGCCAAGGTGGACCGGGCCGTATCAAGTGCGAGAGAAGGTTTCCTCGCTTGTTTACCGGCTCGAGAACAAGAAAGGAAAGCTGATCGGCGGACCGGTACATGTATGCGACCTGAAACGCTACGTGCCGCGTGATGAGCAGTGGGATGACGATCAGGCCCTCCCTCAACCGCGATCGGTGAGAGAAAGCAGTCAGAACCGAACGGCGAGCCCGCAGCCGCGCTACAATTTGCGTAGCAGGCGAAAGTAATCTGACTGCTAGTTGCGTAACCCGACGACTGCGAGGAACATTCGTAAGTCCGGGTGATGTTGCATACCGCGTGAGCATACAGCCGCGCCGGGCTGGCACCGTGGTAGTACTTGCCGGGGAAGCGAACGTCTAGTGACCACGGAGCGCCGAGTATGGACGACGAGTCGTCGCTCCAAGTACTCTCACAGGCCACGACAGGAATGTGGCGTGAAAGTTCAACGCGTGGGTATGCGGGGTGCGGTTTGACCAAAGACTGCTGTGAGGGCCAGTGCGGTAATTATCTGGTGCTGCGACTCGAATTGGTGATGATGCTTGCGAACATTCCCTTCGTCGACGGTGTTCCCGGATACGGCCAACTATGCTGCTGATCACAGTGCCGCTCCGTGCAGTTTGCTAATAACAATTTCCAGGAACAGAGCAAGACGACATACAGCCGTGCGAATTGCCTGCAGTACGCGCTGGAACAACTGACGCCCTTGCAGCACTGACGGCGCTACGCCGGCCTTGCAGCCGCACGAACCGCTAGCCGGCGGCCGGCAAGCTCCAGCGCAGCCGACACCTGGGGCGCGGCACTGAGAGCCACCTTCGAGCCCCGACAATGATCCCGCCTCGCAAGCCCGAGCAGTGCAGCTGACCAGCCGCCTCCGAGTCGGCATCAAGTGTGCGCCAGCTGAGGGCTACATCACCACCAGCCCGACGCTTCCTCGGTCGCCAACCTCGGCGGGTACTCGGGCAAACGGACGTCCCTAGGTGCCAGCCTCAACGTACGGGGGCCTTAAGGGGGGGAGGATGTGGGGAGCACGCGCTGCCACCTTCTCCCGCGGGCGCTCGCCGTCACTTGTGCACGGAGTGCACTCGGCGGGAGCCAGGCGGACATCTCGTGCGCGCGCAGCACGCGCAGCGGAAGCCGGGCGGACACGGGAGAGATGCACTTTGCCCTCTCCCAGTTCTCGCTCGCCTCTCGTGACGCGCGCGCCCGCACGGGAAGAGGGAAAGTATCCGGCGGGCGAGAAGGACATTCCCCTCGCGAAAAGGTAAAAAGGTATAAAAGAGCGCGACCGAGAGACCCCCGGGACTCTCTGACCTCGCTACACCTACCTGCCCATACCCGCTGCAACCCGTGAGTGACCTCGTTTGCGTGACTACCACACGCGACGAGGCAACCCTATTTTATTACTTATTATTCAGAGCGGACTTCCCTCTGCAAGTGTGTTTTATTGCCCACAGCAACAAACGTTGTTGAGTTGACTCGCTTGTTGCCTTATTCACCCGAACCCTACGTAGCAGCGATTATATGCGCTACGGGTTGGGGAAGACCCCCACACTACTAAGCGGCAAAAAGCACTACGTCTCACCGAGATCGTAGCGAAGGTGGTGGCGGACGAGGCGCCTGAAGACGGCAGCGAGAACGAAGGCTTGCGCCCACCGGCTACTTTCACCGAAGCCCTTGCTGGCCTGGAAGCCCTACAAAGCTTCTTTCGCACGAAAGACAATGAAAATGCGGACAAGGGTCTGCAATGTGTGCAAAAGGAGTTGTTCTTGTCCAAGGGTGAGACGCCCCAGCAGAAAATACAGTCGAATCTCGATAATTTGAACTCGAAGGGGCCAGAAAATTTTTTCGAATTAAAAGAAGTTCGAATTGACGTATTTGTGCACCATAGCGCTACGTACGAACGGTGCGAGTCGTGAAATGTCGCGACGCGCAAGCACATAGCGAGCGAGGGCCACGAAACTGCCCACGCCAGCCAACGCTCACATCCTGATAGCGCCTCTTCCTCTTCACAACCACAACCTCTCTCTCTCGCATCCCGATAACGGCAGTGAACGAAACTTCAGGGTGTGGGCAGCGCCGGCACGGCGACGCGCGCGCAGAGACTGTCGAAGGTGAGGGAGGAGGGCGGCAGTGAAGCGCATTTGGCCTCGGCAACCCCGTCGCTTCGGTGGCTCCCATTGCCCTCCCTCAACTCCCTCACCTTCGACTGTCTCCGTGTGCGCCCGCTGCCGTGCCGACGCCAACGCTCCCGCCGGCCCGGTGTCAGCTTAGCCTGCTCCCCGAAGTTTCGTCTTCTGCCATTGAAGCGAGCGTTGGCCGGCGTGGGCAGTTTCGTTGGCCAGACTGGGCCTCCGCGTTGCTTCCCTCTGCATCGCAGCCGCAGCGTTGGCTGAGACGTCGGCATGTACACGCGTGTTGTGGCACGACTCGGAAATGGCGACCTTGCCAATTGAGAGAGGAAATTTTCGCCCCAGTATTTTTTTCGTTTTTATTTCTCCACGCGGCGTTGAGGGGTCTCTCCAAAGCTTTTGCTTTATGGAGGTGTGGAGCAGTGCCGGTCGGAGGCGCCGCCACGTGATTTGGTATGCTGCTGAGAGCATTGTCGGTGCGTGTTTATGTTCGAATTAACTGTCGCAAATGCTTTCGTGTTCGAATTACCGAGCGTTTTCGCCCATTGGAATACACATAACTTTGACAGGACCACAGCGTCAGTTCGAATTAAGCGTGTTCGAATTAATGAGATTCGACTAACTATGTTTTGCAAGAAATAAATGTTTTCTGCCCTTGCACCTCAATACGGGCTTGTCAGCTTCAATTTTTAATGGATTCGGATCGCACGTTTTCCCGGATCGTACGTTTATTTTTCGCATATTTTTTGAAAACTTATGAACGAGGTTCTACTTTGTTGCCTTGTGATCGCTGTGGTAAGACGGTCAGAGGCTCTGCCGTTGCCGATACACGGGATTGGCCTTATGGGCATGATCACGCTTACGTTTGCGTACGGCAGCCTCTTCTGCTGTGCGCTGCACCTGTGGCCTACCCATGGTGACGGACGGGAATGCAATGCGTGACGTGCGTAATGCAATGCAGATATATATACAGTTCGTGGTGTTGCAGTTCCCATTGTTCTTATCGGTACAACTGCGAATGTAAAGTGTAGTGTTCTACGATACGTATGTCGTGCGTCGTTGTTCTATTGTCTGCGCGGATGCGCAGCCGTTGTGCTACTGTGTGCGCAGATGCGCAGATAGTTCCATTGTGTAAGTTGGCTTGCCTGCAGTTCGTTTGTGGCCCTCATGGACAAATCAGTGAGACATAGCTTCGCTTTAACATGAACATCATGAAAAGCTCCTAGACCTTGCGAATGTCTAGAGAATTCATTTGCCATAGAGTCGAGAAAATCACAGATGGAGGCCATATTTTCCTCTCTTGGTTTTCTTGCTGAAATCAGAGCAGCAATAATGCTAATTGCATGACATTCCAGGCTTCACAGCGTTCCGATAGACTCGGGGTCATTTCTTTTTACAGGAAAAGCTTACTAGGGATATAGTTTGTTGTTGGGCTAGTTGAGACAGGATGTAAAGAACAGAAAGAGTGCAAAAAATAGGAGGAGGAAGATTTTGAATTTTCATTTTCAGATGCAGTGCATTTAATATTAATAAGAAATTAAATGGCATCACAAATTGTTGCCAGATCCTTTGATTTCACGTGAAGCCGTTTAAAAGATTCGCAGGTTACATTGCCACTTGTCTTGCATCCCATGTTGTTTCCTGGTGGGTATTTTTCCTCCGTTACCCACCACTGGTAGCAGCATTGGCTATACTAGTTAGTGCAAGGTCGTGGATTTTATTTCCGGCCTCAGTGGCCACATTGAGGCCGGAAGTGAAATCTAAAAACTCTTGTGTGCAGTACCATGGCTGCACATTAAAGAACCTCAGGTGGTCAAAGTTAATCCGGAACCCTCGATTACAGCGTCCATAACCCACTGTGCTGTTTCGGAATGTTAAACCCCACAATTTAATTTCTTCCTCTGCTGTCAATAGAGTAAGCAGTTTGTCACCTACCACAATGGCTAAGTGGCTGTGAAGTTCTTTTGCCTCAGAGCGCAAGGTTCCTACTTTTGATTCCCAGCCATGGTGGTTGGGAATCAGAAACACTTGTGTGCTGAGTTTTGGTTGCACATGAAAGAGCACTTTTAAATGCGGTCGCGGTTGCTCCGGAGCCCTCTGCTCTGAGATTGGTAAACTCAGTCGATGCACCGATCAGTCAATCATTCAATCAAGCTTATTTGTTACTTATAAGCTTCGTTTAGTACAGGCAGCAAGCTGGCCTATCTTGTACTTGTTGAGAATATACATGGTACTGGTGGAAATAGATGGGGACGAAAGAGGAGGATGACATGCATACTAGACTTTCAGCATTGAAAGTTCAGCACTCGCACTGTTATTCTTTTCTTTCACCCATGCCTGTTACCTTTGCTGGTACAGTGTGGTCCATGTACAACAGTGTTGCAAAGGCCCAAGATTCGGTTGTTAATGGGGATGGTAGATTTGCAAGTTGATTTTGCAGTTTCATTCAAAGGAATAGCTGTGGAGGAGATTTGCAAGTGCTCAATTTTTCCGCAAGAGTTCAGTTGATTGATTATTAATTTGTGGTTAAGCATGCATAGCTTTGGTAAGGTTATTCATGTGATACAGGGAGGTTCGTTTTGTTAATTCATGTGCCGACACTACATTGCAAAACCATTCACCATATTCTGGCAAATGGTTCCACAATTGGACCCGTATTGTCGTCTTCCTTACTCAGGCGAGTGCTTCGTACACCACACCACGTCACTCCACAACATGTCTTGGCATGAAACTTGCTACAAAACTATGAAAAAAGCTGGATTTGTTAGGCACGGAAAGTTCTCAAAAACATTTGCAGGTTGTATTGCTGCCTCTCATGTATCTTAATGTGTTCTTGTGTGTGTGAGTCCTCTGTTGTAGATAAAGTGAATCACTAAGGTGATTCAGTGACTGGGATGTGTGCAGGCCTTTTTGGTGTTCATTGTGTTAATCAGCATTTTGGGTGTTATAAGTGGTGCAATATTTTTTGCCCGCTTTTGTTTTCACGTCCTCCCTCCAGACATAGTACTTGTAGCTGTATAGCGTGTAGCAGTTTGAAATTGGGAGACCAGTTGCCTACATGGTGCATTCTCATGAAGCCTGGCTTGGGTTTCTCTAGCTTCGTGAGCTGGAGCCTATTGCTCAAACATGGCCTGCCATCTAGCAGCCATTTCGTTCGTAGTATGTTGACACAACCCTAAGCCACTTGTTCTCACTTTATTTTCTTGTTCTGTCAATAGAACTTTGTAGTCGTTTAGCAGTTAGGTTGCCATTTATACTGTGTCCTGTTTACTGTGATCACCTTCCAGGCCTTTGGGTTTCTTGTTCTCAGTAATGTTGTAAACAGTTTCTCCATGTAGCCAGATCAATTCAAAAACCTTCAAAGCTATTATTCAGCACAAGGAGACATTATCTTTTTGCTGCGATCCTTTCACCTGCTCGCTGCTGTTAAAATCGGGACTGGCTTATCGCTGAGGTTATCTGCATTGAATGCCTCATTGAAATCGGCAAGAGAGGGGGCTGTCCTCTCGCTTCCACTCTTCTTCCTAGACGGTTTGAATTCTGACTGCTGTCCTTCACGTTTGCCTGCAGTTCTTTTTAGTTATCGCCTGCTTTCCCTTGAAGTGTAATCATTTACGTTGATCATATCCGATCAAGGTGAAAGTGAAATGTGCATTTGAATACTCTGGTTTCAAGCCCTCTCTTTCATTCCAAGTTTTGCCTTGAGTAAGGTGATGAAGCCCTGAGTTTTCAGGGTTTGATAAAGTGAAAAGGAGTTAGTGTAGCACGGCTGTGCAACGTTTACAGCACTCTCTGCCTTGTAGACTGATACAAGGACAACCAACGAATAATTGTCAGTGCTCCTCAACTTGGGTTCAACAACTTTGTCATCTAAGCTGTCATACCAAACATAGTTAGCAACCGTATAACTTTGAATAATCTGATCTAGAACATGTGGCACTTGCAGTTGGGGCCAAAATATACTTCAAGTAAAGGAAACAAGATTCACAGGAAGATGGAGACCTTAAGTGACCAACAGTGGTTGAACAAGGCATGTGTCGAACATAGCCAATGTTTTGACAAAGGGGCTTTTTGGAACATTGGCTGCAGCCTGAGCCTTGCCTCGTTCGGCCACTGTTGATTGCTTCAAATAAGGTATACTATATTTAAAATGCACTGACTTTCACTGTAATGAGGGTTTATACTGTGTTTTCTGGCAGCAATACAGTGTGGGCTTTGCTTTCATCTTCTGCTTTTGTGTGCCACGAGTTATAAGTGCAAGCGAAGGAATAATCTCGGACTTGCATGTTAGTGAGTGCTGATTGCCACTCGCAGAGAATTGGGTCAGTCATGGCTGAGTTGCTGTAGTTGAGTATATATGAGCAGGCCACAAGGCCAAGTAGATGGATCACTTCACTCACTCTGCATTACTGATTTAGTGGTTGGTTGGACATCCTAGAGTAACACAGGCTGTGAGAGGAGCCATAGTGGAAGGCTTCGGATTATTTTTGACCACCTGCAGTTCTTTAAAGGAGTACTGACATGACATTTCTTGTCTTTTTTTTGTTTGTGTTAAATCAAGGTCCAAACCGTAGAAGAATTAAAACACGCGCGCGCGCGTGTGCACACACACACACACACACACACACACACAGCGAGTGTTAGAGTGCCCTAAAGAATTTACTAAAATGCTTGTTTCTTCAAACCAGCTTTGGTTTCGGTACTCAGAAGCTGGATGTGTCTTGACATCACAATTGCTTTGTTCCTGTGATTGCTGCAGCTGCCACAAACAAGCACAGCCAGAAGTGCTTCGAGTACTTACATAAATTTTTTTTATGAACACCATCTTCCTAGCCTTAGTGCTACACAAAGCCAGCAAATTTTGCTCTGTCTTATGACATCACAATAATCATTTAATGTCACTGACGCCAAGTCTGGCATTTAGAAATTTAGTATGAAATTGTAATATCTTATAAGTGTTTCCCAACCTTCGTACTTGGTAAACATGATCCTTTTATGTGTGAGAAGCGTATGGTGGAGCTTCCACAACTTGGACAAATGTGTGTCAGTACTCCTCTAATGTGCAACTTGGTACACTGGCACTTTTGTATTCTGCTTTCGTCAGAATGAGGCCACCCACAGCAAGGAAACAAACCTGCAACCTCATGTTCAGCAGCAGTAATGCCATAGCTAACCGATCAACCATGGCAGGTCAAAAGAAGCTTACAGCCACTTTTGGGGAACCCCCCCCCCCGGTCGGAAGATCTCCTGAATTTAGTTTCCTCGAACTTGGAAGACATGGTGAAGGGCTATAGAATAATTTTAATCTAGTATCTGGGGTTCAATGGAACTCTCCACGCACAGGTATTCTTTTAGTCCTGCCTCCATCAGGACGCTTTCCCACTTTGACTTAACCCAAGTTGGCCCCATGTCTTGGCATTTATGGCTGCAGCCAGACACCACATTGTGGAATGTGTTGCAAAGGCAGCAATTGGAACGTTGATTTGAGTGTTGTTCAGCATTGTTTGGTTAATTTGTAGGCACTTAAGCTGTAGCTGTGGTTTGGATGTAGTCATGGTGAATGTTCACCGGGGCGTTGATACTAATGCTAAAGTTTAGCTCGCTTGTGCGGCAGTGTGGTAAAAGTTTGCTGTACAGAAAACCTGAATGTAAGGAAGCAGTTTATGGGACATGCTCAGCGCTTATCCTCTGACTTGTTTCTTGCGTCCATGTTTTTGGCACTGCAAAGTTTCAGTGTGCTAAATGCTATCTGTATGGTATGCATATCGCTTGTTTAACTTTTCTTCCCAGTATGCACTTATATCCCAGAATGCACTTCCCGGTATGCACTTCTGAACTGTATTTACAGTAGCCATAAAATGAATAGTGTCTACAATCCTTGCCGCAGCAGACAGTGTACCAAGCTCAAGTTATATTGACGCGTGTGATGACATGTGATGATGTGAATTGACTTCTTCACACATGGCACTATGCTTCCTCACTGTGCCATTAGAGTGCTGATAGTATATGATGCCGCAAACTCCTTTGTTTTTATTGTGAACAGCGACCATGAGCTAGGAGATAGGCCAAATTTTCTTTCTTGTTTTGTAATGCTTTTGTGGTCCATACACAGCACATTGTTATCAAAATTGGGGACTTTTAAAAGTATTTCACTGCCAATGTTACCAGTAAGCACTAACACATGTTGATGAAGATAGTAATTGGTTGTTATTTTAAATAAATGGCTGAATCCTGAACAGCGTCCAGCAGATGGGAAGGGGGGTATGGGAGTAAAGGACTTGGGGGGAAGGGGGGTGGAGAGAGCATAGATTTCATTCATTCATTACAGTTTTATTTTCCAGAAAACAAAATACAGATTTCTGGAAGGGATACCTGGGCAAAAAGCTGTTTTTTTACAGCTTGACTAGGCCCGGGCAACCTAAAAACTTTTAGCAGTGGTGACGTTCTGGAGATCAAACAGACTGATGAAAAAGAAAAACAACCATTAATACCGCATACAGTTTACATGCACATATTCTTGCACATATATTCACATATATACAAACACACGTATATATTGTAAATACACAAATAAACCGATTAGACTAACAGATCACAGATATACCAACAGAATCACAGATATACCAAACAGTAAAAATTTATAACAAATCCATTCCGAACAATAATATAGGTTTGAAAAGTTTAGTCGCGATTTAAAATACCACTTGTACAATTTTCAATTGCATCCTGATAGTTAACAGCATTATAAGGCTACATGTTTCGGAAATAATCTTTAAGCTGTTTCAAAGTAAAGCCCATGGTATGCTTGTACCTATTTAAGATACTAGGTAAATTATGTTCCAGAGTTTGTAACTTGTAGTTCGTGCGGAAACACGGTGTGAACCACAGGTCCGTGTTTCGTGCGCATTTGTTACTTAGTGCGGGTTTTAATGAAGCTGTGTGTGTAAGGAATTCGTGAATGGAGCTAGCCGAAAAATAGAACGAGCGTAAGATACGAAAGTTGTATATGTGATGAGAGGCCATAATCTTATAGGCGTGAAATGCAACGCCAGTGTGTGATAAGTACGGAATGTTTGCAATGTATCGAACTATCTTTTTTTGTAACACGTGGATTTTCATACTATTGGTCTTAGTAGTTGTTTGCCATACTAGGCTGCAGTAGTTGATAGTAGGTAAGGGCTATATACAGTTATATACAGACTGCTGCATCTAAGTAGTTGTTCAACCATAGTTCATTTGCAGTGCCACTGTACTGAGTGTCTGTAATACGGCCTTGTAAGCCATTGCTCTGTACTGTGCTTGTAGTGCAGCTAGGGTGCAAGTCCCGACTGCTCTAGAAAATCACGAAGAGTTTTGTGAGCTGCTTCCCCTGCGTGCACCAGGGGCTGCATGTTTATAGGAGTGCCTCGGCACTGTCAGCTGGTAGGCTGTGCGCATGATAGCAGCTCATGAGTTCCTCCTGCAGTGTCGTTAACAGGCTGCACCATAGGCGCAAGTGTTTAAAGGGATACAGACACAAAATCTGAAAATTTAACGAAAATGCTGAAAATGAATCCTCAGTGTTTGATTACAGCAAAAAGAAGTAGTCACTTAGCTCATTTTTGAGGCTTTATTTTTGGCATTTTTGTGTGCGCGCGCCTCGCTGCCTGACCCACGGGAGTTGGAAGGCGTGACGTCACGAAACCCTCGTCGGATAGCCAGCCGGCCGGCCGCGGTCATTCGAAGCGCACCGGAGCATGGATTCGAGTTCTGGTGCGTCTACCAGTGATGAGTACACGTCTGAAGACGAGGACCATGCCAACTTGGCAAGAAATGTTACCGCTTACGGTTACGAGCCTCCCGCGTCAAGCGACGAAGAAGAGCAGGCGGCCGTGGAAGTTCCGGTAAGGTTTTCACGAACCGTAGCGCGAAGATTTCGCTCTGCACCAGACACTTATGCAAGAATCATTGGTCATTTCCTGGTGTAAATTTTCGGCAGTGGCGTAATCGGTGTTGCTGCCGAAGATTTAGACCAGCAGCAAAGTCAAATACACTTGGTTACTGCATTATTAGCTGTTTTTGTCTGCTTGAGCTCTGCGCCACCAGGTGGCAGCACCATACAGGTTGCGCACGTTTACGGTTCTGCCCGAACGCCCCAATGCCCGTGTTTACCCGATCACCGGACAAGCTAAAGCTCTCTATTAGGCAGGTATCCAAAGTTTACGCACCTTCTCGTCTCTAGGAAATGTGTGCGACGGCGTGTCACGACCGACGATGCTGTTATAACATCAATGTCTGGGGATTTCCTTCCGCCGCGACGAACACATCACTACCGAGCGACGACCGCGGGAAGCCTCATGTAAGATGCACCACCGGCTTGGAGCGCCGACGGGGATAGTGTTTCAGACGGACCACGTGCGAAGATCACCGAAAGGGCTTAAACGCTGCAAGGGACTGACATCCCTGGAAACACTGCGAAAGCTGTGACCGACCTTGGCCGCGGGTGGGTGTGATGACGTCAAATTTCAGCTTCTGCCGGCGGCCGCTTGGAGGCAAGGTGCAGCAGAAAATCGCAAAAAAAAGATCTTTCTCATTCTTTTTTCAAAGCAGCTTGTATTCGTCATTTTCAACAGTTCGACTTTCGTTCCGTCGCAAAAAACCACCCGCCAACTTTTGTGTCCGTATCTCTTTAAGGGTCTCCAGAATATTTATAGCTTTGCAGGCAATAGTGTGTAATGCTACACACAAAGGTTACTTTTTTTTATGAACTTCCTTGCGACACAATGTTTTATGCACATCAGCAGACTTGGAAAGAGCTTTATGGGACAAGATGTTTTTTGCCTAAAACATTTTGGGAGAAGGCTCTGTCCAGTGCACTAAAGTGCCATGATTAAAAAAAAATCTGAGATTCTTTTGCAACATATCCAGTACACCCATGGCGGAATGATCTACTAGCTTCATGAAAATAGTTTCGTGTATGCTTGCATGAAGCCAGGAGGATGCATGGTATACAATGAAGGAATGCTGCTAGGCCATATTGAAGAATTGTATTGGGCATAATGTAGTTTTGAAATGATATTTGGCAACTGATGGGAGAAGCATATAGAAAGCTTTTTTGAACGAGTCTTGGGTATAAGTGCCGTTTGCATTAAGTATTGTAGGTGCCCAGTGCACCCACCATGGGGGCTATAGTGTTCTACTACTAAGCACATGGTCATGAGTTTGATCCGCAGCTGCAGCGGCTGCATTTCTATGGTGCGAAATGCAAAAGTGCTCATCTTTAGGTGCACAATCCCAGGAGATCAAAATTAATTTGAAGTTTTCCATGACAGCATTTCTCATAGTGCCAGGATCGCTTTGAGACGTTAAATGCCATAAATCACTCAGTCAGTTATTGTAAAGGAATCAGTGAGTTGTTGGAGTCTGGGACATTTTTTGCCAACCTAGTACGCTGGCCATTTTAGCAAGATGGGAAATATGAGAGCCATGTCTCTCAGTTGCTTATTTTATTGCGATAGCAATTATATGGACACTTCAACCGGATTTCTGCCGTCGCCATTGCCGTCAGGTTCCCTATAGATAAAATCTTCGCCGCGCGCCGTATGCCCGAGCGGAAGCGTGCGGGGACGCGCGCTATCACGGAGAGCGAACGCACTCAATCTCCCACGTGCAAGCAAGGAAGCGGGAAGCCAGCACTGGAGGGAGCTGGGGGGGGGGGGCACACTTCTACTCTGCCAGCAACCGCGCTCGTCGCTCGCTCGCACCGTCCCTTATCTCCACACGGCTCTGACCTTTATGCGCCGTGCATTCGCCGCTCAGTTTCCGTTGAAGCGATAGACCGCACGTACCTTCGCCCGCTGCTTGCTGCCAGCGTTTTGACAGTCGTCTGCAGTCATTCAGTGTGATCTATTCACGTTTGTTTGTGCACGCTCACACCACGCTTGTTCATTCAGTTAGTAATAGTCGGGCCACATTTTCCAACGCACGCTACACATGCAATGCTGCCCGGATCGGCAGTGCAGCGCTACAGGTGTGTCCCTTCGCACGCGCTGCCCACGGGAAGCGCTTCTCATGAACACCACCGTTTCACAGGTGCCTTCTCGTGGTCATCGAGTCTCTCTTCATGTTGGTCTACTCACGGCGCAGCACACCTGCTTACTTAATCAGCTCATGTTTACTACAATTCATATTGCTACCAAAGCCGCTCACCTTACTTCGTATGGCATTGCTGTGTTGCTATCGCATTCATTGCTTCGCCCTTAGGGCGAAACTGTGACATTTTTTTTTTCTGTCCTCTTGCTTATCAAACCTGTGCTGTCAATTGCTTGTTTTATTGCATAACTGTAAGTTGTCTGCACTGCTGGAGAATTACTGAATGTGTTGCTAGCATATTTCACACCCAAAGACATAATCGGCTGACCTGTTGTGGGATGTTCTTTTTTTTTCTTTTCTAGCACAGTGTACGAGGAGTTGTCTCCATGGCAAACAATGGGCCCAATACGAATGGGTCGCAGTTTTTCATCACGTACGCCAAGCAGCCGCACCTGGACCTCAAGTACACCATCTTTGGAAAGTAAGCTCGTGCATTTTGATCCCCGAGCAGCTCTTCTCAAAGGCTGCATTGCAGCCTTATCTTTTTTTTTGCATATTGTTTCATCAAAGATCTTGCAATACCCAATTGGAGTGCTTGCTAATTGAATGAAATTATGGGGTTTAATGCCCCAAAGCAGCACACAGACAGTGAGGGACAGTGTAGCATGAAACTTCATTAAGTTCGGCCACCTAGAGTTCTTGAGCACAATTAGAGAAGACAGTTGGGCTATTTAGTGCTTACTACAGACTTGAGACATCATTAACTAGCACGGAAAAGACATCGGACGACATCAAGAAGCAGACAGGACAGTAAGCTATACTTAAACTTAATTTTTACTATAAAGAAACATAGGATTCATGGGATGTGCAGAACCTCAACGCACAAAAGCAACATTAATTTTTCTACTTCCCCCCTCTAACACAGGAGATATCAGAACAAATTGATGGACAGTTTAATTAACTAGGAACTGTCCAGGTCAACCAGTGACCCATAGTTATGGCTTCGTAATTCGGCAGCTGCTTGACCAGCTTTTGTTGCTGAATCGGGCTTTCCTCTGCTGCCAGGTTGATGCCACAGATTGCGATCTTGAGAGCGTCAAACCAGTTTCTGCCCGAGAGGCTGGAATCGGTGCCCTTCACAATCACGAGAGGCAGTTTTGCAATAGCGACATTGTACACAACCTCTACGTTGGCACTACCTAGTAGTGGCAGGTCTTGTCCTGACCATGTTCTCAGGTGTACGTCCTTATCGAAAAGTGCTGGTGCGTTCCATGGCCATGCGTTGCAATATGTACCCTCGCTAATGAGCGTGCACGCTGCTCCCGAATCAACTTCAAATTGTATGGGCTGGTGGTGGCCAGTAAGGTTGACCATGATCTTTGGTTGCGTGCCGAGGTTGACGACACTATGTAAGTTGTGCAGCGTTGTTGATGCTGGTATACTGTGCTGCGTTTCAACTCGCATTATTGTCTTTGGGGCATTCACATTTTTGTGTCGCTGTGGTGGGCCCTTCGCCTGTTTCTTCTTTGTGATGCAGGCTTTCTCAGTGTGGCTGCTCTTGTGGCAGATATTGCATGTAGTTGTTGGTACTTGCATAACTGGGGGCTGTGCTGCCCATCGCAATGCGAGCAGCGTTGTGGCTTAGAAGGTCTATTTGTCTGCACTTGCCTGGTTGTAACTTCTTTGTTTTCTTCACCGTCACTACTACGTAACAGTAGCGTCCCAAAGTTGCAGCCGCTGGCCAGGGTCTTTATTGCCGCTTACCGTCTCTCCCTCCTACTGGTCTCATTGTTGGAAGCGAGCTCAGTCAATGACCTTGGATGGGTCGTAGTGTTTCTGAAATGCCGCAACAATGTCGTCGTAGGCCATTCAGCTGGACTGCACCAAGGCGTAGATGTGTCAGACATCTATTCACCGCACAGCGGCAGCAGGTGTGCCCTCTTCGTGAGGGAGTCCGTGACGCTGTTAGTCTTGAAGGAAAACTGGAGGCATCCAAACGTGATGTCCATGATGAGCCATTAAGCTCCCGTAGTTGGCCCAATGCGTGCGTTGCCATTGCGTAGCACCGGTGCAGGTCAACGTGAGCTATAAATTCTCTGCCTTGTCGCCGCTGTTATGTCCGTGGTAGCTGTAATAAAAGATGTTTGGAACAAGGAACGGAGTTTATTTCATCATCAAGAGAGGCACTTGCAGTGCAGCACGGTCCGAAGTCATCTGTGTTTTGCTGCGCCGTCTGCTCTCCGTGTCTGTCGCGAGCCGCCGATGGGGAGAGAGAGGGGCTGGAAGGGTGCGTCGTTGGCGGCTGGTGCGAGCAGAATAAAGGAGGTCTTGTAGACATAGCAGTTAGCTTCTTGTATTCCTCTGTAACTGCGTAGTATGTGTCCCAAGTAACTCTTGCATTAGTTTTCTTGGTTTAGTGAAATACTAGCCGCTTTTAACAGGTGAAGCTGTTTAAGCCAGCCGTAATTTGTGGTATGTGCCAAGAAACTGCCATGCCGTAGTCATGGAAACTGCATGTGCCGCGAGGAGGAGCCCGCATGTGCATGCACACGGTCTCCTCCTCGCCAGCTTCCTGCCTTCCCAACCCCCGCCTCTCTTCTCTCCGCAGCGCGCTGAGCCGGGAGAAAAAAAAAGGGCGAAAGCTTGCACTAGGCTGCGCAAAGCTCAAGACACAGCGAAGCTGGTCGATTGATATTGAGTGGCCAGCCTCCAATGCGTTCGGCTTCGGCAAGCAGCAGCATTCTTGGCACTGTGCCAACCTTAGTTAGCCTGCCTGCGTTTGGCATGCCAGGAATGCTGTTGCTCGTAGGTGCCGACATGTCCATCGCTAGTCACGCGAAATGTCGCCAACACGTTCGGTGTTGGCAAGCGACAGCGTTCTTGGCATGCCACGAACGCAGGCAGGCTAACCAAGCTTGGCACAGGGCCAAGAATGCTGCTGCTTGCCGACGCCGAACGCACTGGAGGCTAACCGCTCGATATCAATCGGCCAGCTTCGCTATGTCTTGAGCTTTAGGCGGCCTAGTGCAAGCTTTTGCCTTTTTTTTTAGTGTTTAAGCACTTCAGACAAGTGTCAAATTAGGGTGAGTGGGTACTCTCGGTAACTGTGATGGGTCGAATGTATGATCATATAAGGCATCACATTTCTCTTTTAAAAGGTAACATTACATTTCTGATAGGAAGAGGCAAAATTCACAGAAAAGGTCGTAAGTTCTTCAGTCATGATAGCATAGTCTCGCTTCTGAGATAAGGTGAACGTTTTCTTTACCTTTGTACTTTTAAGTACGTTGCATTTAATCGTACCATGCACTACTCCGTGATCACTGAGACCAGGAAAGAAGGTAACAGGGAATACATTTCAGCGTGCGTCGTAAGGACAAGGTTGAGGATATTGCCAGAATGGTTGGTAATGTGCATTGGCTCTATCAACTGAGATAGCCTGAATGTAAGGCATGCGCCAACAAAATCACTTTTGATGTTATTTCTTCCCACCGTGCATGCTAAGTCGGACCATGTTGCTCCATGTTGCTCCCCAAGAAGCAGGATAGATGTATTATGATAAGCAGTGGTAAGGGCCATCAAGCAGTCATGTAACAACTGCATAAAGGAGTTATCACTATTCGGGGGTCTGCAGCAAATTCTAACAAGCATTCGCGGATAGGTCGCATTACAGCAGAGCCAAACCACTTCCAGTGTTGAAGGTAAATTTATGAATGTGCATCCGAGAGCACTGTTGGTCGCGATAAGAACACCACCGCGGTGTATGCCAGCATGCCTGTCTTTGCAGAATGTTTCGAAATTAGAAAAATAAGGTAAGATTTCGCTGTCATTTATTGATGAATTGAGCCATGTTTCTGTTATAAGTACGATATGGTAGCAACAAGAAGACACAAGATTGCACAAGGCATCATGTTTCAGAATGATGCTGCAAACGTTAGCATATAAGAAAGATAAGGGTGGTTGAGAGGTTTGGCTTACTTTCTGTGGTATGGGTGATTGCTATGACTCAAGTTCGACGACCTGTTTTACGGAGTGGTCGTAAACGAAAATTTTGTTTTATGTTGCTAGTTTGTTGTAACATAGCTTGAAGTTCATGTTATTTAATGGTCTATCGGCAAGTTGGGGGAATAGTGTTCGCTAGCTGTATCCAGTACCCTTGAATATCATGGCTGAGGAAAGAATTAGTTTGTCTTTGAAATGTGACAGTTTTAGAATGATTGGTCTGTTTTTTATAATTTTTTGTAAGTTCCGAGCAGGTGTGCCTGCTCAATACTACAGGGATCAACAGCGATGCCAAGGAACTCATTACAGTGGTCAGTGATTAACGCCTCACTTTGCTTTCTAGTCTCACTTTGCGTATTTTTCAAGCCGTAAAAGACGGGATTGTTTCGACGGGAGCTTTTCAGCGTCGTCAATATGGACAGTCAGGTCTGATATTCATGTCAGGCACTCGTTTGTGTGATCGTGAAGGAATCGATCTCTAATTATAATGGGTTTCAATTGGTTTAGCAAACACCCCTTTATTCACAAAATGCTTTAGAGTTTGTCACTAAGAAATTCTAGCTCGCTTTCTGCCATCGGTGCTAAATTTATTTGCAGTGAGTAGCTCCACGACAAGGCCGTAGGAATTCTTGGCGGACACTCGATTTGACCATTTACGGTAAACGTATCAGAGCATTACATTGCTGTTTTCAAGAAACTACTGGTCCCTAACTTTGTGCAGTTTACAAACCTGTCCCCGCAGGGGCGTCTGCGTCAGCAGGCGTTTGTTGTGTTGCGACACCACGTACCTGAGCACACGAGGGTTGGGCCCTCCCGCGCCTAGCCGTGCATGACTTCGCCGTGTCCGGGGGAAAGGGGATCCTAGGGGTTGAGCCGATGCCAGGAGTTTGGACCTTTACGGCCCCTCGGCGGAGGCAACATGCCCCTTGGCCTCGGCTTCAAGTAGACGGCACCTCCGGACTGATCCACCCGGGGGAAATCGGTAGTTGCCTTTTCCTGTCTCTCTCTCCCTCCAATCTTCGTCTTCCTTTCTCACTTTTCATCTCTCCTTTCTTCACTTCGTTTTACTTCCAATCTTCCTAGCAGCAAAGGTTAACCTGCTGCTTATCAACATGCATGTTTATCCAACCTTGGGTCTATTATATTAGGTTATAGTAGCTATGTACAGTTGCCGTCTTCGTTGCCTTTGGGTTTCGTTGCGTCCTCTTGTTGGGCTCAGTGGTAGGCAGCTGGCATGGCTACCGAAGTTATTGTTACCTTTATGGCTTTTTCGTCGTTCCCCCGAGCGTTGCGCTGCTGAGCATGAGATCGTGGGATCGAATCTCGGCTAAGGCAGCCGCATTTTGATGGAGGCTAAAATGCAAAAACGCCCGTGTGCTTGCGTTGTAGTGCACATTAAAGAACCCCAGGTGGTCAAAATTAATCCGGAGCTCTCCACAATGGCGTGCCTCATAATCAGAACTGGTTTTGGCGCGTAAAACCCCAGAAAGAAGAAGTGGTTCCCCCGACGCCCTGATCGTTCTCAGAAACAAGGGCGGACAGAAGATGTTTTTCAATTTCTTGGCAACAGATTGCAAAATTTCCCGTGATTCCACGTCATCCATTCTGATAACGCTGAAATGATGATGAGAATGATCTCGCCCTTCCTCGTGTAAAAATATGCAGTGCCTCCTCTATTTTTTCAGTGCCTGGGCGAACGTGCTCCTCAGGCCATTGGGCGCTCGCTTCGCTGCTGCCGCGTGGCGGCGCTCTGTGAGTAGAATACAGGAAGCTTGCGCTGTACGGCCGCGCGCACTACGAAGCCCAGGAATCCGTGTTGTTTGATTGCATTCGTGTTTTTTCTCAGGTTTTTGCACGCACGTGTTCCGCATGCAGTCTGTCCGGCCGAGTCAAGAGTGCGAAACTTGCATTTGTGTTTCTTTTCTTTCATTTTTTAATGCCATTTCTATGCATACCCAACGAGAAAACGGTCCGTGCATCCGTCCGTCCCTTGCGTACGTAAGACGATCGCTTTCAAGATAGAGCCCGCAGCAGCAAGCAACTATCATTGCTGTTCCGTAGATAAGTAAATGTGGTACAAACGATAAAAATAATTGCTTTCAACACTAAACAACAAGTGGAGTTATCAGCAGTCGGCACTCCCTGTCCGCTTCACATATCGCTTTCAAGATACACTCCGTGCGATGGTGCCATAGTATGTTTGATCTGTCCATGCTGCCGCCGGAGTCTTTTGATCATGGTTCATAACGGTTCAATACGGATGGGAAAGGAGCTAAACAGCGATAACGACTTATGATGATCCGAACGCCTTCAGCGCACATGGCGCAGCCACCTGCAGTATTTTGCTTGCGTTATCAATGCACCTTACACCGCCTTCTGCACCAGTTCGTGTCGCCGCAGCGCTGTCGTTTGTACTGGCCGGATCAAGTGTCAACACTGATAATGACACCGGGCTGCGTGGAGAGGAGCAAGTGGCATAATGCTTATGCATACTTAGACAACTCCAGTCTCCCGGATGAGTTTGTGTGCGCGTGTTTGTTTGTTTCCGGCTTTTGCAAGCACGTGTTCCGCATGCCTCAGTATGTCTTACTGTTGTGTACCATGGTGCAAATCGAACCTCTGCAACTATGCATTCAATGTTACTGATAGGCACGACGCAGATAAACATTTCGGAAAAAAGCCCCTTTCCCGAAAGTACGCGGAACCGTGAAAGTGGCATACGCTTCTATGACATGTGGGAGTTAGCCCCGCAATAAAGGCTTTCATTTCCTCCGTTGAAATGGTCCAATCAATGTAAACAATGACTCGCAACGCAATGATCTTGAAAACATGAACTGCTCTATTTGCGCAGTGATATCTTCATGCAGGTTGTGTAGAGCATCACGTTACATAATTGACATCACTGACAGCAGGGCACATTTTTCATGCATATCACATTAGCTCAAGTTATGAGTGAACTCTACGACTTTAGATTTGAATAAAAGTATATGTTCACTCACATACGCCAGTGTTGAAGGAATCGCGCGGCAGAACGCGCTGTTTTTGTACCATCACAATTTAATTGCTTTAAGCTCTCGAATGATGGAATCGCACGGCACAGCTCCCCATTTTCTGGCGCCAACTGTGACTTTCTTTCGGTGGCAACAAATGTAATTCTCAAAAACTTTACGAAGGGAATGCAGGATCACACACTGCTTTGGAAGCAGTCTAACGACATTACGTGCTATTTAGCGCATGTACTCCCGGCTTGCATGTAGTCTGCTACGCGGGTAGATGGTAGCACGCACCGGCTCCCTTTCAGCGCCCTAGCCTTCAGCATTAACTGCTGGCAAACACTGCTTTCAAAAATCGATTCTCAGACAAGAGAACATGACGGTGACAGGACAATTTTCACGCATTGGATTTCAACTGGGGTGCGCTTTCATATCGGCGCAGCTGACGACGCGCGAGCGCATCAAACACCAATAGCAGCGCATGACACACGTCTCTAAAGTGGACTGGTTGCTCAGAGCGACAAGTGCTTCAGGGTTTCTGTGTACAAAAGTTTTGATTGTACTTCAGACAACGCGAATGCAGTAGAAAAATCAACCATTTAAGAGCTGCGAGTACAGCCACGGCCAGCGTTTCCATTAGCAACGCGGCGCGACGGTGATCCTACTCCGGCGGCGGCGCGTGGTGGCGAAAAGCCGTACTAGGGCCGACGGCCGGTTCCCTTTGTTCTCCACTCCTTTTCCCAGGCACAGAAAGATAGAGGAGACGCTGAAATGTGTCACCGAAGCTCTTGGGGCAGACTACAAATCATCGAAAATGGCTAGCAGCCATCTCCTTTTGGAAAAACAGCATGAAAAGCTTCCTAATTTAGTGTCATTTGGGGAAATCCCAGTGACAATATCCCCGCACCGAACTATGAACACCAGCCGTGGTGTTGTCTCCGACGATGACCTCATGGAACTGACAGAGGCTGAACTGTTTGAAGGCTGGAGCGAGCAAAATGTGATCAATGTTAAACGAATTATGCTAAGGCGGGATGGCAAGGAGATCAAAACCAAGCATCTTGTACTTACTTTGGCTCAAGCATCCTGCCCGAGACAGATGAGGCAGGCTATGTAAAGCTACGGGTCAGACCGTATGTTTCAAATCCTCTTCAGTGTTTCAAATGCGATCATTTCGGCCACAGTTCCCAGAACTGTCGAGGCCGACAGGCATGTGCTAAATGTAGTTCCGGTGACCATGCCTCTGAAACTTGTGAAAACGCTCTGCACTGCGTGAACTGTGATGCAGTGATGAACTGTGATGAACCGTGGTCATGCCGCATACTCGCGGCATGACCATGCTGCAGCTAGCGCTGCTCCACCATCTCAGAAGGGGCCATCTACCTTCGGGCTGGTGGCCTCAATGGTCTCGTCCCTCGAGATGAGGCCTTCAGGTCAAACCAACCGCTCACAAGGGTGCGTGTCCAGTGCCTCGCAAGAATCCAAGGCCACAACAACTGGCCAGATGGCGCCGCCAGCGCCTAAGGAGTGGCGAGACTCTCGCGATCGCTCAAAAAAAAAGACAAACCTCACGTCATGGTGCCTGGAAAGGGCCTGTGAGCTTATCTTCATCTCTTAAACACACAGCACAAACGCTTTCCTCATTATGGAGACACTACAATGGAATGTTAGAGGACTCATTCAGGACCTCGACGATAGAACTCCTACACAAACATAATCCAAAGTTACTGTGTGTTCAGGAGACACATCTGAAATCTACAAACACTAGCTTTCTTTGTAATTATACCATCTTCTGAAAAGGCCGTGACAAGGCTAACACCTCCGGCGGTGTAGCAAGCCCTTCAGACACCCCTCGATGCAGTATCAGTTCGGGCCATTCTTTTTAATAAATTGGTCACTGTATGTTCCATTTATATACCCCCGAACCATCATTAGAAAAAAAAAACTGAGTTTAATAACCTCATTGATCAGCTTCCCGAGTATTACATACTCGTGGAAGATTTTAACGCTCACAACACGATGTGAGGAGACTCGCGATGCGATGCAAGAGGTTGACTCATTGAAAACTTCCTTGTTAACTCCGGTGCGTGCCTCTTCAATAAGGAACCAACATATTATAATGTCCATCATAATTCATATTCATCAATAGACCTGTCGATTGGCTCTGCCTCTCTTTTCCCTGATTTAGAATGGCGTGTAATTAAAATTTCATTCGGAAGTGATCACTTCCCAGTTACCCTAAACTTAGTAACGCAACATGACCCCTCCGCATGTCCCTCGCTAGAAACTGGCCTCAGCTGACTAGGAATGCTTTGGAAATCCACCTTCTTATGACAAGATTTTATAAATAATTTTAGTATAGATCATCCCATATCATACTTTACTGCTTTTATCATTGACGCCGCTGAGAAGTTCATTCCTGAAACAAGTGGTGCTTTATTCAAAAGGCGGGTCCCCTAGTGGAATGACGATTGCAGACATGCACGAAGACGACAAAATAAAGCTTGGGACAAACTACGTGGCTGTCCTACAGCTGAAAATCTAATAGAATTTAAACATGTTAAATCCCAGGGAAAAAGGACGCGACGACAGGATAATAGGGCAAGCTGGGAGAGGTTTCTCTCAGATATAAATTCGTATATTCAAGCAGCAAAAGTATGGGATGGGCTAGGAAGGCTAAAGGGACAAGAAATCTATCCGTTGCTCCTAGTGAACGACGAAGCGAACAGCTGGAAGACCAAGCTTACACTCTCGGCGAACGCTTCGAGCGCATATCCAGTTCTAATCATTATTCCGAGGCATTCCTAAAGTACAAACAAATAGCAGAACACAAGGCTCTCTACCGCAAATTCAGACAGAACGAATCCTATAACCTGCCTTTAACATCGCCGATTTGAGAGCCTCCTTGACTGCATGTCAGAGCTCTGCACCTGGACCTGACAGGATCATGTACGGCATGAATTAACACATCCACAGTGATAGTCAAATAACGCTACTCACACTTTTCAATGCTATATGGGCTGCCGGGTACCTTCCTACTGCATGGAAAAAATTCCTTGTCGTTCCGATTCTGAAACAAGGTAAAGACCCCACATTAGTAACAAGTTACCGCCCAATAGCCCTCACAGGTTGTATTTACAGACTTTTGGAAAAAATGATAAACCGTCGCCTTTTACACTTCCTTGAGTTAAACAAAATTCTTGATCCATATCAGTGCAGCTTTAGAGAAGGACGGTCTACAACCGACTATCTCGTGCGCATCCTAGCAAGCATTCTTGATGCCTTCATACATAATCTCTCTTATCCGTGTTTCTCGATATGGAAAAGGCATACGATACAACTTGGCATTACGGAATCCTGCGCAATCTGTCAGCGATGGGCATCTGTGGCAATATGTTAAACATTATAGAACGCTACCTACACAACCGTACATTCTGGGTGAAAATAGGTAATGCACTGTCACGTGCATTCATACAGGAAAGGGAGGCGTGCTGAGTTGCACGCTCTTTATCGTCAAGATGAACACGCTTCGTGCAACATTACCACCAGCTATTTTTTATTCCCTCCACGTAGACAACATCCAAATAGGTTTCAAATCCTACAATCTTATAGTGTGTGAGAGACAGGTACAACAGTGCTTGAACAAAGTGTCCAAATGGGCAGACGAAACAGGTTCTAAGTGAACCCCCACAAAAGTTCTTGTGTTCTTTTCACCAGGAAGAAAGGGCTTGTGGCATATCCCAGTATCGAAATGTAGGGGCAACAAATAGCTGTGAACAAAGAGCACAAGTTCCTAGGCATCATACTTGACTCTAAATGTACTTTCATTCCATACATAAAATATCTCAAGGTGATGCCTAAAAACAGTGAACTTACTGAAAATTTAATCTCAGACATCCTGGGGCAGCGACAGGAAGTGTTTAATGAATCTTCACAAGAGCCTCATTCGGTCACGATTGGACTATGGTGCCGTGGTGTATCACCCTGCCACCCCAAGCGCGGTAAAGATGCTGGATCCTGTCTACCATTTAGGTATCCACCTGGCCACATGCGTATTCAGAACAAGCCCTATTGAAAGTTTATCGAACAACTACCGCGTACCACCCCCAAACCAATGGCCTCACAAAACACTTCAACCGCACGCTCGGTGACATGCTTTCAATGTACGTCTCCTCCAACCACACCAACTGGGACGCCATTCTGCCCTTCGTCACCTACGCGTACAACACCACTACTCAGAGCACCACTGGCTTTTCGACCTTTTTCTTGCTGTACGGTCGGCATCCGTCGCATACCATCGACACAATTTTACCTTACCGGCCGGATGCATCCGAGGGCTCGCCTATTTCTGCCACAGCAAGGCATGCTGAAGAATGCCGTGACCTCGCACGTGCCTTTACTTCCAACAACCAAGAGAGCCAGAAGAGCACTTGCGGCGACTCCACTTCCGCGGTCACCTTCCTTCCTGGCGCGCTTGTGTGGCTCTCTATCCCATTCACTGCCGCTGGCCTCTCATCGAAACTACTCCTGAAGTATGAAGGCCCTTACCGCGTCGTCAAACGCGCATCCCCTGTGAATTATGTCATCGAACCAGTTGAACCGTCTTCGGACCAGCGCCGTCGTGGACGAGACATTGTCCATGTCGACCGCCTCAAGCCATACTACGATCCTGTCATCCTGACGAGCTGTTAGGCCGCTGGACGGCGCCCTTATCGGTCGCGGGGTAATGGTAGCAAAGAGAGACGCTAGTGGGCCCAGCTCTAGTGGGTACAGACGCTAGTGGGTCCAGCGCTTTTGCTCGGCAACGGCGCTCGTGCTTAAAAGCCATGTCTCCTTTTGACTGTCGCCGCTGCGCTTCTCCGAACTCTAATAAACCCCTTTACAATACATAGAATCAAATGAGGGGTCACTCCATCTGCAGAGAACATGCATCAGCTTCACCTATTTTCTCAAAGTTCACTCTAACCAGGAACATCCTTGTTCTCTAACCGTTAATGACTTGACGTGTGCAACACTTTTTCGTAATTGACCCTCTATGAGACGGCCTTTGTCACTGCGTGTGCGAGAACTTAGCGAAGAAATGTCCCACTTCCCAAACATTGCTTAATGCCTCCAACTAAGCTGTGACCGGCCTGGGATTGGCAGGTGATAGAATGTGATGTATCCTTTGTAGAGGTCGCAAAGTACGCTCCCGAGCTCCTAAATCGTAATGCATTTCTGTGAACTTCAATCAAAATACTCGTGCTCGGAATTCTACACCGACGCGTCAAAGTCACATGCTGGTGTATCTTATGCGGCTGTTGGCCCCTCTTTTTCTAAATCTGACGTATTGAACCACATAACAAGCATCTTTACTGCAGAAGCCTATGCAGTACTGTCTGCAGTGAAAGATATAAAGAAATTAAAGCTACAGAAAGCAATAATATTCACAGACTCGTTAAGTCTTGTAAAAGCGTTAATATCTTTACAAAAGCATAGAAATCTTGTTTTTATAGAGCTTTACTCACTCTTGTGCAACATTTATTTATCTCATAGACATGTAATAATATGCTGGGTTCCTGGCCATAGAGGAATCAGGGATGTGCTTGCCGACGAAATCGCCAAATCAATAGCATCGCAAGGTATAAATATTTCTGCTGCTGCCCTTGCCACAGATCTGAAGCCTTTCCTACAAAACAAACTGCGAAGCCACTGGCAATGCTTGTGGGATGCTGAAACGAACAATAAGCTACACGTGATTGAGCCAAAATTAGGTTTCTGGCCCTCCACTACGAAAACACGAAGAACAGATGTCCTCTTGTGTCGTCTCAGAATAGCACACACATGGTACTCGCAATTTTCTAATGACTGGTAACGAGCCTCTAACCGGTGGTAGATGTGGTGAGGGGCTGACCATCCTCCACGTCCTCCTGGAGTGTTGGGAAGCCAAAAGAGAGAGAAAGAAACATTTTCCTCTCGCATACCGCTGTTGTGTCCCTCTCCATCCCATTATGTTTCTTGGTAAAGAACCACTTTTTAACACCAAAGCAGTCCTTGCTTTCTTGAACATTGTTGCCCTACATGTCCAATAAATTTGTAGCACATCCTCTCTCCAGAGGATGCCTCTGTGATAGTAGTTCAGTATAGCACATGCCTCGAGGCCCTTATGGTTGAAGGACTCTGTTTTGGCAGCAGTGCTTCTCGCCAAATATTGCATCTGACATATTTTGTATATTGTATCATTCCATCACAATGCATTCTTCATGTTCATAGTACACCTCAGTAGTCATTGCCATAATTTTATTACATGTAGATTTTACATACTTTACAGCAACTATGTTTAGGCCCCCTTACAGCCACGTCAGATCCACCACTCATAATTCATTGCTTCAATTCGAACGCATTGACACTGGCCTGGGGCTCTTTGGCCATATTTGGCCCCTGCACCACATAACACTACATTCATCATCATTTACAAACCTATCAAATACGACGCCCTTGCCAGTTATAATATGCACCTCGATGAGGAAAAAATCTCTGCATCCTGCCTTTCTCCTATTCCTCTTTAACTGTTCAAAACTGACACACACTCCTCTTTTTGGAGCAAGGGCAGTCTCATTTTTATAGTGAAACCTAATCGCCCACCTGATTTGCTTTCCTCTTACCGGCCTATTGTATTGAATTCACTTTCTGACAAAATTCTAGAACTTTTACTTAATTCCCACCTCTCAGTACTTCTCACACTCATAATTTACTTCATCCTCACCAATTTGGTGTCATCTATGGGAAGAGTGCACCTCCTTGCTTTATACAGACTCTGCAAAACTTTAGAGCACTCTAAAGATAAAAAACTCTGTATTACTTATTTCTCTCTGTTTGAAAAGTGCATTTGACATTGTATGGTACCCTACAGCCCTCCATTTCTTGCATTACTAGGCTTGTGGAATCTTTACCCATTACCTACATTGTTCCTGGAAAATCTGACCGTCATTTACTGGTCTAGCACCAGGCATTGGCAACTCCTTCCATCAGCAGTTCGCGGTCCTGCACTACGGCGTGCTTCATAATCAGATCACGGTTTTGGCATGTAAAACACCAAAATTTAATTAATTTTTGACGTAGTTCTATGGGAATAAAGGTTATTCTTTGGTTTTGATTATGTTATGAATGTCAAGAGATGTGACCTTACTCTGGGAAGTATGTGAAGCTTGTCTGAGACATTGGTTTATGTATGATGGGGTTTATGCAGTGTGAGAAAATTGGGAAAATCCTTATGTAAGAAGTTACTATGAAAAATTTGTTGTGATGGTGATGACACTGAAAAAAAAAGGCAAAATGAAAAGAATGCTAAGCTTCGGTTTGAAAAGGTTGGAGGGGGACAGAAAACAAGCATTGCTGCTGCAATATATACACATTTGGACATTTATACCTTGTACATGTAAAAATGTGCTTTTGGTGCTGCAAAATGTACAGGTACAGCCACTACTTGAGGGAACACGGGAGTCCATGGCAGCGCTCTGCGGAGCGCCACCACCGACGCCTCGTGAAGTGTTGCTGCGCAGGCGCAATCACAGCGATAAGCGGAGCGCCCGGCGCGTTGTCTGCTACAGTTCCTCCTCTTCGCCACTTCCGCTCGCACTGCTTCGATGTTCACATTGCCATGTTGTCAGTGGCAACGAAGTTTTGTGACTAAAGCGGTATTCACATGACAGGATGGATTGCTGATCCGGTGAACATATGAGCGTGACGTAGCTGAGCGCCACCGAATCGCCGAATCACACCACACTCAAAAACACCGGAGACGAGGTGCTAGCGGCGTCAGTTGCTGCAGTCCAACTGCTTCACGTTCGTCCTCGGACTAAATTGGCATTCAGTCACGTAATGCAAATCAAGCCTGAAGGCCAGGTCGTGTTTGAGACTGCATTCTTCTTGATGCAAAGGCGATAAAACGCAAAGCTGCATCTGCATTGCCGCGAATTACGAAAAGCTAGAGCACACCACTGGCGCAGTTATAATGATCCCAACTTTTGATATATGGTCCTGTTATCTGTGACCCTTTATAAAGAACTGTCGCGTTTTTGTGCCACTTCATTGTAGCAGGTCACTGCGCAATGGCTAGAGGGTCAGAGGACGAATCCTGCGTGACTATTCCCGATGGTAATGCGATCAAGTATTAGGCACTAGTTGTTGTCGTTTGCCTGGAACACAGAAGCTGCATGTGTCGCTTCTGGAATACCTCACTGTTTCCTGCCATGCTGGATTGTGGCACGATTGTTGAGAGCAATGCAACCCAGCAATAATATCATCATGTGCTCAAACACAAGCTGGATTCGTCATCTACAGGGGTGGTATTCTCAAGTGATCACTCTCAGGGACTTTGGAAATTCCTCGAGACTCGGCACTGGACTCGTTGAAGTACATACCGCCGATGGTGCACTTGGTACTGTGTGAAGATCGCGAACTTGGCAAAACGGCAGAAACAATGCCGACCTAAACGTGGATTCGTCTGGTGCAGAGTAATGCAAAATCGCACTGAAGTGAAAATATCCACGAAAGTGATCACATAAGAATACTGACCCAACTGTTTTCCCCGGAGCTTTTCGCATAGTCGGGTGACTCCTCCGATTGTTGCCCAAGTGGATTTGTCACAGTGCCAGCCATAGTCCTCGGCAAGTGATAATTTAGATTTTTTAAAATAAATTAAAAGCACGGAGTTTTGAAATCAGCATTATATTTTACAAAGCAATAAAAAAGTTCAAAATGATACTTGGCAAATGAAAACTCCCTGGAAGTATTATTCATATTCCGAATTCGGTGCGCCTGCATGCAGCATGATAAATCAGCCTGTATAAATTTGGCTTTCGCAGCACTTGAATGAATACGCAAAGCCACTAGTGCGCACAACCTATGGATACCAGCGCACGCACGGCGAAGGTAGCGAAGGGGAGGAATCGTAGCAGAGGGCACGCCGGGCGCTCCGCCTATCGCTTTGGTTGCACCTGCACAGCAAGATTTCACGAGGCACCGGCAGTGGTGCTTCGTGGAGCGCTTCCATGGGCTCTCGTGTTCCCTCTAGCAGTGGCCACGCCTGTACATGAATACGGGCCGAAGCTAGCTTCTGCTATTGACCCAACATTTCTTTACGCACTGTGTGTGTACACTTTGAAGGAAAATAATTTAAAAAAAGAATGCTTGCACGCTTTCAGAAGTACATCCTGCTTCAGCCTCACCACTGTGTCTCTGCAGGGCTCACATGTCACAGCTGTTAACCCAGAGGCCCACAAATGAGACCAATTTATCTAGTGCAGTCTGTAAAAGTTTTAGCCACGAGGCGTTGGAGAGGTTCTATATGAGAGGAGGCAGGCAGGCAATTAACTTTATTTTATTAGAGGAGGACAAAATTTTTTCAAGGCTTTTAGAACATAGGTCGGCATGCTCACTCACGGGTACACCGACTCATACTCGATCTATGCTCACTTCAGAATAGTGAGTGACGAAGGGTGTGAGTGGACATGAGTATGAACGGGAGTGAGTGCTGGTGAGTGTATGAACAGGAGTGAGTGCTGGTTAATGTGGGTATGGATGGGATTGATTGCCGGTGAGTTTGAGTGGATGTGTGCGACCGTTGGCAAGTGTGAGTGGACCTGAGCACCAGTGGGTGCCGGCAACTGTGAATGGATGTGACTCCAAATCTGAGTGAGTTTTAAGTATGAGTGGGCGTGAGGTGGAACGTGAGTGAGTGCCGACAGGTGTGAGCGCACATGAGTGTGAGCGAGTGCATACCTGCAAAGTTATTGATGAATGAGAATGAGCAAATATCCACTCATTCTGCCGACCTGTGCTTGAAGGTTGTAGGTTGCTTCCTTTTTTTGAAGCTGCCATCCCTTCATTTATTAGAAACAGTCCTTGAAATTACAAGCAATGCCATGTGATGGCTAGTTAGTACACTACAATGGCAGCACACTCAAATGCACTGCACATCAATACACAGACATGAAAGAGCACCAATTATCTTTGGAAACTGGTGACATTGCATGATAGCTCCACTCTTATCGGTTAGTTATTGTTATTATAAAGCAGTGAGCGCAGTTTCAGTTTGCTGTTCTAACTTGCACTGGTGGCAATATTTCCACCCTTATCTCTGCTGCTCTGGGGCAAGACTTGGGTGCAGGCAGAACCACATTTTATCTTGCCTCAGTAATGTTCTTCTGTGATCACAGTATCACTTTGTTCCTTACGTGTCGTTATTTTAGATGTTTTGCAAACAATGTTGTTGAGGAAACTGAAGGCATTAAAAAAAAAGCTGTAAGTGCTGAAGCAGTGACAGGGATTCAAAAGAGGAGAAAGCTTCATGTAGCAAAACAGCTAAAACACCTGCCATTGGTATTTTGTCAGAGAAGGCTCGCATGTCATGTTGACTATCACGAGGCACTCCAGCTGTTGGAGAGAAATGTAATGATGTCAGCAAATGTAAATTAGTAGACATTGATATGTTATTTTTTTTACACATTTAGGTAAGCTATGTAATAAGTGACCTGTCACCTTTTCCATGTTCCCCACAACTACACCTTTTAAAGCGAAGCTTTATATGTCTAGGCGAAATCGTATATGGCTGGGCAAAATCGCCAGTGTACAGAAAACTATCATCATCAGCATTGGCTCGAGCATCGTCATCATCTTCCACAGCTGGCTCGTTGCTCGGCACATGCTCGTGCCACTGCTCCCGCGTTCATCGTCGTTTTCCACAGCTAGCTGCGTTGCCGCTCATCATTCCAGCGTAAAATTTCACTTTGTCTTTTGTTGTCGTAATGGGGAGGCCGCATTTGTGGGGGTATGAGCCATTCACTCTCTTTCATAACGGACGGATTTAATTTTGAAGCAATTGAATTTCGAAGAATCGCAAGTGGCAATGGCAGGCGAATGCTGCTAACCACGCTGCCGAGCAAACTCGAGACATCAAACGCAAGCGACAACGGCAGACTGCGGGCATACCATCAGTGACGTCATTCTGTTTGTTGCAGTCAAATGTGTGTGTAAGCTCATAGTTGAGAAATACTTTAATGAACCCTCGGGATTAACCCAGTGATAAACACCGGGGCCGCACGTTTCAGCTTGGCTAGTTAGCCATCTTCACGGAGTGGAAGGGCCGACAAAATTTTTGCAAAGCCTTGCATAATGTCTAAATGGTGTACTACTGTATTTGAGCTAGCAGCTCTTAAAGGAGTACTGAGACGAAAATTGTGTGTCCTGCTTTTTTTGCTTTATTAGAAAGACGTTGACTCCATAATTATGGTACAAAGCCTCAGTTCCTTGACAGCAACATAAAATAATTAATTACAGCAGTTTTTATGTGACCCATTCAAAATATGCGCCAAGTACAGTGCAGTTTTGGACGTGTAAGGAGACGTAATGTCACCGAAATTAGTGATGGTGGTGGTCATGTAGTTACTAGTACCACAAACAACTCAAGAGCACGCCTGTTAGCCTGATGCGGTGGTTGAAGGCCATACAATGACCACGTTGCTAAAATCTGCCAAATAGGCCCTTCCAATAACCTGCTCTCCCATCTTGTCCTGTCGAGTGCTGATTGAACTTGGCCTTTGGCAGCATAGTCATAATGTGTGTGTATGTGTCAGGGATGTCTGGTACCACTAGACTGCCACATCAGGTTTCGGTGAAGTGAATAGTGGAAGGGCCGACGAAATTTTTGCAAAGCCTTGCATAATGTCTAAATGGTGTACTACTGTATTTGAGCTAGCAGCTCTTTAAGGAGTACTGAGACGAAAATTTTGTGTCCTGCTTTTTTTGCTTTATTAGAAAGACGTTGACTCCATAATTATGGTACAAAGCCTCAGTTCCTTGACAGCAACATAAAATAATTAATTACAGCAGTTTTTATGTGACCCATTCAAAATATGCGCCAAGTACAGTGCAGTTTTGGACCTGTAAGGAGACGTAATGTCACCGAAATTAGTGATGGTGGTGGTCATGTAGTTACTAGTACCACAAACAACTCAAGAGCACGCCTGTTAGCCTGAAGCGGTGGTTGAAGGCCATACAATGACCACGTTGCTAAAAGCTGCCAAATAGGCCCTTCCAATAACCTGCTCTCCCTTCTTGTCCTGTCGAGTGCTGATTGGACTTGGCCTTTGGCAGCATAGTCATAATGTGTGTGTATGTGTCAGGGATGTCTGGTACCACGAGACTGCGACATCAGGTTTCGGTGAAGTGAATAGTCACTTTAGCTGTGCTTCACTTGGCGGGCATTTCAAACTGAATTATTTGTTTCACCTTCAATGAATTCAGGCTCCGTAGCATAATTACTGAGCTGACAGCTATCCAATAAAGAAATAAATATCAGGTCAAATTTTTCTGTCTACTCCTGGGCACTGAAAAACGACACATTTTTCTTCAGTATGAAAAAAAAGATTTACAAGGGAGCATTTTGAAATAGTTTATTTTTGGGGTTTGCGTGGGTGGTAATCAATTACAGTGGAATCTCGTTGATACGATTCTGTATAATACATTTTTCAGGATAATACGTTTGTTGTTCTTTTCTCGGCCAATGTCTTAGGCGTAATGTATTTTGGATGATACGCTTTTCGGGTGATACATTTTATTTTCCGGTTCCCGTGAAGATTGTATCAACGAGATTCCACTGCACTTGTGCTTTCACCATGTTTCTGTAGCTCCTTAGAATTTTCTAACCCTAAATTGTTTGCTTTGCAGGGTCATTGACGGCATGGACACGCTCGAAGAGCTTGAAAAGGTGCCTGTGAATCCAAAGAACTACCGGCCTCTTCGTGATATCAAACTGAATTCTATCACTATTCATGCTAATCCTTTTGCACCATAAGTATTTAGTGCCTTTCATTAAATGAAACTGTCACTGATTTACTTTGTAAGTTTTGTGGTTTAATAAAAACTTTAAAGAGCCTATTTATATATCCCTTTAAGCGGTGCATATACAGTATAGACCACTTATAATGTAACCGCTTATAGTGCAGGACCGGATATAGTGCGGTCTTTTCAGACTCCCGTTAATTTTCCTATAGCACTCCATGTATACACGTATCGCTTATAGTGCAGTTACGGGAAACGAAATACCGGTTACAGTGCGGCTTGCCTGGGAGTATGGAAGTCAGCGGTGGCGGCGAATGCTCCCCTCAAACGGGCGCCCCAAGGAGTGCTCAAGGAACAAAGAGAGACGAAGTGGAGGGGAAGGGCACATGGTGCAAAGGAACTGCCAGTGAGGCTGAAACCAGAATCTTGAGTGCGAGTCGTGAAATATCACGGCGTGCGTAACGAGCGAGGGCCACGAAACTGCCAACGCCGGCCAACGCTCGCTTCATGATGACGGCAGTAAACGAAACTTCAGGGAGCGGGCGGTGCCGGCATGGCACGGCGAAGGGCGCACGCGGAGACCGTGGAATGTGAGGGAGTAGGGCGGCAGGGAAGCGGATTTCGCCTCGGCAACTCCGCCGCTTCGGTGGCTCCCCTCGCCCTCCCTCGTAGCTCCCTCACTTTCGACTGTCACAGTGCGCGCCCGCCACCATTGCAGGCGCCGCCGCTCTAGCCGGCCCGGCGCCAGCTCCCCGAAGTTTCGTTTTCTGCCGTTATCGGGAAGCGGGCATTTGCTGGCGTGGGCAGTTCCGTTGGCCAGCCTGAGACAGCGCCGCTGCTTCCCTCTGCGTGCAAGGTCAACACGTGACTAGAAAGTAGAGGAAGCATGAAGGAGAAAGGAGGGTTCACTGCCATTTTCTATGCGTGGCTATGGTAGCCTGGCTGAGACGTCGGCATGTACACGCATGTTCCGGCGCAACGCAGAATCGGCGACCTTTCCATTTGAGAGAGGGTGAAATTTCCGCCGTCTTTTTTTTTTCTTTTTTTTGTTTTGTTCGCGCGCAACATTGAGGGGTCTCCCCTAAGCTTTTACTCTATGGCGGTACCGGAGCAATGCCGGTCGGAGGTGCTGCCGCGTGATTTGGTGCGAATTAACGAGATTCGACTGTAAGTTAAATGAAAATGTTCTAGCCGCATTCCTCGACTGTCGCATACGCGTGGCGGCTCGGTGCACATGTTTTGCATAGGTGCGGGCCTTGAAAATTGTTGCTTTGGTTATAGTGCGGTACTGCTTATAGTGCGGATATTCGCGACTCCGGCGACTTACGTTATGAGCGGTCTACACTGTATAAATACCCCTTTATGTAGGGGTATTTTTATATTTATTATATTAAAAATATAATGACATTTTGAGCATTCAGTTCTTTGCAATAAGTGAAAGCCCTATAGCTCTAAACCCTAGAAAAAATTGTGACAAGCCTCGGAGCACTGTGAATAATTTAAATAATAGACCGGTGGTGGCATTTATGAAATCATATAAGCATGTGTTAGCATTTTAAAGTGAACTTTTTACTGATAATGTGTTCTTTATCTATGGTCTGCTTATAAATGCGGTGCACAACATTTAGGTCATCAGTGCAGGTGTTATGAAAAGTCAGTTTACCTTGCACGAACATTGTCTCCCACAGGGTTGCATTATAAGTGTGAAACGAAGTACAAAAGGAAATACTAATCTAGATCGGTAGTTTACCCATCAAAAACACAGATCAGTCTTATCATCAGCGGATGCTCGGTCAGCCACTGTGGTGTAGCGAGGAATTTTTGTTGGGGGATGCAAGCACTTTATTTTATTTGCATATACTGCAAATCCCAAGGGGATCATAGCAGGTGGCATATAATGTGGGTTTTGACTGGGGGAAGGAGGTCCGGCAGGTGGTTGTTGTCACACATTGTTTTATGCCAGGTATCCCTAGTAAAGAGGAATCAATGAGGGTGAGGCATATGCCCAGTGTGCATCCCCTCCTCCCCCCATCCCCTAGCTATGCCCCTCGTAAGCCAGAAAGGGTGTATAGACAAGACTGGTGACGATGCGCCACCTGGAGATTCCCACACCAGTTCGCTGCGACATTAGAGATTTTGGCAGTGTTCGCTCTGCGCTCATTGTTTGCTAATAAATATTGCACTGCATTTGTAAGCGAATTCTCTGCCTGGTAAATTTGAAAAACTGTTTCCACATAAAGGCGCACAAATTAGTATGCGAAACTGCCATTAACTTTGTGGCATGGCACAGACATCGTCGCCGCTGCCGTATGGAAGCAAAATTTGAAAAGAAAAACTCAACCTTATTTTATCCGCTAATACTCGGCTTCCTTTCGTTAATAAATGTACATACAGTTTTAGAAGAATGCCTTAACAGTCTAAACTAATTTGGTGTCTCTCTTTACAGTCCCTTTAAAGGGGCTACTCTACCAATCCAGACTGTCTTGGTATTGAGCATGAAATGCCAAAATAGAAATGCTGCGACATGCTGCTCCAAACGGTCATTTTCGTTAGTAACTGCCCTGAACCTGCTTCGAAATGGCGCTGGGAAATTCTGCTGCTGTGGCGACTGTGATATGCGGCAGACTACTTTTACGTTTTAATACTCAGCTTTATCGGCTTTGATCTCATTTCTGCCACAAGAACTGGCATTTTAAATATATAGCTCATTTAGCTGTATTTCTGAACTTGACATGCAGGCAATAGTCTGCACGTCAAGTCGTTCATATGTGATTGTGGTTACTTTTATTATTCGGTGCTCAGCTTTACTGGTTTGATCTCATTTCTGCCACAAGTACTGGTATGTTAAATATATAGCTCATTTTACTGTGTGTTTGATAACCATCCATCGTTTTAATAGTTTTTCTTGTGAATTGCGTTGATTATTGTATGTGCAATATGTTTCATAATGAATGTTAATATTTATGAGACGCTTTGGTGATGCTTTTAACTCCAAGAGTTGTGTGGCATATATTGCCATCTGCTCCAAAAACACCAATAGCTGCTCCAAACAAGCATTTTTTCTGCTCCGAAAACACTTATGGTTGCTCCAAAGTAGCACTTTATCTGCTCTGAAATCTGCTCCAAAAGTAAAACTTCCATCACTTCGATAGCCTAGGCCCACTCCGTGCTCAGGCCTTAATAAAACAGATACACTTATGACAGATTTGCGTGCGCATGGGGAAAGTCCTAGTTGTTCTTTGCTCTTTTTTTTAAGCATGAAATGCTTTTAGCTCCCGTTGTCGGCGACCTTGAAGAGACGAGCGACAATGCAGAGCCGTAATCCGGGTACTCAAGACGAGAATGGGCGCGAGAACGAAACGAGAACCTGCGAGAACATTTGGGCATCTTTGCAAAAGCAAAACGAGATCATCCGGGCAACCAGTAATAACTTGAGAAAATGCGGTCTGTAGTCCTCAACCCATTGTACAGGACCGCATCACATACGCTAATTACTGCCCAAACAAGTTAAACACAAAATATTGCTTCTGATTTCTTCCAAATGTTTGTTCACAATATCACTCAAGCTGCAACTTCTAGTATGCTGAACTTTAATTTGTGATTCCCAATAGCGACGTTCAAAAGGCCGATACAGTGCATCATACACTACATTGTCACCTTTGGTGCTGAGACAGGGTTGCCTATGCTCTTTTCAACGCCAGCGGTCCGCGAGTTTTGCGGCGTGGGTTTTGCGCACCCTCCTTTGAGAGATGGTGCCACGTTGCGTGACCAGGCCGGCGTGGGTGGTTGTTAGGCCGAGACGAGACCTTGCAACGAGGTTCAGTTAAAACAGGTTCATTTCGGCCCAATAAGCTTTCAGGCCTGCGTCGCGGCGCCAATCTGCTTTGCCGGTAGCCATTTCATGCTTACATCTCGATTACGGGAGAGCCAGCAGTTTGTATTACGATATCAATTATATGGACAATTCAGGCGGATTTATGTCGTCACCGTGAGGTTCCGTATAGACGTTTTCACGAGGGCGCTCCCGACGGTCTGGCGTGGAGAGTATGTGTCAGTGTTGCCTGTTCGGTCTGGACTGTGAGCTTGCCTTGTGGAGTGGTAGCTTTCCTTCGATGTTTCCGTTTATTTTTGTCACGAATGACTTATGCTCGTAAATAATGACATATATACTCATAAAAAGGCTACAGGCCAGCACTGTGCAGTTTATGGGTGCACAAACAACCAGCGGAAAATAACGATTTTGGGGACTAAGTGTGTCCACAACACAGCACTCCGCGAGACCACTGCCGATGTGATATGTTCATCACGTTTCGCCGGTTTCCTGCATCACCTGAGGACTTGGCATTCCAGTCTAATGTGAACCAATGCACACATCAGTAAAATAATGCATTTTGGTAAACCTTTTTCGGCACATTTCCCAATAGGTTGCGAGAATTGTCAGCTCTTCGATGCAATATTTTCTCGTATGTAGTGGCAGAGGCTACATTTATTCTTTCAAACACGACTTCATTCCAGTGCCTAATACGGGGGCCACGCGGCGCACTTTTGATCGTGATCGAGGCCGATCTGGGTCAAATTTCTTGGTCGCGATTGGCTTCTTTGCTCAATCTGCGGAAGGGAGCCAATCGCAGTCGAACATTCCGATCCAGATCGTTCTCGATCGCTATCAAAAGTGGCCTTGTGACACCGGTATAAGACAAATTGAAGCACTCTGCGAGAGAACTAGTCGGTAAATACACTTCGCAACTATCTGGAAAAATCGTGTCCTATGGAAGATGTATGCAGACCCTGTGTCTACCAAAACATTGTCTCTGCGTTCACACGCACCCTGCGCGGCCCTGCCCGCGCAGGGTGCGTGTTAATAACTTCAACAGTGTGGTGCGTGTTAATAACTTCAACAGTTAATAACTTCAACAGTGTGGTGCTGCATCGAGCTCACCCATCTTTGAGCGTTGTCTATGTGCTTGGGCAGCAAGAGAATGCAAAAACGAACGTGTCAACCTCATCACGCGGCCTAGCACCAGTGCTAGAGTTCGGGAACCGTAATGCGCTAACTGTGCATGGCGTAGAAATGCGCTAAATGAGCCCGCGCAAGTTAGAACATAAATAATGGTATTCGCATGGGTACGCGCGGACAATAGCATCATACTTTCAAGAATAACAGTAACGAAAAAAATAAATTATTCGCACAGTCGATCAAGTGAAATACTTACGTGCGTGCAGTGACCGCTTCGCTGACCACTAAGCGCTTTTCACTCACGGTCAGTAGTGGTTTACACTCATATGCATATGTATTTATTCGACAATTGTTGAGACTCGACATTACTTTATTATGAACATTGCACAGAAACTAGAGAAAGAGCAGAGATGGCCCTAACGCTGCAATATTATTGGCTTATTTCGCTTCAGAGATAACGCACATGAACAATTCCTTCCGTACGCCGTATCTTCAACACAAACTTCGCGCACGATCTACGTTAAGGTTCACCGTGAGCGAAGCTTGTTCCAAATTTAGACATTCGAAAGAAAAGCTATTCCAGGTAAACAAACGTAAAAAACAGGTAAACAAATATCTCTTTATAACAAGTCCTGTTATAATCCCTATTGGGATTGGCAGTATGTATAAATAAATAACTACTAAATACTAAAAATAAAAATCTAGCACCTGGGCTGTATCAGTTGCGCTGGCATCTGTGATCACTGTCGCGCGTCGGTTCGCTGCAGGTACCGCGCTGCTCAATCGCCACGCTTATGTTTTGACATTTGGTTATAAGCACACTGCACCGCACCAGATCCAATAAATTTTGCATGATTGAGCTGTTCAGTTGCGTCGGAAGCGTATGGAGTAACCACCGCATATCTACCAACCACTGACACGCGTCGTCGGACCGCCGGCGCCTGGTTCTAAGCATTGCCCGACAGCTACGTACGCGCCTGCTTTTGCTAAATGAGGCAACCCTCAACCGCGAAACCTAATGGTGATCATATTCAATCGACGATACAGTCACATGTGCCCAGCAATAACAATGAAATATACCGCTGATTATCACTTCAGGTCTCGACGAAGCAGACACGGCTGCCGCCGCTACCGACGACGAAACACCACATCCACTGGCACTGGCTGGGCTTGCTGTTGCCATGGCACACCACACTGAGCGCTCACGCGAGCACGTGAAACATGTAACAAGTCAAGCCACACAAGACAAGCGAAACGGAAGAAAACAATCGAAATAATGCGCGGCGAAGATCACACAACAGAAGTGCGGCCGGCCTGCTCTCTCGTAAGGCGCACAGTCCAAACCGGCGGCATAACATGTTCTGACGCTAGACGTCGCCCGCGTCGGCAAATGGCGCTGCTCAAACGTCGGTTTGTGAAAAGGTCTATAAAAGCCAAGGGTGATAAAATTGTCGCTGTGCGTGGTATGCTGTATGTGCAAGTGAAAGTGTGCGAGTGTGAGCCTGCGCTCACAGCGATCACTGCTTAATCTCACCGACGCAAAAGAGGGAAGCTGACAGGAAACACGTCTTCCGTCGTGTGAAAGACCGTGGGGGGATGGGAGGGAGGCAGGGGGGGAGCGGCGGCGTTGTTCTCCGACAGCAATTGCACATTTCGGGACCGCGCGCATGGGGAACCGCCGATGGCGGATCAGTCTCGCCTCAATCTCGCGCGCGCAGGAAAGGAGGCGGCGCGGGAGGGAGGTGGGGGGTGGGGGGGGGGTTCAGCAGTAGGTTTCACTTTCTTGTGAAACGTCCGCAAAGAAAGGCAGTCCTTGCGTAGCTGAGGCGTCAGTGACACAACGCGCGTACAAAGAATTTTTATTCTTTCTAAATCAGAGAAACATAGACACATATGCCATCTTTAACAGCACAGATTATTTTAAAATACTGCCTGAACGTGACTCTGCTAGCATGGAAAATATAGTATACATAGAGTGCACCCTTATTCATGGGTGCACCTACACATGGCGAAGGCTGTCATATGGCGTCTGCAACGTTCATGCAGAGGACGAAAAATGCCACCCATTACACAACGTAATGGCAACGCTTAAAAGCACGAGAATATACCACAGAATTAAAATACGAGAAACAGCAAGTTACAATATTTAGTAATTATTGAAGATAAACGCTATGACATGCTTTTTTTTTTCTTCTGAGCATCCAAATGTACAGTTGATAATCTTACTTTCTGGCGCTTGATAGAAACATGTAATAGAAACAAGGGCTATAATTACTTTTTTTGCACAAGATAACACGCACGCATTATGTCATGCTCAACAAACGTTATACAAACTAATGGATATGTTATGTGGTGGTAAAAATATTTTCTGACTAGATTACTAAAAATGTGTAGCACGTGGGAGATATAGTACTTTTAACCAATCGTGAAAAGTCTAAAGCAAAGATCTACGTGATTTTGTCGCGAACTGTTCGATGACTGACTCGGAACTTGTTGACAATGCAATCGGTTGCTCAACGAACGGTAAAAGCAGCCACCGAAGCCGGTCATGACTCATAGTTGATCTCAGCTTTGTTTTCACAATGGCGAGCTGTGAAAATGTCCACTCGCATGAGCAGCTAGTGACAGGGACAACTGCAAAGCTTTTAAGGTTTTTAAAAAAAGTCCTTATAAACTAACGCTCCTAGGCCGTTTTGTTGCAACCAGTCTAGCCATTCATTACAGTCACCAAGCTTTATGTTCTCTGTGCTAACCTGTGCCTTCAGTAAGCGGAGCTCAGCCCGCAAGCTGTCAGACTCCATGTCAAAATACTTAGTTACAACGTCTATCTCCTTGTCATTGGCAGTGAGGCGCAGAATGTTCATTATCGCAGATATGAGAACGACGGTCTCCTGCGTGAATCTTGCCTCAATTCCTTCAACGAAAGCATCAAGCATGGGGTAAAAAACGCTGACGTGGAGTTCTTCCTCCTTTGTCTCGTGAAAAAACTGACTGGCGAAGTTCACGTTTGCGCGTCTAGACACTTTCCTCTGTCACAGCAGGAATACTGATCCCGCGAGTCTGGCATATCTCTGTGGGACCTTGAAACACCTTTGTAAATGCACTCTCGTCCAGCCTCATTTCCTTGAGAGCTTCTTGGAGATTTTTCACTGTCTGGAACGCAGTAAGAAGGTTTATTTTTGGGTCATGGAGCATGCGGCTAATCTTGAGGACCATCTGCAGCACAGGATGGGCTATTTCCATACAGAATTGAAACTCGAAGCTTTCCAGTTGTGCGAGAAGTGCTTTTGCTTTTGCTCGTGTTTCTGAATGCTGCGTGTTTTTCATGATTTCTTCTACGGAGTCTACCAAGGCGCAGTAGTTATCCCGCACTGCTTTGATGGCTTCTGCCCGGCAAGCCCATCTGGTTGTGGACAAAGATTTTAGCGTCGTTAGACCTGTGCCTAACGCCGAAGATATATGCTCAAAAATTGCGTGACGCACTGGGCTAGATTCTATGAAGTTGTATGCTAGCTGCAAGGTGTCGAAGAAATCAAAAAGAATTTTGTTCTCGGCCCTTGACAAACAGGTATCGATGAGAGCCAGATTAAAACAGTGAGCGTAACAATGGACGTATAATATTCTGTTGTTTTTCTCTTTGCATTTGGCTTCCACCCCTGAAATGTGCCCTGACATGGCAGTAGCGCCATCGAAGCTGAGTTCACTGATGTCCACGTGATTTTGAGAACACCTAAAACTCGCTCCAGTGCCGAGAATATTGAGCTGCTGTCAACACTAAGAAGTCGCTCTAGTGCGGTGAACACTTCTACGGGCCGGTTATTCTCCTTACTGAAGTACATTATTACAACAGACACGTGGTGTCCACAGTCACTAGTCTCATCGCATATGAGAGACAGTTTTGCCTTCCAGGCAGTGAATAATCGATTGGATCATTGCAGCATGCAGTGCCTCAATGAGATCGTTCTGCGTTCTATTGCTGGTGTACAAAGCATTTTTCAGTCCAGAATCAAGGTGAGCTTGCAAGGCAGGAACAAACCTTTTTTCTGTACTTTCCTCGCTTTCGTTATGGCGTTTAAAGGGCCTGCCACTCTTCACGAGTAGAATTACGTGAACAAAACGCTGTAAAAGTTCTCGGTTTCTTTTTCGTTTTTCTTCTCTCAAAACGGCACGCATCTCGTGATTCTCATCTAGCAGTTCACCTACAGATTTGCATTTTTTGTAAGAGTTCCAGCACAGAGTGCTATTTAAGTGACTGTCAGACTTTTCATGAAGACTGAACTTCTCTACGGCTATCTTCCATCTGTTGAAGCCCACGGAGACGAATGCTGTATCTGAATGACCCTTCCATGCTGAACTATGCTGCGGAAAAGCGTGACAGTAGAAGCAAAACGCAGCATCTTTTTCTATGCTATGTTCCAGCCAGTTAAACTCGTCGTAGTACGGTCGTACCAGCGCACGCAAAACTTTCGCGTTGCGTTCGCCATTTGTTTCTGCGGGTAGCAGTTCAAACAAGGCTGACCACGCATAAGCCTGGTGCGCCTGTCAGTGTGAAGGTTGTCGCACGGCAACGGTCGCGAAGGGTCATCATCACTCAGTGCGCAGCTGAACGTATTCGTAGTAGAGCGCTGTTCTTCGTCGCAACTGAGTTCAGTCTGGCAGTTGTCTCCTTGGCAAGAATGTGATACTTGAAGTGGGATGTCCTCGAGGTGCTGATTTTCGGCCACCCGGTGGGATGGTTCACTGGCACTGGCAGTCTCACATTCATGAGGTTCCTTAGCTCAGGCTACGAATACTACCGATTTGGAGCCTATTCTGTAAATTTAAACGCAAGCATGAAAATGAACAGCTTACCTGTAGAAAGGTCTTTATGATTAAAATAAATCAATGTAACAAAAAGATCATAATTAAAAATTATGATCTTTTTGTTACAATTTTGTTCACTAAGTTTACTTTTCCCATAGCGATTGATTGTGCCTTGTTCTTTTTTATTTCAATTTCTTCCAAATGTTTTGTATAGTAGGCACATTTTGTTTGCCGCGCTTGCATCAATATACGCAGATGGTGTCGCGTAACGATGCCCAAGTGTTTTTCGTTTGTTAGGAGGCCAGCGATAATGTTGAGCGCCAGCGATAATGTAATTATAGCAGCAAGCATAACTAATGCTATGCTATACGAACATGTTTGATGAAAACGAGCGCCATATTTGTCGTTTTGAGCCGTCAATGCTTTCATAGTCGTTATTAGTTTTGAATTTAGGCCGTGTTCATAATTTCATGGTGTATTACTTCGAAGGTATATAGCAGCCGTTCTTTCTGCAAGCTTTCTTCAGGCGTAAATAAGATTATTTTTAAAATCTGATTTTCTCCCATTTTTCTTCCCTGTTTGTTGCGAACGCACGCAGGAAGCGCAGTAGTTTGATGTTTGTTTCAACGCAGAGTGTGCTAGCGATGCTACTGCAGTTTATTGGAAGTGAGAGGCAGTATCTATTTCGAATGATGTGGTGTATACTCAACTTAGCAGAATAGACAATGACGGGCGAAACTATGCGAACCGAGCGAACGAGCACTGCGAAGGATGAAAGCGAACGCGGAGCGCAGCAGATGAAAGACGGCAATAGCGAGGAGAGCGCGGGAGGAAAGTGGAGGAGGGTGCAGCGGGACCATAAGGTGGAAAGCAAAGGAGGAGGGTATGGCGAAAGCGTGAAAAGAAAAGCGTAGTGCCGCGCAAGGCGGGATCTGCGGCGACGATGGCTACAATATGGCGACAGAGTAGCGCGCATCGTCTGTATGGAAACGAAGCGCAGCATGAGCGGAGGTCTGCGGCGGCTGCTGTGAATTGTGCCCACGCCTCACCCGCACGCTGCCTCTCGCGATCTCCCGATTGGCGAGGCAGTCGCGCCACACTTCTCTCAGTTTGCAACGTGCCGTATTGTCCGCGCCAGCCAATATATTGAGAAATGAAAACGCGTATACAGCTGGGTTCAAATTTCGCATTAGGGGGTATCGTAATCGTCAGTGAACTTTTATTCTTTCTATCACCTTTTATTCCATTTACTCTTTTCCCCAGCATATGGTAGCCAAGCGTTACTTACACTGGCTAACCTCCCTGCCTTTTCCTCCCTTTCTTGGCCCTCTCTCCTTCATTTCAAAAGAGGAAAGAGGGCAGAACCTGGAACCTGACCCGAGTAAATAAAAAGGTCAAGGAGGGAATGCGGCTACATAATTTTGTCTCGAAGTTTCATTCAAAAACAAACCTATATGAACAGATACCCTGCTCCAATTTAATTATAACGTTGCAGACGGGCAAGTGAAAGAGTTTAGCATGGACGAATCATTATACGGAAAAGGGAAGAGCACACAGATCGTAGTAGTAGTAACAACTTTATTTATCCTTTTTACAAGGAAAGGGGCAGCGGGGTAGAGGGGGGAAGGGGTCTACTCGAGGTAGTCCTCCGCTACCCTCTCAGCCCACCCCAGGATGGCCTCCAGAACGTCGGGCCTGGAGCTGCGCAAGGCAGCCCCCCACTGCTCCTCATTAGTAATTAAATTATTAAGGGGAGGGGGTAATGAGTGTTGAGGGCATCCCCACATTATGTGGTCGAGATTGGCCGTGGCCGCTGAGCAGAAGCGGTAGGCCGGGGAAGGGTAGAGAGAAGGGTGAATGACGTGTAGAAAGTGAGGGGAGGGAAAGGTGCGAGTCTGTAGCTGCCGCCAGAGGATCTCGCGTTTACGTGGAGAATTACGTGCCAAGGGAGGAAATGTCAGACGATCGAGTGTATAATGTGCACAGATGTCGTGGAATGTGAGAAGGCGATCTCGCGCGAAAAACGGCCTCTCGAAAGCAACGATTTGCGACTCACCTAATGCCCGCGCCCGGTCCGTTAATCCTCGGGCGCTGGCGTGAGCCACCTCGTTGCCGGCGAGACCCGCGTGTGCTGGGGTCCAAATCAGGCCTATGTCTTGTGTGGGAGGGCGAGAGAGGGTTAGGGAAAGGGCTTGCCTTGACACCCTGCCCGCTCCGAAATTGCTGATGGCTGTTTTTGAGTCGCTGACAATGATGGAGGAATTTGGAATAGTGAAAGCCAGGGCTATGGCCGCCTCCTCCGGAGAAGAAGCATAGACAGAGGCGGCCGTAGCTAACTGGCCGTGCAAATTTATTACTGAGAGGGCATATTTGAAGCCAGTGCTATATTCGGCGGTGTCAACATAGAGCACGTCGGTTGAATTGGAGAATTTTCTGTGTAGGGCCTTGGCCCTTTGCCTCCTGCGGGGGATGTGATGTATAGGGTGCATGTTTTTAGGGAGTGGTGGGATGTGTAAATTCGAAAATGTGGTGTGGAATGGTGTGTTTGGGGTGAGTGAGAGATGGTGGAGAAATGCCTAAGGAGTTGAGAATGTGTTGTCCGGTTTTCGATTTGGAAAGGCGGGTTTGTTGGGAGGTGAGATGGGCTTCGACGAGCTCGTTGAGTGTGTTGAAGGTACCGGTCTGCATGAGCCGTTCTGTGGACGTGCGTAGTGGGAGGCCTAGGGCGAATTTATAGATTTTGCGAAGGAGGGTGTTGACCTTGTCAGTCTCCTTTCTGAGAAAGTGTAAGTATCGGAGTGTGTAAGTTACCTTTGTGATGACAAAGGCGTGTATTAGTCGGAGAAGATCATTTTCCCGCAGACCGCCGTGTCGGTTGGACACGCGGCCGAGCAGTCTGAGAGTGTTGTCGACGGTGGATTGGAGTGTCTGGAGGGTGGGCGTGTTGTGTCGATTGCTCTGAATATGCAGACCGAGAACCCTGAGCTTGTCTACCCTGGGGACATGTTTGTTGCCGAGGAGGATGTGGATGTCGGGAGTGTGTCTACGGTTGCCGGTGTGGGCAGGAAGGAGAAGGATTTCAGATTTCTCGGGGGAACAGACGAGACCCATGTGTCCCGCTATGACCTTATTGGCGGCGGCCTGCAGTACGTCTTGAATCTCACCGTCTGAGCCACCTGTGACCCAGAGGGTGATGTCGTCCGCGTATAGGGAGAAGTTCAGCCCTGGGATGGTCTTAAGGGAGCGTGCAAGGTGGAGCATGGCGAAATTGAAGAGCAGGGGAGATAGCACGGACCCCTGGGGCGTGCCAAAGCTCCCAAGGTGATAGGTAGGGGATTGCTCCGCGCCAATAAATATTGTCGCGGTGCGGTTGGAGAGGAATGCGGCAATGTAATTGTGGATCCTTTCGCCTACCCCAAGAAGGTTTAGCTCCCGAAGTATGACGCAATGATCCACATTAAATGTGCCATGAAGGTCAAGACCCAGAATTGCTTGTGTGTCGTGAGTAGGGTTGGGTGTCAAGATGTTGTGCTTCAAGCGAAGCATAACGTCCTGGCACGACAGGGAGCGGCGGAATCCCACCATCTCTGGTGGAAAGAGGTTGTTGTCCTCAATATATTTATTGAGGCGGTTGAGGATAATGTGTTCGAAAGTTTTGCCAATGCATGAGGTGAGTGAGATTGGTCGGAGGTTTGACGTGTTTACGGGTTTGTGGGGTTTGGGAATAAAGATGACTTTGGCATCCTTCCACGAGGATGGAAGGGTGCCAGTGTCGAAGCAGTGGTTGAAGTATGTTGTGAGTGCCTTGACAGAATTGTCGTCCAGATTTCGGAGAATTTTGTTGTTTATCTGGTCGGGGCCAGGAGCGGAGGTCGTGCGGAGGTTAGCCAACGCGTGGCGCACCTCGGCTTCTGTGATCGGTGTAGCAAGGTCCGGATTAGGTATGCCGATGTAGTGGGGAATGGAGAAACGACGTGCGGGGGGAAGGTGTTTTTCTCGAAGCTCAACAAAGAGTCCCTTTAAGTTGTCTTTGTGAGCGTGTAAGAGTTTGCTTATATGATGGTTGTGTTGTGTGCGTGAGGTGGTGGGATCTATGAGGTGTCGTAATAGTTGCCAAATCCGCTTACTACCAAGCTGACTGTGCATGCAAATATGCTATCGCATATTTGGCTCCACTGTTGGTTAGTCAGCTGGGTGGCATATGTTTGAATTTGGAGATTGAGCTGAGCAATTCTAAGTCTCAAGCTTCGATTGTGGCGGCGCTTTTTCCAGCGTTTCAGGAGAGATGCCTTGGCTTCCCACATGTGTAGGAGCCTGGCATCGACTGTGGGGAGCGGTGTGTCGAGAGGGAGGGTTGTGGTGTGTGCCTGTGTATCGGCGTGGAGTTGTTGGACCCATTCCGTGATGTCGGCAATGTCGGCAGGGGCGGACATTTGCCTTGCATCACGGAACTGGTCCCATTTAGTGAGATTGAGGGGCTTTGGTGCGAGGACTTTGTGGCGGAACAGTAAGGTTGTTTGGATGATGTAATGATTGCTGCCGAGGTTGATTTGTAAGTTAGTCCAGTTGGTGTGCTGGATTCTGTGTGTGAGTGTTAGGTCGGGGGAAGTATCCCTGGAAACGCTGTTACCAAGTCGTGTGGGTATGTCAGTGTCGTGATGGAGTGTAAGGCGGTGATTTTGTATGTGTGCCCAGAGGGCTCTGCCCTTGGGTGTACTGCTGGAATGACCCCATAATTGTTTAGGGGCATTAAAGTCTCCTAGAATTAAGAGGGGGTGTTTACCGGCAGCGGAGAGGGCATGAGCGAATAGTCTGTCGAATTTGTGATGTTTGTCTATAGGGCGACTGTAAACGTTCAGAATGTATAACGCCGGAGTGCGAATTTTGGGAGGAAGAATTTCGATAAAGTCGTGCTCTATGTCAATATCTTCGAATTTAGAGTGGGTGGCGGTCAGATGTTTAAGTATGAGTACGGCTGTATTAGGTTTGGTGTTGCATTTTGCTTGCATGATATTGTAACTAGGGAATTGCACGGTTCCATGGGTTTCCTGTAAGGCGATGACGGCAGGCGGATTGTTGCAGCTGGCAATGTACTGCTGAAAGCTGGCTTTCTTACGGCCAAACCCTGTGCAGTTCCATTGCCAGACTACGAGTTCGGAGCGGGCAGGACTACTCACCATCACTCGGGAGTGCGGGTGGGGAGTTAGTTGGGGGTGGAGTGATGGCTTGGGTGAGAGTGGCTAGTTGTGCCATAACGGGCTCAAGAAAGCGGTCGAGATTGTCATTAAGGGCGACAAATTGCGCGGTGCAGCTTTGTTGGAAGGCCATGAAGTCTTGTAGTTGGTGGGCTTTGGATTCAAGAGTGGTTATTCTATTTTTAAACCCAAGGAGGGTATCGTCTAGGCGATCTTCTGTGCGCGGCGTATCGGGGGTTTTGCGTTTGTTGGGGGGAGAGGGTGTCGTAGGTGGCCGAGATTCAGGAGCAACATCCATGGGAGAGGGTGGTTTGTTGGACGTAGGGGTAGGTGATGGGAGTGATGGTGTGAGAGGTTGCGATGATGGGAGAGTATAAGGTTGGGAGGGGGAGGGCGGCTGGGTGGACTGAAGTGACAGTTTTAGCTGGCGAATCTCCTCCTTGAGAGTGGCGTTCTCTCGAAGGAGAGATGTTTCGAGATTGGAGGGCTGAGATGGCGAGGAGCAGGTGGAGGCTACCCTAGCCCAGCTTACCTGGGGTTGGGGTGTTGCTTGCTTTGAGAGAGGCGGCGGTGGTGGTTGTAGGGCGGGCCAGGCTTCGCCCTGGGAGGTAGAGTGTGGCCCTGGGGTCTTGCTGCTGCTCCTGGCGCGGGCTTGGGCAGCATCTATGGCCGGGAATGAGGGTGCTTGTTGGCTCCTTGCCTTGGAGGGAGTCTGTTGGGGCTTGTAGCGCTGCTTGCACAGCTGGGAGCCCGTAGGGTGTGCACCGTTACAGACGATGCACACCGGTTTGCAGTCGTGGTCCATGGAGGGGTCGAGGGTTCCACAATTCGGGCAGCGTGTGTCTGTGGAGAACGGGCACACTTCCTGGCGATGGCCGACTTTGCGGCAGCGAGTGCAAGCCTCGATCTTCTGCCGGTAAGGGATACAGCGGAGGGCACAACCCTCGTAGTTGATGTAGTAGGGGACGCGCTTCCCTTGGAAGGTAATCAGGATGGACTCGGTGTTGCCCAATCGCCTGGCGGATCCTACTGTGAGGTCAGGATTGTAGCTATGAGGGTGGGGAGGATGGCTTGCTCGGGTGAGTCGGTGGGTAGGAGGATGACGCCGCGACAGGTGTCCGAGGGGTCAGCTACGTGGGTGGCCACCTCGTAGGTGGTTCCGTTGAAGTTGAGGGTGCGGATGGTATTGTAAGAGTCGGCCCGGTCCATATTCGGAGTGCTCACTAGGATAGTATTGCTGATTTCGTTGACGCGAAGTTGGTCTTGAGCAGTGTGCTCGTTGATTGGTAGGCCGGCCGCCTTGAGGATGATCTGGCGTAGGACGCAGGAGTGAATTTTGCTGCAGTCGAGACCGCCCCGGATCCTGACAATGATTTTGTAGTCGTTGGCAGGCAATGGTGGAGGTTTCGGTGATTTCTTGGATGGATGCGGCGGTGATGCTGCTGATATGGTAGGTGGCGAGAGTTGTTGATGACGACGGGCGATGTTGGTGTGCAGCTCACGCCAGCTATGCGCGCCGCCGACGCCAGCTGCGTCTCGCTCCGACCCTCCGTTCATGCCGGAGAGCAAGGCTAGCGTGGAGGGGTCACACAGATCGTAACTGCAGTGGAATGGTTTAATTTACGCAGAGCTACAATTACTGCCATAAACTCAGCCATATACAGCTAGGGTGTCCCAGCTATCACGCAGCACGATTAAAAAAAAAAAGAGGAACGGCGTTACGCGAAGCAAACCTAGTGCGTATTGTTTCCAGTACCGTGGAGTAGCCGCCAGTAATTTTTTCGTTACTGAGATTTAATTACGTAATTGTAATTAATTAGCTAACTCTAGAAGTACTGTCCTATAATTATCAAAGTGTGAATGTGAAAATTGTAGAGCAACATGAAAAACTCCCGATACAGCTTTCTGTTGCTCAATACGTGCTACATAAATGTGTTTTTCCGAGCGTGAAAAAGCCCACTAATTTGGACCACCTGGGCTTCTTTAACGTGCACCTAAATCAAAGTAAACGGGTGTTTTCCGCATTTCGCCCCCCGTCAAAGTGCGGGCGCGCCGTGGCCGGGATTCGATCCTCGCGACCTTGTGCTCAGCAGCCCAACACCGTAACCACTGAGCAACCACGGCGGGTACGTCAAATCGTCGTCTTCTGACTTTGGCGCCACTCTTGGTTGCGCCGTAACAAATATATCAATAAAGATTGGCACAAAGTCCGGCAACCTTAATGAAAAAAGACCAGTCGAGTGCGGAACAAAATATTCCCATGCCTGACCTTTCCTCATGTTCACTACGTTACGATGCGTCTGTCTCAATGTCAACGTTTGTTTCTAGTGTATTTAAGTGATTTTGTAGGAGCTCTCTAGAGACCGCCCGTCGAACACCACAATTCATATACAGGTGATTTATGTGGCAGCTCCCATTTTGCTGCAGGTTACAGCAGCCTTTGATTATCAGCCGGTCATCATTTAAAGGTCGCCGAGCGGTCGAGAGCGGAGAAACAACGGGGAAAATGCTATCAGTACAAAAGGGCTTTGACGCCAGGGACATCACCAAGTGTCGTGTAATGGAACCAGGAAATTAATTTTTTGTGCGAAAGGGACTCGAGGGCTTGAAGTGTGCATTCACAGTTGCTTACATGGTAGCAGGGACTTGGAAGCGGCAATTGTACGGCAATACAGTCGATTATAAGGACCGGAACGGTGCGTGGAGGCCTGCGCTGTGAGCAGCTAGTGTACTGCCGTATCACCCCAGGATATACAAGGACAATAGCCGCAGATGGTGATGCCAAGTTTCGAATGGACTTGTCATATAACTTGCGTGTCGAAGACATTGAAGATGGGCGATCATAGTACGACGATTATACACAATACATAAAAAAGTCCTCTTGACTGCTGCCTACGTCTTTACATTAATTATAATAGCAAGTCTATACATTCAGGATTTGCATACGTGTATAGCAAATAGCAATACAACAAAACAAAATTAATAGCATCTTTTGGAACATCGCCACAGCTGCAACGACTAATCACAACCGTTACAGCTGTAATGCCGCAGCTGTAACGGCATGTGTAGTAGAGCACGTAACGTCATCTCGATTAAAACGCATTAAAATTAAAATTATGGGGTTTTACGTGCCAAAACCAGTTCTGATTATGAGGCATGCCGTAGTGGGGTACTCCGGAAATTTGGACCACCTGGGGTTCTTTAACGTGCACCTAAACCTAAGTACACGGGTGTTTTCGCATTTCGCCCCCATCGAAATGCGGCCGCCGTGGCCCGGATAGATTACAACGCATGACACGTACATACATCAGCGCGGTGAGAACGAACACGCTCCCTTCTGGACAAACACGCACGGGTGGCGCTTAACTACAGAGGCATCACCTGTCCTAATGCGTACGATGGAGATACAAGGAGAATTTACGATACAATTAGATACAATTTACGTCACTCTGGAATACCTGCCTGCTATTGGCCTTGCGGGCGCGGCGTGGAGGCTGCGATTGAGGACACCCCCGGACGAACGACGACGACATAACAAAACCCGGGAGTGATCCTATAAATGCTTCGTATTAAAAAAGTGGTTACCAGCACTGATACAGTCATGGTGCCACTTTGAATTCTGAGGCCGACATCACAAAATAGTTTGTATGCTATAGGACAGTTTGTAATAGCAGACGTTCCCCAAACATTTATGGCAGGGTGGTATATGAGTGATAAAATAATCTTACGATCGAAACACTTTTTGAATCCGGCCCCTGGGCTCGTGTTCGCAAAGCAGTTCGTGCATGGGAGCGGCTCGCAAAAACAGGCGTCAGTCAGTCGTGATAAAGAGATCAAATGGAAAAGCATCGGGCCAATCGCAAACAGTTCTTGTGAACGATCTGCTTGGCTGATCTGACCCCTGGTTTAGCGTAAGGCATGTAAAGAGTCGGAGCCGGCTGTGCGCACGACCGCTTCGGAACGACAATCGAATGGAGTGACGAGGAACTACTGGGCAAACGAACGCATGGCACGCATGGAAGACAGACGTGGAAGCAAAGGCGGAATAATTTTTTACTCCTCAGCGCTCTCTAGCGCCTCCTAACGCGCGGCACGGACCGGGACCGTCCTGCGCGGGACCTCCCGGTGGGACTCTGCGGCCGGGCGTCGACGACCCGTATGCTGCGGCTGGAAGGGCGCGCTGACTGCTCCCTGACAATCCGTATGGTCTGCACCTGTCCCTCGTAGTCGTCCTCGTCGTCGCCGCCTCCTGTAGCGGCGGTCAGCACGCGCACATCTGTGTCCGACGACTGCTCCTCGGCGCGATCCCGCAGGTACACCACCGCGTCGTTGTCGTCGTCGTCCGCCCTGACGAGCCGTACCTGCGTTTACAACCGAAGGTTCAACGACGTTTCACGGAAGGTGCTACCCCCGACCGTGCCTAGAAGGTCGCCCGTATCAGAGAGCCGATCTGCTTCTGCGCACTAGGGCATTTAATTGCTCTGGATTCCCGGCTGCCGCTGCTGATTTCCAGCGGGAGTGAAAGAATCGGTATACTACCGATAATGAATCTCAGTTGGTAAATCTTAAGCCGGAGCCCTCCATTTCGAAGTCATTTAAAGCGCAAGGCTGTTCACTTTGATATAGTATATTATTGCTCTTGTTCAAGCACGCGCCACCAAGTCGCTCGACTGATTGGATTTATTTATTTATTTCGAAGTCCTAAACGTAAACATCGTCTAATTAGACCATGTTTGAAGACGATGTGAAGGACGTCCGTCACTTCGTTAGTGCCAGCACAACGCTACATCGGAAAGTTTGTTGGCGGACAAGTCGATGACTACATTAAAGGGGCCTGGAACCACCCCTCGCGCTTGGTGAAATAACATAGTCCGCGGGTAGCATACGCTGTTGTGAACATCTCAGCCAAGTTCGGCTGTCCTACGCGGTTCGTGGAGCTCGCAAGCGGAACGCGAAGTCGCCTTTTTCTCAAACGTTCTCGTTTCAAAAGACCCCATGATTCTCACTCTTTCGCTCTTTTCTACGTACTTTATTTAATAATAAATCACACCCCAATACACGGCTGCTATTGGTCGCTGCGGTCGGTTACACCGGCCGCCACGAGTCCAGTGCCTAAGCGCACCGCGGCTCGCTGGGGACAACCGCGTTTGGCTTACATTTAGCACTTCGTATGCTCCAAAATCGGAGTCCAAAAGTACATTTGAACTGCGCGCCATGGTGACGTTTTGGAGGCGGAGCGTTGTGGCCCCGCGCCACTCCGCCGTAGCCTTCGCAGTGCAAGACATTGAAGGAGGAAGGGGAGCCCAGCGGAGGCCGTGTTTGATTGCCAATAACTCCGCTTCTGCTGAACGCATTGAAGTACTTTTTGCGGCAAAGTGATTCTGAAATAGCCTATTTTGACTTAAAATGTATTTCTCCACTTTGATAAAAAGTGGTTCAGGGCCCCTTTAAGCGGTATTTGTTGGAAGCGGACTGCATGGTGCCCTCTGGATAACAGTTTTCCATACTTAGTTCACAGAAAAAACGGTAAGGATGAGAAGTGATACGTAAATCAGTCGCACTTAAACTAAGTTCAAGTGGCTTGACCTCTCCGGTTCTCGCAGGAGCCTGTACTACAACTATTGCGCTTTTTTCATAACAGGTACAACGGGAGGCTACCAGAAATATGCCCCCTTCAAAAACTAGTCACCAAGCCACTCACGTCCTTTGCGAAAACTGCTGGGAAGAGACAATGATCTTCCTGTACATGAAGCAAACAAGTACCACAGAGAAGTAATGCAGGCCGGGAAGGACTTTCTCGCAAGTGCCCGCGCACCCGAAAAATATGTGGCCAACCATACCTGTATTCAGCGTCTACATCAAGTGAACGACAAGCAAAACTGCCTGTTCCCAATCATAAAGTCGACCATCTTTCTAGGGCGTCAAAGTATACCGTTTTGTGGACCACGAGACGACGGAACACTTGAGCGGTCAAATGAGGTTTCATTTATTTCGAATAAGCTTGGCAATTTCCGCGAGATTCTGCGTTTTCGAGTATCTAGCGGTGACACTGAACTTCAGAAGCACCTTGTCAGCACATCATCCCGAGCCTCTTGCATCAGCAAGACGGCCAAGAACGAACTCGCCAAGTGATGTGGAGACTATAGGTTCTTGTTACACTTATTCATGGGTGCACGAGTCACGCGTCTACAGCATCACGTTTGATGAAACAACCGATGTATCTCACACGTCGCAGTCAAGTCTTCTCCGGCGGTACGTACACAAGAACGTGGTACAAGAAGACTTCGTCTACCCGCGCAGTGACAGCGATGCTGTCGACGCCAACGTGACTGAGCCCATCCTGACAGGTAGAGTACTCGGTGAACAAGTTTGAAAAATGCTGAAGGGCCTAGAACTCGGCCTCGGCAGGTGCGTTGCCATAGCGACAGATGGCTGCAGCGTCATGGTGTCGGAGCTATGTGGTGCCGTGTCCGAAGTTGAACGGTGTGCCCCAAACGCAGTTCACTCCCAGTGCTTTCACCACGCACTCAACTTGTCTTTATACAAGTTATCGCGCGTTCTAAGCCGCCAGGAACGCAGCAGCGATTATGAAGGAGATAATTTCCTTCTTCACCGCGTCACCAAAACGAAATATTGTACTGAAAAAAAAAAAAATCCGCCTCCTTTCCACCCTGTGAAAGTGGATGTACGTACAGCGAAGCTGTTGCGGACGTTAGACAAGCGCACCACCACCGCAAGCAACGTACGTGACGCGCGCACGCACATGTGCGGAAGTGCAGCATACATGCTCACTCTCCTATATGCCCTCCGCCAAGCGTAAGTGCCTTATTGGACTAATTCTATTTTTCGATGTAAATTGCGTCGGAGAATTCGTACAGCACGAAACGTCGGGCTAATAAATCCCCTTATTTGGTTGGAGTTGCCCTCTAAGCCTTATTAAATTTTCCCAACCAGACAGGTAGTTCTGTCGAAATGTTTAGCTTCAGTAAGACTTACACACAAGCTGCAGACATGATAGCTTCGGATTGTAATTCGAATTTACGAGAAAACGCATTTGTTACGCGGAAACTCAAAGACAAAGCGCTTTTCCAGCTGCCGCTTGAAATCTGTCCGAGTGGCCGCGGCCGCTGGGTGGAGGTACGGTTTATGGACAGTGTTTGCCGTAATGTCGATTACGGTCGCGGCACACACTGTGCCCACGTATCAACGACAGATACATCGTGCGCACACGCATGTACGTCACCCGCGCACTTGTGCGGAAGTGCAGCATACATCCTCATTCTCCTAGGCCCTGTGCCAATTAGCGTAAGTGCGTTATTGAACTAATTGAATTTCTTAAAGTAATTCGCGTCAGAAAATTCGTAAAGTACGACTTACACGCAAGTTGCAGACATAGCTTCGGATTGCAATTCGAGTATACGAGAATAACGGCATCGTCACGTGACGATATTGCCCGCTGGCGTAATCTGATGACGTCATAACGTCAAACGTGACGTCACGTGATGACGTCTTCGTTAAGTGATGATGTCACCTGATGACGTCATGTGATGCCTCTGGTAGAAGCAGCACACTGTGCGCTTCGCGCTTCTTTGCACTATCTCCGGAATCGGGCCACATTTTTGTGTGAGCGAGAGCCGCGCACGCGCACACGAAAAATACCGACCAACTAGAGGATAACAGCTTCGCTGTAAAACATACTTGGCCACCAGCTTAAAGGCCTTTGCGAGACAACATGGGTCGAACGATGTAACATTGTCATCCAGTTTCTAGACTCACTTGTCTTCGTGGCTAAAGCTCTCGATGCCGTCGCCAACTAGAGAGAACTGCAAAATGCTGCAAAAGCGAGGATCCGCCCCGCGTCGCTGTTGGCGATGGCGAGTTTATAATAGCGACAGTTTGCCTCTACTATTGGCACACACGCTCCCATTCGCCTCTATAAGGAGTGCGTCGATGTGCACACAGCAAGGAACACGTTGACAGACACCGTAGCTGTTCTAACTGCTCAGAGAAAAAACTGCGAAGAGGTATTCACGCCGCTCTACGAGCAATCCGTCGCGCTGCTCACGTGACCGCGTGACCGACTGAATTTTTGAAATACTGATCATTGATCCGGGTCCGTATTCACGAAAGTGTTGATATGCTTTAAGTGTTGGTAAGATCAGATGTCACAGCTGTTAATTGTTATGTTTAACTTATTATCGAAAATCGCCGACCAATGGCAAACCGCACTTACGAAAGCGAAGCTTTGTGAATTCGCCCCCGTATGCAGAAAGCGATTATTGGGGTTCCTAAACCCCGCTAACGGGGTTCCTAAAAACAGACACTTGCTATTGATACACAGTGCTTGTAGCATTATCAAATGCAGCCGGCCAATGACAAACAGGTCTTACAGATGGCAAGCAGGCTTTGCGAATTCGACCCAGCGCACAGAACATCTCGTTCATGAGATTCGTTTGTCGTTGACATCATCTTTTGCTAATAGCATATTTGCTATCACAATTGGCTGGCGTTGAAACTGGTTTTTAATATTGGCTAAAACAATATCAAGTTACGGGGTTGGCAAACGATATTAGATGCAAGTCTTCAGTGTGCTTCCATTCGCGACCTTCCATCTTTGCGGACAAATCGCTGTCTTTAGGTTATTCCGTTGGAATGTAACGTTTGCAAGGTATTGACACGTAAGCTGCATGGGTTAATTGCTGCCATGTTGAGGATGAATGAATTGTCCTCCAGTATGAGAATGTGCAACTTTCTCGTTTCATCGTTTTTGTGTGAAGCGCGAAGGTTTAACGGAAACAAAGAAGAAGACACGAGGATTGAGTTACATTTTCGTTGAAGTTTAGTTTATTTTCTTCAGTAGTACAGGTAAAATATAAGGAAGAATAAATGCACAATCGGAGATCCCGGAGTTAAAAATTTTCAGGGTGACCTCTTAACAGAAAACAAATTGGGGTTAGTACAATTGTGGCAACAGTAGCAGGCTACATCATACAAAGGTAGTGTTCATCAGCTAGAAAAAAAAATAACGAAGAATTTTCAGTTCTTTGGGCGGCCTTTCTTCAGTAGCGATCGTCCTCGAGTATTCTTGTTTTTGTGTCTCCGTTAAATGTTCGTGCTTCACACAAAAATGATGAAACCATTATAACTGGTCCCACCAGGTACGCTATACTAAGTTACATTTCTTGTTTCAGGGCGACTGATGTCATTCTTACGGATTCCGAACTGACTTTGTACGAAGAAAAAAAGAAAAAGGAAAGAATGGCAAGGCGATGATATCGCCTTTTTGAATACGACCAACGTTCTCCTGATACATGTTATTTGCTCACCACTTGAAACCAGTACTAGGGATCAGTGGCGTAGCCAGAAATGTTGTTCGGGCTACGCCCCCCCCTCGGGCTACGCCCCCCCCCCCTGGCTACGCCCGGGCTAGGGATCGACAGCCACATGCGCAAATAACGTTTATCATGAATTGTTACCAACTAGCCTAAACCAGTGCCCTTCTAGAATTCTTGGGCTACCTCACGCACTTTCGCTCTCGGACCATCGGGGTATCTAATCATTTTCCCCGATCTCTTTAATAAAAACAGAAACGTTTGAAATTTCTCCCGTGTAGGGTGGTATCGAACGCAGGTGACACGGCTTCTTCAAGCACAGCCACCCGACGCTATATCGAGAGTTGCGCCACGAATTCACTGGGTATATGGCACTTTTCAATTACCTAATTCACGCCAGTGCTTCAGCGAGCTTCGCCACGAATGTACTGGAAAATTGCCGCTCTTCAATGAACCTATTTCACGACAACTTGGGTCAGTGGGTATGTGCTATGCAGCTTTGGGTATGCAGCCAGCGCGGGAAGAATTCTCGGCGTTCGCGTGCACGGGCGCGCCACGGATCTCGGAGTCCACGCGCGGACTTTTCGGCAGCGTCGCTAGATGGCGCAGCGTGTACATAGGGAAGCGCGAGAGAGGAGCTCGGCTGCGGTACGCGCCTCACACATGACGCGGTTCTTCACGTTCGGTCTCACCGGCGCGCCTTGCATTTCGGAGGCCACCTGTGTGCTGCACGGCGGCGCCGCTTGATACCGCAGCGTGCCCACAGGAAGGCGCGAGTGAGAAGTCCCGCTGGAGTGCACGCCTGATACATGACGCGTTTCGGTGGTGCCAATATCCTTGTATTGCTACATTGCTGCAATGCTAATCGCCTTACTGCCGGCAGTTACTGTGAGATGGGTGCTGCCGGAACTTTTTTTTAATGCTTAGTTCGTTGAGCATATTGTCACAGGGCGCTGCAACAGAAGGACAGCACCGAAGACGACGAAGCAGACGGATATGGCGGACTTCGCCCACCACCCTGCACGCCGCTCAACCATAGTAAAGAACCTGTAAATATGTAAAAAGCATCTGGTCCCGTCCACATCGTTTCTTTCCGCCCTTATTCAGTTCAACGACACAACAGGATGCAACAACTGGCCCAACAGTCAACGATTCTGAACCTGTAATCATATTTGCCTCTCTATTCTCTGCATAAAATTTTGGTGGTGGTGGCGGGCTCTTACAGTATGTTGTTTAATTCAGCACTTGCAACAGCGCCCTGTCAAATGGCGGGAGCTTTGTTTTTATTGCGATAGCAATTATATGGACACTTCAACCGGATTTCTGCTGTCGGCGTCTCCGTTGTCGTCGCCGTGAGGTTCCGTATAGACTCCAGGGCGAGAAAATCGTCGCCGCTCGCCGTATGCGCGAGTGAAAGCGCGCGGGGGACGCGCGCTATCACGGAGAGCGAACGCACGGCGGAAAGCAAACGCGACCGTCGCGCGAAAGGCCGTGGGGGTATGGGAGGGAGGGAGGCGGGCCGCGCTGTGCTAAGGCACCAGATGCGTATCTTGCAACCGGGCGCAAGGGGAACTGGCAACGCAATCTCCCACGCGAAAGCAAGAAAGCTGGAAGGCAGCGCGGGAGGGAGAGGGGGGGGGAGATTTTACTCTGCCAACAACTACGCTTGTACTGGCTGTGGTGGCGGTCGCCCGCACCGTCTCTTATCTCCACACGGCTTTGACCTTTGTATGCGCTGTGCATTTGACGCTCAGTTTCCGTTGAAGCGATAGACCGCACGAACCTTCGCCCGCTGCGGCGGCTGTGCTTGCTTCCAGCGTTTGACAGTCGTTGTCTGCGGTCATTCAGTGTGATCTATTCATGTTTGCTTGTGCGCGATGACACCACGCTTATCAATTCAGTTAGAAAGCGAATGTGGCCAAGTTTATGTAGCCGATAAAACTACTATCCCTACTCCGAATAGCTCTCTGTTAATTTGCTATCGCAATTGATGCTTCGCCTTTCGGACGAAACTGCGACATTTTTTTTATGAACGATGATAATGGGAACTTAACAAAGCGAACATTGTACAGTGAAATAAAACGGACCAACCGTTGGTTTGAGCTGTTACAACTCGCCCAGTTAGCGATTATGCTGAGCATTATGGAAATGATTCTCACCTCGGCGGCGCGCACGCTGGGTCGCCGTGGTAAGCTGAAAACTCTGGTGGCCGCCCCTCCGATGTCTACCTCACAGACGGAGCTCGATGACGACGACGACTGGACACGACGAAGGCGCACCAACTGTGCCGGCGACTGCGGCCTGCTTCTGAGGACGCGCCCGTGGGACTGCCGTTCCTCCGGCTGGTGCAACTCAATGGCGCGTACGGAGCTCTGCCTTTCCTGCTGGTGCACGTGAATGGACTGCGGGGAGTCCCGCCCGTCTTCCTGGTGCCCGCGGACAGTTTGTATGGGCAATCGCAGCGACTTGACGGAGCGCACTTGAGGTGTAGCTGCCGAATCCATCTGGCGAACGTGAATTGTTTGAGTTGCTGGAGCCGCTTCCTTGATGACGTGCACTTCGGGGGGCGTAGATTGTTCTTGCTCGTGCACGTGAATTGTCTGTTTGGCTGGAGTTGGTTCCTTAATGACGTGCACCTCAGGAGGTGGCGCTGGTTCCTTCTCGTGAACATGGATGGTCTGAGGTGGCGGGGCTGGTTCCTTGATAACGTGAACATTCGGAGGGGGTGCGGGCTCTTGCTGATGCAAGTGGACTGTTTGCGGCGGAGGCGCAGGGTCCTTGATGACATGCAGTTCGGGAGGTGGCGTCGGTTCTTGTTGGTGGACGTGAAACGTCTGAGGGGGTCCAGCGGGTTCCTTGATGAGGTGCAGTTCAGGAGGAGACGCGGGCTCTTTTTGGCGCACGTGGAAGGTCTGAGGAGGTCCTGCAGGCTCTTTGATGACGTGCAGCTGAGCGGGCGGGGCCGGTTCTTTCTGACGCACGTGGAATGTTTGCGCTGGCGGAGGTGGCTCCTTGACGAGGTGCAACTGCGGCGGTGGAGCGGGTTCCTTTTGCACGACGTGTACAGGAGGCGGCACCGGCGCGGCCTGCTTGACGATGTGCAGTTGCGGGGGAGGGGCTGGCTCCTTCTGAATTACGTGGAACGTCTGGGGCGGCGGTGCAGGTTGCTTGATGATATGGATCTCCGGGGGTGGCGCAGGCTCCCTCTGTATGATGTGCACGGGCATCGACGGAGGACAAGGCTGTTTTATGACATGAATTTGTGGCGGTGCCGCAGGTTCCTTCTGGTGTATATGAAACGTCTGTGCTGGACCCGCTGGTTCACGAACCAGGTGCAGCTGCGGAGGGTTGGCCGGTTCCTTTTGGTGGATATGGAAAGTTTGAGGTGGTCCCGGCGGTTCTTTTATAAGGTGCAGCTGCGGAGGCGCCGAAGGCTCCTTTTGGTGAACGTGGAACGTTTGCGGAGGTTCTGCGGGGTCCCGGATAAGGTGGAGCTGAGCTGGCTCCGGAGGTTCTTTCTGATGGACATGGAAAGTCTTAGGGGGATCGGGAGGCTCCTTGATGATTCGCAGTCTGGGCGGTGGCGGGGGCTCTTTTTGGTGCACGTGGAAGGTCTGTTGTGTAGACCCGGCCTCCTTGAATAACTTCAGCTTCACTGGTGGCGGTGAATCCCGGCGCACGATGACGGCCTGAGTTGCCGACTGCTTCTTTTCTCCGCTGATTCTTATTTCAGTGTCGGACTCGCCTCTCTTGACCAGGTACACGCGTTTTTCGTCCTCACTTGTGGAACCCTCTCCTTCGGTGATCACGCTAACTTGAGGCGCAGGCTCGGACTGCCGTCGGTAGACTCGGACGGTCGGCCGCTCTGCCTCGTTGGAGGACGACCGCTCCACGCTGCCGCCGGAGCCACGGGCACGCACCTGCGAGGCGGGCTTCGAAGCCCTCTTCTGCACGATGTGCACGGCGTGTTCGGAGGACTCTGACGGCGAATCTTCGATGACGCGTATAAGTTGCCGAGACGAAGTCTTCGTGCCATGAGGGATGACGCGCAGCACCCGCGATGATCCCCGACCATCTCTCACTGGAACAACTTCCTCGGGCGGTGATTCTTGCAGTCGCACGACGCGCAGTGCACGCGACGATCGGCGACCCTGCATGGCGCCAGTTCTTCGCTGCCTCTAGACGAAAGTCGGCGATGTGGTGGCAGCCCCCGGGACTAAATTTAGGCGCGGCTCACGACGCACGAGCCCCTTGTGCGAGTTCTTCAGCAGCGGCAGCACTGCGACGGCTCTCCGCCATGCCAGCGAACACTACCTGTTTCGGCCCAGCTCGCTGGTGCTGCGGCAGCTTTGCGTCCTATGCAGTCGCCGCTCTGAAGGCCAGGGGGGCGCCTTCCGCGCTGAGCCGATTGAAACCGCCGTTAGCGCCAGGTATGAAACTGCCCGTGCCCCTTGCTGCACCTAGCGCACCAGCGACGTCAGTGGTGGCTGATGAATGAACAGAGGAAGACGAAGTGCTTCGACCTACTTGTGTGGGATAAAGAGAGAAAAAAAAAAACAATAGTTGCAGAAACCATCCAAGATAATTGCCAAAGTAAGCCAAAAATAGCTTATTAGGATGGAAGACATCAAGTCGACACACTAGCAATGTTTTCGAGGAATGCTGATGACGTCAATAATGTCCCGTCGCAGTGGCGCAGTAGCTATATGGCGTTCTGCTGCTGAACACGAGGTCGCGGGTTCGTTTCGTGGGTGCGGCGGCCGCATGTCAACGGGGGCGAAATACAAAAACGCCCGTGTACTTAGATTTAAGCGCACGGTAAAGAATTCCAGGTGGTCACAATTAACCAGCAGCCCTCCGGTATATACGGTGTCTCTCATGGCCCCAGTATTGTTTGGGACGTTGAACCCTAAGAATCAAATCAACGTCGGTAACGGTGTTGGATGATGGTGGCACAAAATATATCGTCGACATCTTTTGGTAGGCGGCACGACAGCGTGACGACGACGGCTGCAGCGGCGCGTCGACGACAATGGCATGACAACGGCTGCGCTCCTGCGCCTTTTTTTTTGCTCGTTTACACCACGGAGGTCGGATGCTCCTCCGACAATTTGCGTGAAAATCGTGCAGATCCCAAGTGTTGTGGGAGTCGGTCTAAGCAAAGCTGTGGTCAGCCGATAAGACGGAACGACGTATCTCGGCAAGAGACGCGCAGCGGGCGTCGACAAAAGAACGTGCCCCCGCAACCGTTAGCACAGGCGGCAGGGAAACGCGACACGTACCCAGTGCCACAACCGACCATGAGCATCTAAACCTTCAGACACCACGCAAATCTCGCGCTAAAGCATGTGCGTCTTAAAAAGTTAGTTGGCGTTCGGCGACGAATACGCACTGCAAGTCGGTTGCGCCATAGAGCACGTGACCTTTAATTGCGTCGGCGGTGAAAGTCCGGCCGCCGACCACGAAAACGGGCGAATGAGCCAAAGAAAGCTGTTCGCTATAAAGAGAAAGTTCTGTTCTCTGAAAGAAATGCAGGCATCAAGTTACTCTCGTGCTGCAGCGTCCGTGTTTGCTCTGCGTATTCGTCTGAATCCCTATCACTGCCATCAGTTTAGCACCGGATAAGAGCGATAGCCACCCTTCCCCCTACTCTGAGGCATCAGGATTTGGACGCCTGGCGCCTTCCCACTGGTCCCCCCGAGAGACGGCGCCTCATATTCCAGTCGTTACTTCAATTTTTACAAGAATAAAAAATGATGAATAATATTTGAACTGACCTCGTCCTTTATCCCTCCCCCCGCCCTGATGGATCCACTTCCTAGGGGTGCCAACTTTTTATGATTATTTTAATAAACGTTCTAACAACAACGCAATATTCCTCGTCCACTACAGTATTTTCTGTCATGGCCCCAAAAATACGCGCGCAGGTGCCACTACCCTCTGCGTGTTCTTGCACAAATTACTAAGTGCGATTGCTGCGTGGTGCCCCAGTTTGGTGCGTCCGTTTAGTTCTCAACAAGTGCTAAGGTTCGATGTTCACACGTGGTTTATACTGTGGCACAAGTGCGGCTCTTAGGCTTCGCCCCCCGTACACACAACAGAAACACATGCCACAGCTTGCCGAAAAAGAAAACAACACCAACGATCGCGTTGATTGCGGTGTTCCTACTTTTCCACTTCAAGTTCTACTTTTCCAGACGTTATGGAGACCAGTAATTTGGACGATCTTCGAAATCTTCAAAATGCAAAAACAAAATCGCATTGAGAAGACATATTAATTAAGTGAAAGAGGGATTTATTGAAGCTCGTCCGAGGGATCGCAGGTGTCTCTGTATGAACAGTCCTAGCTCTTGGACTCAGCAGCTCGAGCTCGGGTCTCGCACCGAAGCGATGGCAGTGCTCACAGCGCTGCATGCATATTCCCCACTACACCAGTAACATGTTCTATCAAAGGGGCTCTGAACCACTAATTTTTTCGAAGTCGAGAAATACATTTGACGTTAAAGTACACTATTACCCAACGTTAATACACGTTAAATGCACGTTAAATATACCCCCTTCGTGGTGGTCTCGGTCCTTCTTCAATGCATTGCACTGCGAAGGCTACGGCAGAGCGGGGCGCTGCCTACAACGCGCCGCCTACTGAAGGTCACCTTGGCGCGCAGTTCAAATTTGATTTTGGATGTTGACGTGGACGCCACTACTTCTAATTCTGGCGCCTACGACGCGCCAAACTCGGATGCTATCCCTCAACTTACGGTTGAGTTATGGGCTGAGTTCACGGTGTCTCCTCAGGTGTCTGTTCCCTTTGCTATGCAACAGTGTGCTAAAAGCTGCGCGCGCCTGTGTTTTTCTCGCACGAGTGGCATGAGTAGCAAATTTCCTTTCGCGCTTATCTCTATGGTCATCAAACAATTCCCGAGGGTCGAACAAAACGTATACAGTCTTTATGTTCGCTCGCGCGTGTACTTCGGCAGTGCGCACATTGGTTAAGCGATGGATGCCGCGCACTCCGGATTAACGTTGAAAGGATTCCTAACGTTACGAGCTTCGACCATGATGGCGACACACCTCGAAGGTGTGCAACTCGGGAAGCAAACGACATGCTCCAGTCACATGTTGGCGCTGCGGGCCGGCTCGCCATGTTCCCGGAGCCACGCCTACCACAGCAGTTACTTTATCACCCACAGAGACCAATCAGATCACGCGGTTGTCCTTAGCGAGCTAACAGCGAGTGGGCTCGTCGCGACACTATAGAGTAACATACAAGGATAAGAGAGGACACTTCCATAGGCCCCTGCGGCCGATTTTGGTTCGCAGCCCACCTAGCGGGTGTGTGGAATCTACGCAGACTCAGAGATTGGAACCGCTGGAAAACTAATCTCGAAGGCTATCTTCTAGTGATCAGCAACATTACACGGCCTTCAAGATCGCTTCCGTGCGAGTGCTCGTCCCGGAGGCTATATATCGATTTTTTAACGTGTTGCTTGCATGCATCGAGTAGCTTCGTGTAAGCTGTACCACCAGAAGAGCAAGCACACGATGCCACTGCGTGTTTATGCAGGCATTTTAAATAAACATGACAAGTGTTGGAAGAGACGAAACATTTTATTTTCAAGTCACATTCTCAGTAAGAACATGCACACTTTTTCACAACGTTCGATGAAAGCAAGCGGAGAAAGATGGTTGCACTGCAAAGTGCAAGACATGCCAATACAGGTGCCATATGTTGAGAATAAATTTCACAAAAGGAATAAACAAGCGATATTATGAAAATTCCCCACAGAACAGTAAAACTGCAGAAGACAGCATTAGCATTAAAGAGGAAAACAACGCTCGTCCTTTGAAGCCTAACATTTCTTATTAAGTGGTAGTTTCGGGCTGCATAGCAAACAAGGAATGAAGGCTGCTTACTCCAGTTGTCAGCCAACCACGCTCTCTCCCTATCCTGCCGTTGTTACTGCACCTCACAACACAGCAGTAATTCCCGTAGTACTTGACTATGGTCGGCATGACCTGAAAAAGAAAGTATTGGTTAAGTCTTCTCTGCCGCCTTCGCACAAATTTTCACCTACGCACTTCAGATCGCCCTTTCGCGAAAAGCGTCACGTGCAATTGTCGCAGCTAAAAAAAAGAAACCTTCAGTGCCATGCATGCGCTACTGAGGCAGGAGTGTTTATTCAGAATACGTCGTAGCCACAGCTTACAAACATTCTTCTCAATTCGCAAGTTCTCTCTAATTGCGCTCGTAACAAAGGCTTCAAGCAATCTGCGCACGCCATGAATAATGATCCTAACCATAACTGCATTCTTTCACACAATTGCACACACGTGCATTAAATTCAGACTACGTATACCAGCGTGTGCCGACTCACTTTCTCGCGCCCAGAAACGATTTTCTCGCAAACGTGCTGCGCAGCATTCCAAATTGCTGTTTCTTACATAATGTGAAGCAATCCACGAACATCATGCGCGAAGTGAAGAACACAAAAAGCTCTCTGCGCCGAACAGCACAATGCGACAAATGTCAACTTACGACTGAAGTGACAAATACATAAGCAATTTGCAAAGTAATGAAGGGGAAAAAGAACGTAATGAAGGCCTTCTTACCAAGCAGCAGCCAAGCAGACAGACGTTCTGGCAGACGAACCCAGCAAAGACCACGCAGACGTTATCGCACATCTTTTGTAGCGTCGCCTTGCCTGATCACACCGCGGCCGATATTTTGTAGCGATGCGTTATTCTTTATACTAGTCTTATCATCCACCGCTCACGGCCGGCTGATCCCGTTGATAACGTCTACGTCTACAGCCACATAGACAAGTAGAAGTATAGTGCACTATAGAAAAGTTACTACAGTAGATAACTAGTACGCGCGTTCTCTTGGAGACAGGGAGTGTTGTATTGCCCTCTAGCGGGCGGCATGAAGCTGCGTAGCTCGGCCGCTTTTAGGCTGGAGTGGCCACTCTTGTAATCCGTATGTTACTCTATGGCGGCACCCCGAGACTGACGCGGTATTTACACTACGCAGCAGACGCAGCTACATGCAACTGTAGTGGTTAACTGTAGCCTGCTTTGCATGTATACAACAGGGCTGGAGTGCGCGCTCGCGCGCAAGTGCTCCAGTCAGGCCGTGCTACGTGGTGCAGACCGGCTTTGTCCTGCACCAGCTTGACCGATGGATAGTAGTAGCCACATCCAAATTGCGCATTTTGAACCTCTATCAATATAGCTCGCTATATGAAGCGCTGTCTGCCAAGACGTCCACCAGGAGCTGCGTGGAGTGAGCGCGCGCTGGCAAGCGTACTCTGGCGCTCATTTTGAGCTACAAGCGAAAGCGCGCGGGGCAAAGCGGTCGCGCGTTGTCGCTCATACGGACTGCGATAGTATACGTACGGTCTGACCTAAAGTTTCGCGGGGTTGGGGCTAGCTGAGTGTTCAAAACTAAACGCAGTTAACAAAACCTGACGGCTACAACAACGATAAGCAGTGTGAGCAAAGTTTCATTCGTATACGGCGGGCGGGCGCGTCCAAGCGTGAGCAGCCGACTGGCTGCTTCCGGAAGTAATCCTTGTCGAAATTCGAAACGCAGATTTTCGCTTACTTCAGGCTGTTTAGTGTATGGCGCGAATAAATTACAGTAACAGCAGGATGAAGCGCACTCATTCAAACCACGTTTTTTGAACATCAGTCGATTGCTGTCAACTATCGACCAGTGGCAGCGCTCTTTGGGAATATGCCCGCTGACGTCAAGGGGCAGCCGCCAGCTGCCCCGAAAAGATTAACCTAAATTATGGGATTTTACGTGCCAAAACTACGATCTGATTATGAGGCACGCCGTAGTGGGGGACTCCGGAATAATTTCGACCAGCTGGGGTTCTTTAACGTGCGCCTAAATCTAAGTACACGGGTGTTCTTGCATTTCGCCCCCATCGAAATGCATGCGGCCGCCACGATCCCGCGACCTCGTGCTCAGCAGCCCAACACCACAGCCACTGAGTAACCACGGCGAGTCGTGAAGAGATGGAAATGCCTCTGTTAAAACGACAGTGTTTGAGAAAAAAGTGACTTCGCGCTCTGCTTGTGAGCCCCACGCGCCGCGCATGAGTGCAGAATTTAGCTGAGATGTTCACAGCAGCATATGCCATCCGCTGAATGTGTATTTTACACCAAGCCCTATACGTGTTGAATATTTACAGCGCTCCCAATGCTCGACAACACCGCTTTGAGCACATGCTTGCTCAAGCCAAAGCTAACGCCAATAAACAGCCGCTAGTCGTAATGGGCGACTTCAATGCACCCCTTCAAATATGGGGCCACTCTGCATCCACCCCTAAGGGAAGAGCTCTGTGGCAGCACATACATAATCAAGGTTTCACCATCCACAATGACATTACTCTTTCTACCCGGCTAGGAAATGGCGTCAGTAGGGATACATCCCCCGACCTCACCCTAACTCACCGCATCACTCAGGCGACACGAGAAAACCTCCAAAACAACTTAGGAAGCGACCATTACATCCTCGAACTCCGCGTAAATTTCAAGCACAGACCGCTGGCCACGAAACCACTAAGGCTTACCAATTGGACGGAATTCAGAAAATCTCGCTCCAACACCAACGAAGAAGACATCACCGACATAGAGAAATGGGCGAACGCTTTGCAAGTAGATGTAGAGGCCCATATCCCCACTCTCCCGTTAGATACACCCTTGGGAACAATTGATTCGAAGCTCCTACACATGTGAGAAGCGAAGAAAGCCTTACTCAGGAAATGGCTAACAGCCCGTTACAATCACAAACTCCGAATCAGAATCGCCAAATTGGACTCTCAGATTGAACAATACGCTATCAAATTGGCGGCACAGCAATGGACTCAGGTTTGCGAAGGAGCGCATGGTCATCTTAGCACTAAAAAAACCTGGCAATGGCTCCGGCACCTGCTCGACCCCACCACGTCTGGGGCGCATAATAACAACCAGATCAATAAACTGTTACATGAACATGCAGCGGACCTGCCGACAATGTTCAGTAACCTGGCTTCCAAACATATGCCCCCTCCTACACAAATCCCCACGCCCGACTATACTGGGGAACCCAATGAGGAACTTTGCAGCCCCATCACAGAAGCGGAGGTTCGACATGCCCTCAACCAAGTGCGAACCACCACGGCACCAGGTCCAGACTCTGTGACAAATAAGACGCTTCGCAACCTCGATGAGCAACCCATGCGCAACCTCACCCAGTATTACAATCACTGTCTCGAAGAAGGCGAGATACCCCAACAATGGAAAGCAGCCAAGGTGATCTTCATTTCCAAGCCGAATAAGCCAATTCACATTGATAACTTCCGTCCCATCTCTCTCACTTCATGCATAGGGAAGATCTTCGAGCATGTAATCCACCTACGCCTCTCCAAATACATTGAAGATAATCGCTTGTTCCCCACGGAAATGACCGGCTTTCGCGAGTCTCTTTCTTGCCGAGATGTCATGCTAAGGCTCAAACAAGACATTATCGAACCGAGTGACGCACGTGACACAAAAGCGTTGCTCGGCCTCGACCTCAAGGGAGCCTTCAGTAATGTGTCCCACTTGGCCATTCTACGCGAACTTAGCAGTATAAACTGCGGAGAGCGAATCTACCGCTACATATGCATCTTCCTCACAAAGCGCATTGCAATGCTCCAATTAGGCAGCGAACAATCTGGTCAAATAAGTTTAGGAAACACTGGTACGCCCCAAGGGGCATGCCCCCTTCTCTGCCCCCTCCTCTTCAATTTGGCTATGCGACCTTTATCTTTCACTCGCAAGAAGATTCCCGACCTCCGATTCACACTGTGCGCGGACGATATTACGCTGTGGATGACCGGAGGTTCGGACGGGCACATCCAAGACACCGTCCAAACAGTCGCTGACTAGATCAAACAAGTAGGTCACGACTTGAATCTTACGTGCTCCCCCACCGAATCAGAGCTTCTCCTTCTGCCCCCCCCCCCCCCCCCCACGGTACGCTTGAGGACATCGCCCCCGGATATCCAACTCGCGGTTGAAGGGCACTCCATACCCCAGGTAGACAGGATAAGGGTGCTAGGACTTCACCTTCAAGGCAATCGAGCAAATCAGCCTACCTTGCAAGCACTACAAAGAACAGTAGATAACACGCTACGCTTCATAGGAAGGATCTCCACTAAACACGGAGGGCTTTGAAAGAAGGAGCTAATTCAGCTCATCCAAGCTTTTGTACTAAGCAAAATCACCTTCGCACTACCATATATCTCTCACTCTATATAGGAAGAAAGCGGATACTGTAAATTGCTTGATCTGCAAGATACGCAAAGTCGCTCTTGGTGTTCCGATTAGAGCATCCACACAAATGATGATGGCCACAGCCACAATTAATACCCTTCAAGAATTAACCGAAGCACATCTATCATCGCAATATCACAGACTCTCCACCACTGAAGCTGGGCGTGAGATCCTGAGACAGCTTCACTACGCTCCACCACTCAACGAGAACAAGCGACATCAACTTCCTCCGAACATACACGGCCAATACCACATCCAACCCCTACCCAGAAACATGCACCCCGAATTTCACGTCAAACGCCGGAAACTTTGAGCCAAGGCGCTACAACACAGCTATATGGACAGGCGGAAGGAGTCTACTATGTGGACGCCGCACCCCATAACACTAAACATCGCTATGCTCTAGCAGTCGTAGACAAGCAGGGTAACACTGTTCGTTCAGCATCAGTCAAGACCACCTCAGCGGGCGACGCAGAAGAGGCCACCATTGCACTCGCATTGGGGCTACCTGATTGCGATGTGATCATCAGTGACTCGAAGACTGCTATCCGGAATTTCAGTAGCGGCTACATTACCAACCTCGCGCACTCTCTACTGGTCGCTCACCCGCCAAAAAACTACATCGATCTCATCTGGACTCCAGCACATCAAGGACTACCAGGCAACGAAATGGCTCATGCCGCTGCTCGAGGATTCGAGGACCAAGTCGACGGAAATGTGGGCCTTACTCTATAGAACCCAATGGCTCCCAACAACACACCAATAAAGACACACTCATCACATTCCATGAAATTTGCACACATTACAAACACCAACGTCGAACGTATCCGCCTCTCTCTGTGCCGAGCACGCGCCATGGAGAAATATTGTGGCGCCAACTACAAACTTGCACTTTTCTTACCCCACGCACTTTGCACTTATGCTTTCCTGTCACATACCCAACACCCAAGTGTCGCTTCTGCCCTGTCCAGACAGCAGATCTCTCCCATAGCATGTGGAAATGCTCCATCAAATACCCCCCCCCCCCCCCCCCCCGCATCCTTCAACCATTAATTAGAAGCGAGGAGTTGTGGTAGCCCTGCGCAGCTCCGATCCCACCCTGCAGGACCGAGTCCTGAAGTGGGCTGAGGAGGTAGCGGAGGCCTACCACAACTGGTAGGCGGACGTCTGGCAACATACGGTGCTGAGACTGGAGCACACAGACCTCCCTCTCTCCCCACCGGCCCCTCCCCTTTCTTAAAAAGGGAAATAAAAGTTTATTCATTCATTCCACCAAGCCCGGGGATGGTTCAGGGCCCCTTTAAGGTGCGTTGAAGGACATTCCAGAAAAAGATACTGCAGCCTTTTAAGCAGTGCTCTACAGTCTACTGACATGGACAAAAGCGGCAGTTCATTTACCATGGTACATAACCTCTCGCCTCCAGCCACGCATTAACTGGGAGGGTTCCTGTGTGCAGTTGAAAGTTGGCATGCAGTTTCGCCCCAAGGGCGAAACATTGACAGCGAGAGTAAGGTTTAGCGTTGCGCACGAACTTCTCGCACGGTGTTCTATAACTACACGCGGGTGAGACATGGCGCGACGCATCACGCAAAGCAACTGCTCCTGGTAAGAAGGCGGAGCGTAACGGATGCTCGAGGACACCCGCGGGTGCCTTTTCGCCGTTACCTTCGTTGCCACTTGCTTTCCCGAGTAAAGTGCTCCCAGCCTCAGGTTTGCCGACAGACGCCAGCGCCACTCCTTCCCCTAGCGGAGAGCGGTGGCACCACGTAACAGGTCGCCGGCACCGTGAGGCGATCGCGATGCCCGCGATCTTTGCAATATTGCTGCTCGCTTCACCGTTGTTTCGCGATGGTTCGGCCGTGGCGTAGCCGATGAGCCCGGTGTATGCTGTTGCGCGGGAAACTGCCACAATAGTGACAAAGACACTCGGGGCCTGCAGCCGCCTTTCAAGATGTAGTCTCCCGGGTAAATGAGATGAAAAGGAACGCAGGCAGGCATGGATAACCGCCGTCCGCAGAATCAAGTATATGTCGGAATGCGTAAGTTGGCAATTTTACTTACTGCTTCTTACAATTCGCGGCCGCATTGTTGCTTCACCTTGTAGCTCAGTCACGACAGTTTGCTCGTGACGACGAGAATATAGCTGCAGTTCTACTTCAACGTGCTTTGAGTGAGGCACTTGAGTGACGCATTTGAGTGAAGCATTTGAGCACAATGTGCTTTCTTGAGTTTGACCCCTCACCAGGTCTGGCCATTTTGAGCTGACAAGCGCAGTGCATACAATGTGCGCTCACTATCGTGTATGCTAAGTATTACATTGCTACGCGCCGCGGAAAAAGCTGAAATTTCAAACTAAACACCGCTTGCCCCTCTCGCGGGCGCCGCACTCCAAGGCGGAAGAATGACGTATATCAGCCAGTGCGCCGACGTGCACGTATGTGCTGTGACGTCGCTCATAGTGACACGTGAATTATTGAAGGCAACGTCTGTTACTTGTGTAATCTGTTGCTTCAGTAGACGAATTAAAGTTTAGAGAAATAATTAAACCCACAATCCGAATGTCTGCGTGCTTTTGTTTTACTTCGCACCGCAGAAAGAGAGACGTACTTCCGTTTGGTCTGCTTGTTCCCATGTCGTACAGTCGCGCGCGCTGAGAGCGAAACTATGTCATTTTCTACCATGTTTCAGCGCGCGATCATGATTTGTCATCCGCTTGCGTCTGCCTCAGAGTTCGTGCAGCACTGACTTATACCGCTAGTCAAGTGTTCTAGTGCACAGCGCGCAAAAAATCGTGCGCTGGGCGAAACGAGACAAACGCAACACCTCGCGCGTGCGACCGTCAGCGGAAGTGCACTGCGCCGTAAAAAAGCGATAGAAAGAAAAAAGAAGGCGAGCCCGTGACATGTATGCGTCACGCGACCTTCCAGCTCCGGTATGGGGGAACGCAGGGAAGGAATTTCGCGTGCGGAGGCTAGAAGGGGCAAGTGGAGAGAGTGTCCTTGTTGGCGGTGGCGCTGGCCTCCTAAAATCATGGGTTCACGGCACTGAAATATTTCTATCTCGGCTATTAATGAACCAATTAAAAAATTCTTGCGGTAGAGCGCTCACAAGAGGGCACGTAACAACTTCCAACGTATACCCAAAATTTGCTACGTGGCCTGGTGAAGGGACCTTTAAGAACAGGTGCGTTCTATAGGAGCTCCTCGGTTTCCCGCTCCCGCACATTGCATAGCGAGGGTCTCGACTCTTGCAGTCTTGGTGCCTGGCCAGAAGCCTGCTCGTAGGTCGACGGGTGACGCGACGCCTGTGGGTGAAAGGTTATTCCATATCTGCCTCTATGACCGTGAGTGGCGCTTGCTAACACTCCCAGTGCTGGTGACCATTTGACTAGTGACTAGCAGGCTAGGTGACTACTTGTCGCCGCCCCGTTTCAACGGGGATGCCGATTAATCTTCATCATCATCATCATCATCAGGGCTAGATATAGTACTCATGCAGAAATGCGCAACAAGGTCGCCGGATTAATGGCCACTGCCGTAGCTCAATTGGTAGAGCACCGCACGCGTAATGCGGAAGGCTTGGGTTCGGCTCCCTCTGGCGGCAAATTGTCTTTTCGTGCACATTCATTTAGGTTTTCACTAGTATTTCTACGTTTTCATTTCTAGAGAAGTTAGCTTTTGCTGTATTTTCTTTTTACTTCATTGGCTTCTCGAGGTTGTTAGAAACAAAAAATCTAGCCCCTAAGTTCCCCTTATTGATCCCCTTATTCATATATATCTCTTTGAAAATGATTACCAGCGCCGTGTAGTGGCCTGGAGCAGGTGCATGCAATGAAGAGATATCTAGCACTGTTGAATGATGCTTGTAAGCACTTCGTCATTACTATAGTGTAATAAAAAAAGCACATACGCCGCATATTTTTGGGTATAGTTTGTCCCTGGGTATTCAATGAGGTTTATTATTTCTAAATACTGTCTTCATCGATACCTGCATAGGAAGAAAGAAGAAGCAGAAGTCTAAAACGAGTGAAGGTGAGTGTGACCTTTCGCCTTTGTGATGGGAAGACGTGGCGTCGGAATCGATCGGCCCCCGTTTGTTTCAATCCATGTCCTTTTTATTCCCATGACGGCTTCATTTGCGCGTCACCCGCAACGTGACAATATGCTCCGCACCGTGCGCTCAAGCAAGGGAGGGAAAGCAGGGAGCTGCTTCCATACTTGCAAGCAGCGCCAGATCACATAGCCTAGCGAGCGGAGGCAGCATATCTTCTAGGAAATGTTACGCACTCGCGGTGTTCGTTAGACATCGTTTATCTCGAGGCAAGAGTTTCCATGTTCTGGGAAGGTACAGTACAAATCGAATGCCTCGGTGACTATAGGCGAAGGGCCATGAATTATGCGTTCTAACGCTGCCGTGGATCGTGCAAGGCTTCGTTTGTAACGGTGAAGGAAGCCACGAAATGCGGCGCGCGTTTGTTGCATTTTTTCGGGAATCCAAATGTCATAGTCCAGAATTTGTTACGATTTCTTCATGTTTGATTATGGATGAGTATGTTAGCTCATTATTGTAGCCTAACAGTCAAAGGAAAATTGCCCATGAATATGCCAGTTTTTTTTTCAGCAGCACCACATTAAACAAAAATCGCTTGTGGCGGTAGCACAATTCTAAACGATGAATTGAACTACTCGGCAAGGCGGACATTACTTCTACGAGAAATCAAAGTGCTGAATTGAGAAAAACATAATTGCACTAATTAATTATTTAATTGATTCACGGACCATGTTGCACTTACAAATTGTAGCCGTTGAGTTCACATGGTGCCATCTACTTGGAACGAGTTCTCAGGATGACACGAGTTTCGAGATAATATGCAAAGTCTTTGATTAAACACATTGGCGCTCCAGTTAACATTGAGCTTCGATGCATAAAACAGTGTTATCATAAAAAAAGTAAGTGAGACAACAGTGCATTCTTACCACGAGTTTGACGGCGCGTATCTCGAAACCGGTTCGATCCTCAGAATTCGTTCCTGGTCGATATGACTAAGAAATCGACGGATCACAGAGAATTTTAATAATTATTTTCATATTGTCTTTACGAGGGGCGACGGTTACGCACCTCAGAGCACAGGGACATGCATCGCCGATGATTTAACAGTGACGCGGGAAGGCGTCGTGTCTATGCTTCTTAATATTAACCTAAAAAAAACAAACTCAGGACCGGACGGTATCCTAAATGGTTTTTTGCGTCGGTACACGGAACAGATATCTCACTTCATGACAGATTTCTTCAATTTATCAATTGCAACAGGTGAAATTCCGGACGACTGGCGTTCAGCACGCGTTACTCCGATTCACACACACAAAAAAGGCGACCGTTTATCTGTGAGTAACTATCGGCCCATATCTATTACAAGCACATGTTGTAAGTTGCTGGAACACGTCATCTCAAAGTACATTAACGATTTTCTTGAAAGTCGCAATGCGTTATCACCCCATCAACATGGCTTTAGAAAGCACATGTCTACAGTTACACAACTTGCATCGACAGTACACGATTTTGCACATATCCTTGATATGGATGGTTAGCTTGGACGCCTTGTTCTTAAAATTTTTCGAAGGCGTTTGATAAGGTGCCACACGGGAAGTTGTTAGACAAGTTGGAATGCCTGGGTCTTCCGTTCAAAATTATAAATGTATTGGTGCCTACCTTCGGGAGAGGCGCATTATGTACATGTTCTGAATCAGAGTAAAGCTTCATTTGTGCCTAGTTGGTACATAATTCTGAACTTAAACTTACAGCGCAAACACCTAAGACGGACCACAAAAGGAAAATACGACGCACACTGTCGCTGTTGGGTGTTTCGCTGTAAGGTGTTAGGTGTTTGCGCTGTAAGTTTAAGGATTCTGAATCGCACTTCAGAACCCTTGCATGTTACTTCTGCAGGGAGCGCCTCCGGGAAGTATTTTGTGACCGTTGTTGTTCTTGATTTACATAAATAACTCGACAGACTGGATTCATGGTGGTGTCTGTATTCGACTGTTCGCGGATGACTGCGTTGTTTTCAGGGAAATCAGTAATGCAAATGATCATGCAGTATTACAAGAAAACCTACAGACCATTGGAGACTGGTGTATTCGATGGGACATGGAATTAAATACAGAAAAAAAGTGTACCTTTGCGTGTTACGAGAAAGAAAATACCTAGCACGTTTACATATTCAATTAACCAGCATGACATACAGGAAGTAGATAATTGCTAGTATCTCGGTATCATTTTAAATAACAAACTTATGGTCACTACATATATCGGCTATTTGTACTTCTACGCTACGAATGGTTTCTCAGAAGGAAACTTAAAACTGCACCTCCTAACGTTAAGCTTCTAGCATATAATACTTGCGTTAGGGTTACGCTTGAATATGCTTCCATTGTATGGGACCCCCCCCTAACAAAAATGGATATGAGCTATAGAGCGCGTGCAAAGAAAAGCTGTGCGCTTCATATTCAGTAAGTACAAAATGACTGCGTCAACCTTCTTACTAATGCAGTACTTTAACGTCCCATCTTTACAATCCCGCCGAAAAGTCAATAGGCTGGTTTTTCTTCATAAACTGTCTTGCAGGAAATATAAAAGTAAGCATACCAAACTGCGTGCGCCCCGGGGGCTGAACTATAGGAAAACTAGACACACCCATAGCAGGACACTTGCCCCAATTTTCGCAAGGACGATTTCATATAAATACAGCTTTTTTCCTAAAACAGTGTCGGGCAGGAATGCTCTACTCTCCACTGTTTTTTATTCAAATGATTTTGTACGCGATTTAGAACGCCTGTATTATGATCGTAATTAGTGTCCCATGTCTTGCATTGTCTATCTTTGTTGTCTGATTGTTACTTACTTGTTATGAATCTGTTTATTACTTGTATGCCACCCCTGCATACTTCTTCTTCTTTCTGGGGTTTTACGTGCCAAAACCAGTTCTGATTATGAGGCACGCCGTAGTGGACGGCTCCGGATTAATTTTGACCACCTGGGGTTCTTTAGCGTGCACTACAACGCAAGCACACGGGCGTTTTCGCATTTCGCCTCCATCGAAATGCGGCCGCCGGGGCCGGGATTCGATCCCGCGACCTCGTGCTCAGCAGCGCAACGCCTTAGCTGACTGAGCCACCCCGGCGGGTGCCACCCCTGCATAGACCACGCGGTGGTCTGCAGTATTGATAAACAAACAAATATGAACAAATAAACAAAATAGTCAACAAATTCACTAGCCACAAATTCGTAAATTGCAATATGTGCTGAAAATTGATTAGTAAAAAATTATTAGTAAAGATTTGTTAATTAGGCAAGTGCGCATTGGATTTCTCTTGGAAGCAATAATGTCTGCCTTAGCGAGTCCTTTAATTCAAGGGCTAAAATTGTGACATCTGCCACAGGCGATATTGAAACAATTGGACCAGCTTAAAAAAAAACCGCCTATATTCTAGTCAGTGTGCTTCAATTACTCTTCGTGATGAAACCGCTAACTACGAACTCGTCGTTTTCACCAATTTGTAAGCTGCTTAGTGGAATATGAACCCTCATCCAGTGTTGTGTGTATTGGGGAAAGTGCAGATTTTTCATTTTGCTACCTTTTCACGCCATGTTTATTTTTCTTTTTTCACCTTCAGAGTCACAGAGATGTTTGGTTTTTACCTGGTTATTCGAAGGTGTTATTTTTAGAAATAAATTTATTTCATTTGTTGAAACAATGCCGCTGCTACTAGAATGGACAAAGTGCAACTCCTTACTTATTAATACCGCAAAAACAAAAGCTATACTTTTCAGACCAAAAAATAAGGTTGTAAACTTGCCGTTGATTACACTTGGTCACAATGTGATTGAAATAGTAGAATGCATGAAAGTGCTTGGCGTATATTTTTCAAGTACTTTAACTTGGGATGACCATATCCGCGAAACTCATAAAAAATTGTGTAAGACTGCGGGTATGCTAAACAAATGTAGACATATCATTCCTCAACGTATAAAACTACTACTCGATAACTCGCTAGCCCTTTCTCAGTTAACCTACGCCCACTTAGTATGGGGCACAACAACGAAAACGAATCTAAACCGACTGTTCCTAATTCAAAAGAAGTTTATGAGAATAATTGCAAACGTCCCATACGATTTTCACACGCAGCAACTCTTTAAACAGTTTAAGGTTATAAATGTCCATGATTTTTATAATTATCGTTTACTCCAGACATACTGTTCAGCCACAAAAAAGAACAACTGTTCTTACAGCGAGATTTCAGAATTAAGGGAAAATATTGCCGTATACACTACACGTCACCACAATATTTGGTACATACCTACTCCTCAAAACAACTATGCGAAACAATCAATCGCTTTTACTCTTCCAGCTCTGCTCAATAATTTTGCCAACAAATCTGTAGATGTGTCATAGTTGTAAAAAAAAAAAACAATGCGAGATCAGTTTCTGATGTATTTATTTATCTATTTTTTGGTATTTGCTCATTAATCTGAAGCTTGCCTTTGTCTTTTGCAAAATGCCTATGTTATCTTGTACAATCATTGTCTGTGCATATGAGTAAAAGCAGTCATTTGTATGAAAATTGTTTAATAACTGCTGCTGCTGCTGCTGCTGCTGCTGCTGCTGCTGCTGCTGCTGCTGCTGCTGCTGCTGCTGCTGCTGTCTGAAGGGGCAGCCACCTCGTCAAGCTACTAATTTCAGTAGCTTTTTGTGGCTACTCCTTCCTTGTGTATCTGTTCAAGGAGAATAAATTTCAATTCAATTCAATCCAATTCAAAAGCTCACCACTCGAAAACCCCTATTTTTATACCATCTGTTCCAACCAAACTTAACAGTCGCTCTCTACGGACCTACAAATTTAAGCAGCCGGGCTTTCTGTCGTAGCTTTGGTATTGCGCGACTCGAGCGAATCGAACCAATTTCCAGCTGACATCCCACTGGGAAGTGTTTATCCAATAACAAATAACTACATTTTTTTAATATACGAGTACTATTTCCAATGATATGTGAAAATAGTACGATGCCTCCTGTGTGGCCTGCTTGTAGTGTTCTAAATGCAAAGAGACATGAACCGAAATTCACAAAGCCTTTCATTTGTAAAATCTGAAATCTGATCACCTCTTGCCGACAGTCGTCAGTAATATGATCGCTGCCATGATTCTGCGGCGCCTTCGGCGCCTACGAACCCTTCTAGCGGAAGAACTGCTTTACGTATAAGGGTTAATGGCCCGTATACAAGAAGGTCTTACGTTAGAATTAACTGTTCGTAGGAACAGGCGCGAACCAATTGTTTATAAGAAAATTTTTAAACGGGAGTGGCCCTGTAGGTCAGCGACAGCGCTTGAAAAAAAGAGTGAACAAAAAAAAAATGAATAAGATTTCCGATTTTTTTTTCTATGATCAAGAGTGGGGCGTGTGAGGAGCCAGGTGCACTCGTAGTGCTCTATATGTAAACGGCAGAAACGCCCGCAATACTTGCCTGCAATGGTAGCGACAATTCCCAATTGTGTCATACAAAAGCACCTGACGGGTGACGATGCCCACAGATTTGGGGATGCCCGCTAGCGAGCGCTTATGCTCCATTTCAGTAGTTCCTCGCATGCAGAGCCAAGGCTACGAGACCTGCGAGTGCCGATTTTTTGGCGGCGAGATGTAGTGTCATAGTATGGAACCCGTTGCTTGACTAGATGACCTTGACGAGTGGTCTCGTCGGCACATATTAGCAGCTTCTCTGCAGGTCGCAGCTGCGATTTTTTGCGCGTGCGCTCTCGCTTGTAACGGAGCGGCGGAGAGGGGCGGAAAGGAGGTGCGCACTCAGCCGCTCGTTAGCTCGCTCGTTCGTCGTGGCAGGGCGAGGGAGCGTGTAGTAGTAAGTGGTTCGTGTGGAAAGGGAAATGTTGGCGCTATCTTCTGCAGCCCTTGAGGGAGCACGGCTCAGCGCCAGGGAGCGTGCCCTCGGGCAAGCGAATGGCGGGCACGAACCCGAGAGAGGAGGAGGAGGGGAGGCAGTCGCTTGCTAGCACCAGCTAGCACGGTGTAAGAATAACGTTCCTACATCGTGCTTTGTAGTTCGTCGCACGTGTCGCTGGCCGCCCGGCGGTAGCCAGCCCGTCGTGGACGATGCGGTGGACGACGATCCATAGCTGATTTTCGGCCACCGCAGTCGACGTTGACGCCGATACACCCAGGAGAGAATGAAGCGGACGCTCCACGGTTTCCACGAAGGAACTCCGCGAATGCCTGGGACGGCGCTGAGGGAAAGGGTGCGTGCCCTCGGACAACCAAGTTGTGGGGATGAGCGGCAAGGTGGAGAGGGTGCGCTGTCGCTCGCTCGTTCGTCCGTCCGTTCGTTGAGGTTATTCGCTTACATTGACGATAATCGTCGATGGCTACTGCATAATCTTTATTGCCTTCCTGAACACTCGTGGGCTCCCTGAGTGAGCAAACGACTGCGAGTATGCGACAAGCTGCGGAGGGACACGTTTAAAGATTTGCTCGCTCTCCTGATGAGTAGACGACAAGTTGCGGAGGGGCACGTCGAGGATGCTCTCCTTATTGGTCGAAGAAGCCTGTAGCTTCCACAGAGCTGCTAGCAACTGCTGAAATGGAGTCCCGTAAGGACCGAGCCACGCGCTGAAGCCGTGCTTGTATTTATGTTACTCCTAAGGCCAGACCACACGCGCGCTTGCAGATGCGCGCTAACTAGCGCCTAAGCGCCTTGCGACTGCCGCGCCTCGCGAAGAATGACGGTTTGCATCTAGAACAGACGCGCGACAGCGTGCGCTTACTGGGCTCACTAATAGACGCCTTGGCAAACATCATTTCCTATACTTTGCAGACTAGTACACGTTACAGGAAAAAAGTAACCGATTACAATTACTTCTTAAAAAATGTAATTGATTACATTTACTAATTACTGCCCCACGAATGTAATTGAGCAATTAGTAAGAAGTAATCGATTACTTTAACGTTGCTTTATTCCCTACTTTTATTAACATTGTGCACATACAGTAAGTAGAACGAGTTGGCCTTGCTCTTTCAGTACGTCTTCTGTAGCTTGCTCCCTTCACACGTTATCTTCACCAAGATTTGATCTTTAAAATTATCTTCGGCAATCCTCCCTCGTTTTCTTGTGAAGCCATCCGCAACGACACTGAAAGCTTGCTTGATGTGCACGCTGGAGAGGAGGGTTGTGTTGTAACGTATCAACACCTATAGCTCACAAGATTGTGGTTACTCAGTGCCGTGATGCTGAGGTCTGGGTCATGTGTGAAGCACAGCGCTCCATTGTAGTTGGGGCAAGGGGAACGCACTCTCGATAATGCCAGTGAAAAACAGAAAAATCTTTCATAGGCGATTCCCTGGCTTCAGCACTCGAAGTGGCCATTGCTGTTGAGCCATAGAAGCGCCGTTTGAATTTGTCGACCAACATCTGGCGGCCCTCCTCCAGGCGCCCTTCATTCGTTAGCGCTAAAGCCCCTATATAAGAGAAGTACCGCCATCCTTTGATCAACGCCGCTTCTCTCTCTCTCCTGTATCTCCGATTGGACGATGCTAGCGCGCGCTTTCACTTCTTTATATTTTGTTTTTTCCGGCTTAGAGCCATGTTGAAAGTCACACTGCGCAGCCGCAGTCGCCGGAGGCAGCGGCGGCGGCGGCGGCGGCGCGCGCCCGGCCTGAAAGCTTCAACGTGGACTTTCTAGGTGCGCCACCGTCGACTTTGCTTTCGCAAGCAAAAAGTAAAGAAAAAAACAAGCGCTTTAGGAGAGGAGACGGCGGAGGAAAGAATAGACGATTTGCAGCAGCCGGTTGGTGCAACTGAAATCAGATGGCGCCACCGGAGCGCCGCGCGTGTTGGACATCTCTGGCATTGGGCGCGCAAACGAAACTACCATTGCTCATTCGCGAAAGCGTAGCCAGCGGCGTTTAACAAGCGCAGTTTGTCAAACGTCGAAAAATATTCTGCTCCATGTGGAGATTAAGAGGGAAAACGTGTGCTGTGGTCGGATGCAAAAAACTGTGATGGCGACATTAAGCTGTGTAACACGTCGGTGTGTGAAATACACGCGCCACAGCTGCATCAAGACTGCCCGTGCCCGAGGCCGTTTTCCATGCGCCGATTTCCTCAAGGAGAGAAAAACAAGCTCACCCGACAATGCTGGATAGCGAACCTACAGAGAAAGAACTTCAATTAAGGCACATCGGCAAGAGTAAGTGGCACATAATAGTACCGAATAAGCGAACGCGCTCGGCTTGCGGAATAGTGTATAAACTTCCCATCTTGCGCTTGCTGTACATTAAGGTCACCGTGCGGTGTTTCCGTGGCAGAACACAAGCATTAGCGATATCGTATTGGAACAGTCGCCTGCTATCAGTGATGTTTATCCTTAAGCGAAATTACACGCCGCGTGCGTATATGCGCCGGGATCGGTGCCAATTAAGGCGTACTAGTTGTCGTGGTGAGAACTCCTGCAAAAAAGATTGAAAAATTGCTATCTGAATCGCATTTTTAAATCGTTAAGCTTGACGAATTCCTGCCTGCGCGTCTGATTTTAGATATGTTGCTTTCGCTGCTGTATCGGATGCACGGTGTGATCAGAACGTAGACCTGGCGTTGTTTGTGGCCAGCAACAGGTGCGCGAAAGCTAGCTGTGTTGACGCTGTAGCACAAAATTATTGTTTTAAACAACGCTAGAAGCGTTGGTTGCACGTTTATCGTATCGTTTATCGTAAAGGTTAAGAGAAACCATGAAAATAAAAGTAAATAATTTCAAACTCACCAGTTTGACATTATTTGATTAGCTACGTATTAAAGTAGTGGCAACTACAAATCAGCTGTTTCCTTCTGCCTTGTGTCTTTCAGGGTTCCCCCAAAGCGCATGCTGAATATATATATATATATTGACACGCGTGCTCTACAGGCAGACGACGACGACGATGGGGGCATTAGCGGACTCCGTCTAGTGGGTCAATGGGATTATTAGAGAAAGAAGACGTGTGTCTGTTCTGTTTTGTTTGAACAGGTCGTCCTGTGCTGTTCCTGAAGAACGTCTCCCTGTCTTCTGTTCGCGTTGTATCGCGACACTGGTGGAGGTGCTGGGTATTGACAGTGCCTGATGCCCCGGACTCCTTCTGGGAGTCGTTCATCTAGCCCGGACGCATTGTCACCAGTTACGACACCCGTGCATCACTTCAGTCGTCGACTGCTAGGCCTTGCCCCGGAGTTCTCCCCTCTTCAACCACCTCACAGGAGATCCACACATCGGGCAATGGCCGAAACCAGCGCACCGCTAGCACCCCAAAGCAGCGGGTCTCCCAGCCCGCAGCAGGTAACCGTTCTTCATCCGCTGGTCCCCGATCGCTATCGCGGTGCAGCCTTCGAAGACATTGAAGACTGGCTTGACAAGTATGACCGCGTCGCACAGATTAACCAGTGGACAGAGCAGCAGAAGCTCTCTTACGTCTATTTCGCCCTTGACGACAGTGGCCGTACTTGGTACGAGAACCGCGAAGCTGGCCTAACGACATGGAATGACTTTCGGCAGAAAATCACAGATACATTTGCAAGTGCCGACCGACGCGACCGCGCCCAGCAATTGATGGAGCTACGGGTGCAACAACCCAATGAGTCGGTCACAATGTTTGCCGAAGACATGGCCCGTCTCTTTCGTAGAGCCGACCCGAACATGACCGAGGATAGAAAGCTGCGCTACCTCATGCGAGGTGTAAAAGAGCAGTTGTTCGCGGGGCTTGTGCGAAATCCTCCACTCACCGTCGCTGATTTTATCAAAGAGGCTGCGGCTATTGAGCGCGCTCTTCATCAACGGTGCAGGCAGTACGATCGACTGTCCAACAGCACCGCAATCAATGCCGCCGCATTGACTCCACAGTATCAGAGCTCCTTGCGGGAAATGATCAGAGAGGTCGTCAGAGAAGAACTTCACAGAATTATGACACCGACAGTGGATAGACCCGTCGCGTCAATCGCCGAAGTGGTTCGCGACGAAATCAGGCAGGCGTTCCCGGCTGCCGATCTTCAAGAACAACAGCGTCCCATGAGTTACGCCGCCGCCGTCCGATGTCCCCCACCCGCTACAGCCACACCGCCGTACCACCAGCCTCCGACAGCCGCTCCTTGGTCGCCGCCACAAGAGGAGGCTTTAAGGCGCGCACCCGTGATGCCGATGCAGTCATACCGCCAGCCGTCATTCGCCGCGCCGTGGACCACGCCGCAAAATGACCCTACGAGACGGCCACAATATCGGAGATCCGACGCGTGGCGCACCGCCGATAACCGTCCTCTCTGTTTCAACTGCGGGGGTGCCGGCCATATTTCGCGCCATTGCTGGCATCGCGACTCGTCATTTCGCCCTCTTCGTCGTTGGTCTGATGTTCGACGCACAAATGACGACTCCGTGCTACGGCGCGACGACGCTGCTTTTCCTCCCATAGCGCACCCGAATCAAGCATCTGCGCCCAATGATCGAACTGATTTCGGCCGTCGGTCACGCTCTCCAACCCCTCCACGCGAGCTGCCTGCTGGACGCTCTTTTGCTGACGTTCAAAGACGAAGGTCACCCAGTCCCCACCGGGGAAACTAAAGGCGGCGACCTCTGGGGGTAAGGTTGCAGGCCCGCCGCAAGACCATAAAAAGCCCCCAACTCTCCCACTGCAGAACGCCGAGAAACCGATAACCACTGACCCCGAAGAAATTGTGAGCGCCGACCTTGATATTTTCGTGGATGGACAGCCGGTGACAGCGTTAGTCGACACTGGTGCCGACTTCTCTATAATGAGTCGGGAACTCGCCCTCCGCCTGAAGAAAGTACAGACGCCATGGGCGGGACCTCACATAAGGACGGCAGGTGGACAATTGCTGATGCCTACTGGAAGATGTACTGCTAGGCTTAACATTGGAGATTCGTCGTTCGTGGCCGCTTTCATTGTTCTTCCCGTGTGCTGTAAAGATTTGATTATTGGAATGGATTTTCTAAGAGAATATGGCGCCGTAATTAACATCCCAGACCGCATGGTGACGTTTTATAAAAGCCCTGGTTTAGTTCATTGCTTATCGCCGCAACACAACTCCTTTCGTCTAACAGAAAACGACGTCGTAATCCCACCTCGATCATGTATCCTTGTTTCCGTGGCATGTGACGTACCGTTTCATTGCGAAGGAGTTGCCGACCAAATAACCATTTTGTTGTTTACTCACGGTATCTCTGTCGCACGAGGAATTGTAAATGTCACCGACGGGCGCACGAATTTATTGCTAACAAACTTTAGCACAGAGCGACGGCACCTTCCAAAAGGCACGGCTGTGGCTTATTTTGACGGTGTTGTGGATGTTCGCGGCTGCTGTTCACTACTCGAAGAAGCGCCTACACCAGACCCAGCTCCTGCACTTGACGTCAGCACTGTTTTGCCACAGCACGAACGCGAACGGCTTCGTACGCTACTAGCCAAGTTCAACGACTGCTTTGCGTCGACGTCAAGACTCGGTCGGACGCCTCTAACAAAGCACCGAATAATTACAGAGGATACGGCAAGACCAATTCACCAAAATCCTTATCGTGTGGCTCCCAGAGAACGTGAAGCCATACAACAACAGGTGACGAAAATGCTTGAAGACGACGTGATCCAACCATCAACGAGTCCCTGGGCATCTCCTGTAGTTCTAGTCAAGAAAAAAGACGGCAGCTTGCGTTTCTGTGTGGACTACCGAAAACTAAATCAGGTGACGAAGAAAGACGTGTACCCACTTCCCCGTATCGACGATTCCCTCGACAGGCTTCGACACGCACGTTACTTCTCTTCCATGGACTTAAAGAGCGGATATTGGCAAATTGAGGTAGACCCGAGGGACCGTGAAAAAACTGCTTTTGTGACGCCAGATGGCCTATACGAATTTAAGGTTTTGCCTTTCGGCTTGTGCTCTGCCCCTGCTACGTTCCAACGCCTCATGGATACTGTGCTTTCGGGTCTGAAGTGGAAAACCTGCTTAGTGTACCTCGACGACGTCATCGTGTTCTCCGCAACGTTCGACGAACATCTCGCACGGCTTGAAGCGGTTTTGCAGTCCATACGATCCGCCGGCCTCACCCTGAAGCCGGAGAAGTGCCACTTTGGCTTTGCGGAACTACAGTTTCTTGGCCACGTCGTCAGTCACGCCGGTGTCCGCCCAGATCCCGAAAAACTTGCCGCCGTCGCCCAGTTTCCCGTACCATCCGATAAAAAGGCTGTCAGGCGCTTCCTCGGTCTCTGCGCCTATTACCGGCGCTTTATTTCAGATTTTGCTCACATTGCGTCGCCGTTAACTCGCCTCACGAGAGACGACGTTGCTTTTGTATGGGGCGACGAAGAGCAAAGTGCATTTAACGTCTTGCGGCAACGTCTCCAGACACCTCCAGTACTGGCCCACTTTGATGAGACCGCTCCTACATTGCTCCACACTGATGCCAGCAATGTTGGCTTGGGAGCTGTTCTTGTGCAACGGCAGGAGGACACGGAAAGAGTGATTGCCTACGCAAGCAGAACGCTCTCACGCACAGAGGCAAATTATTCCACAACTGAGAAGGAATGCCTCGCCGTGGTATGGGCGGTTATGAAATTTCGCCCATATTTGTATGGCCGCCCATTCAAAGTTGTCAGCGACCACCATTCACTGTGTTGGTTGACGAACCTTAAAGATCCTTCTGGACGATTGGCACGTTGGAGCCTAAGGCTGCAGGAATTTGACATGACAGTCACGTACAAGTCGGGGAAGCGACATACGGATGCTGACTGCCTGTCTCGATCACCGATAGAGTCGGCTTGTTCACTCGAAGAAGATGAAACAGCATTTCTTTGTGTTCTGGACACCTCCGCCGTCACTCAACAACAACGGGACGACCCTGAGTTGCTTGCACTCATCAACTACTTAGAGGGAAGGTCTGCGAAAGCACCTAGAGTTTTCGCAAGAGGATTGTCATCGTTTTGTTTACGGGCCAACGTCCTTTACAAAAGAAACTTTTCTTCGACCGGATCCCCCTATCTGCTCGTCATTCCTGCAGCTCTTCGTATGGAAGTACTTCAAGCCTGTCACAACGAGGTGACTTCTGGTCACTTAGGCTACACGCGAACATTGGGCAGAGTGCGGCAAAGCTACTACTGGCCGAGACATACCACCGCCGTGAAACATCACGTTCGCACTTGTCTCGACTGCCAGAGGCGCAAGTCGCCCCCGACGAAACCAGCCCGCCTCCTACAACCTGTTCAGGTTCCACGAACACCATTTTATCAAATCGGAATGGATATTTTGGGTCCACTTCCTACTTCTACCGCGGGAAATCGCTTTGTTCTCGTCGCAACCGACTACCTGACACGTTACGCTGAAACAAAGGCCATCCAGAGAGGCACAGCAGCCGAGGTGGCGCGATTTTTCATCGAGAATGTTGTGTTGCGACACGGTGCACCACGCGTCGTAATAACCGACCGAGGCACCGCTTTCACAGCTGCGCTTTTAGATCACGTCTTGCTGCTAAGTGGAACGGCTCATCGGAAGTCAACTGCCTACCATCCACAAACCAACGGATTGACGGAGCGCCTCAACAAAACAATTGAAGGACATGCTTTCAATGTACGTGGATGTCGAACATAAAAATTGGGATGACATCCTCCCTTATATCACGTTTGCATACAACACCGCGAAACAAGAGACGACGCGCATGACTCCGTTCAGCCTTGTTCACGGCCGGGATGTACGAACGATGTTGGATGCTATGCTTCCACACCAATTTGACGACACTGACACGGACGCCGATGTGTTTACCCAACGCGCCGAAGAGGCTCGGCAGCTCGCGCGCTTGCGGATCTGCCAGCAGCAAGACTACGACGCAGGCCGCTATGATGCTCACCGTAGAACCATAACCTATGAAGTCGGCGACCTAGTGTGGGTTTGGACACCCATACGGAAACGAGGCCTCTCCGAGAAGCTGTTAAGGCGATACTTCGGCCCATATCGAGTATTGCGGCGACTCAGTGATGTCACCTACGAGGTCGTCCCTGATAGTCCCAACTGTACGCGGCGCCGCCCGCACCCCCCTGAACTTGTGCATGTTGTGCGCATGAAGCCGTATGTGAGCGAATGACTATGCGAGGGACCCTCACTTCCGCAAGTGACGTTCCCGGTCTAGCATCGGGGCGATGCTCTTTTAGGGAGGGACAAATGACACGCGTGCTCTACAGGCAGACGACGACGACGATGGGGGCATTAGCGGACTCCGTCTAGTGGGTCAATGGGATTATTAGAGAAAGAAGACGTGTGTCTGTTCTGTTTTGTTTGAACAGGTCGTCCTGTGCTGTTCCTGAAGAACGTCTCCCTGTCTTCTGTTCGCGTTGTATCGCGACAATATTATTTACTTTAATTTTCATAGCCTCTTTTGACATCGCGAAATTGTGGCATTATTTGACACTATGAAATTATGACATTATTTGTGATTATGGAAATAACATTTGCAGCACATTGCTATTGCCTTTTTTGTCACATTTCTGGCAGTTTGCAATAAGAACTGCATGCGTTACCCATGTGCGTGCTTTTTATTTATATGGACTCCTTTATTCTTACGTTCAAATAAAAGCAAACCATTGTAAATATTACATGAATCACCCTTTTCTTTCAGGTATGTTCTATTCACTTTGTTGATGGGCGTCCAACCAAGGACTATCCCTACCCAACACTGCAGCTTGGAACACAGCTTTATGCTGCAGATGCCATCCTTGGATTGACACAAAGCTTTCCCAACATTGCCACTGTCAAAAAGGTTGATGCCCTCTACAAACCCCCTGTAGTCCTGTGCAGGCTTCCCATCTTGGTCGATTGCCTTGACCATGTAGTCGTAGACAACTGAAATAGGGGAGAAACATTTGTATGTACTGCGGGAATGAAAAAAAAATGGCAATGAAAGAAAGCTGATTTTTTATTTACTCCTCAAGTCATCTGCAGATGTTTGAAAGAACTAAAATAACACGATAGATACAGTCTGATATTAAACTGATCGTTTGGATTTATAAATTATAGTTCTGGAGTTTCAATAATTCATACATATTTGATTACTAAGCTGGTGTTGCTCTCCTATGAAGAGTTTGAAAAGTTGAAACGGGACCTCTCATTTATAAAACGCTTAAGTTACAGCTAGCCAAAGTTATGCCCCTGTCACATGGCCACTTTCGATCGCGATCGAGCCTCGATCCGTCTCGGACTTTCGATCGCAATCGAAAATGAACGCTACTACACAGTCCAAGGATCAGGATCGTGTTGTTTGGGCTCTAACGCTTTAAGTGTAACTAAGTCCGCAGCAAATAATAAACGTGCCTAATAGGTAGTAAAGGTACGTACAAATCAATTTCCAGAAAAATTACTTTTTCATTCAGTATTTTAGGTAGACGACGTGCCACGTCCGCTGATTCTGATCGTCTGCAAATCTCAGAACTACGTGCATGGCGTCGACGCAGCACACAGATTTTCAAAATTATACGTGCATAAAAAATAAAACGGCCTTTTTAGAGAGTTATTTCTTCGGATCTCTTTCTTTCTCGTTGTACCTCGTTTTCTGTCACACTGAGCTAGAAGCTGCTTACGTCGGTCTCCGATCGAAATCGGACACTTCGATTACGATTTGCGGATCACGACCGACTGGATTGGGATCGAGGCTCAATTGCGATCGAAAGTACCCGCGTGACAGGGGTTTTACTATGAAACAACACTCGTTCGGGGGCATTCAGTTAGTACATCCAACAATCACAATCTGCCGCTCTGAAGTCAACTACGCGAAACTATTGCGTGCCCGCCGCACCGGTGAATTGTGCAGAGATCAGTGCACCAGTATCGAGGCAAACGCTTACCTCAACGTATGTGGGAAGCTAAAATACCAGCGAGCGAGACGTCAACACAGAAGCGGACACGGATTTTTCACTCGGCGCTCAAGCATACACATTCGAGGCCGTCAAGAAAAGCGCGAGAGGCTGGGCAACCACTTCAAACAGCTCAGATCGTAGCTTAAGTACACCGCACTAACCACAAAAAGAAAAAGAACTAGCGAAATGACGTGAACGCCGCACAAGAAGCCTCCATGAGCTCGAATCGCTCGGCGCGAACGAGCGACGCGCATGCACGATGATCGAGCGCCAGAGCGCTCCGGCGCGAGCAC